>NC_143015.1:154734468-155034468 GCF_055824585.1 Amblyomma mixtum
CAACGGCATAAACTTTTGCGAATGCAAGCTAAGTACCGTCCGCTCAGTGCAGTTGAAAAGAACTGAACACGAAGTGTAAAGTAAGTAAAAGTCGCAGGCTTGAGCGACCAAACTATGTACAGACCGTGGGCATCCTTTGTTTTTATAGATCTAAAAAGAAACGACATGGACACGCTCTATGCAACGAACTGATCTTTAATTCTCTTCTCTCTTTTCCTCCCCGTTATCTCCTTTCCCACGTGTGGAATAGCCAACCGGGTACTGCCTGCACTCTAAACTGGGAGGCGCCGGAAACATGCCCCTGGCCGCCGCGGTGGCTCAGTGGTTATGGTGCTCGGCTGCTGACCCGAAAGACGCGGGTTCGATCCCGGCCGCGGCGGCCGAATTTCTATTGAGGCGAAATTCTAGAGGCCCGTGTACTGTGCGATGTCAGTGCACGTTGAAGAACCCCAGGTGATGGAAATTTCCGGAGCCCTTCACACGGCGTCCTTCGTAGCCTGAGTCGAAAGCTTTCGGGCGTTAACCACCAATAAACCAAACCAAACCAAACCAAACATGTCCCTGCTTCGCAGTGAACCTTACTTTCCTTCATGTCAAGAGCCTGTTTAGCCATTTCTCCTGTTCTCTCTAAGTATGACGCGTACTGTATACATCTTAACAGCCTCCGTAACTCTGCTGCTGAAGATTGCCTTGCCAGCGCTGTACGGTACTGCTGAGACCAAGTCGGGCAGCGTACGGAGTGCGGCTCCAGTTGGGCATATATCACATGTCCGCGCGCCCTGCGGTGGCGGTGGTGCTGGTGCGAGCTGGTCCAACCTCGACCCACTCCGGCCCTTCCGTCTCGCTACTTTTCAGAGCGACCAAAAGCGCGCTGACCGAAGGCGTGTATGCGTGAGCGGCGGAGTAAAGAGCTATAGGGCACGGAGGACGCGAACGTGTTTTTGTTTCGGCGCAAACAGCGCGCATTGATCGAGCATTCGCCGCATGCATGCTTCTCTAGAGCTTCGCAACGACCGGTCGCCGTACTTCTCCGGGTATGTCGTCACGGGTATAGGTTCAACAAAACGAAGTGAAAGGAATTTACAGCGTCCTTCTTTCACCAACCAACGCGATAAATATAAGAATTTTTGTGCAGTATGAACGTGCACTGTGCAGTGCAATCAAACAGCAAAATTTTTGTAAAGCGGTAGCAATATGAAAGGGGCGCTAAGTAGAACATCAATAATTTTTTTAGCAAAACCGATTCTAAGTTTTTTGCTGGCTGGCTATGTTGATGACTGTCCGGCAGCAAAACACTGATTCATTGCTCACAAAATGGGATTTGAAAATTACATGCCAAAATTGGCAGCGGCTTCTTTTCTTCTCTGTTCTTTTCTTCTGTTCTGCTTTCTCTCTTGGTCGCCTGGATTGGCTTGGAACGGTGCCAGAAACTACTATAGGCTTCATTTACACGACGGCTCAGAATGAGCTTGCAATAACGGCTCTCGCCGTAAAACTGAATGCGTTTTCCCCCCTCACTCGATTCAAAAACTCGGGACGTCAGGACCAACAGGGGCTCCGTCATCAACATTTCGAAATGAATGGCGGTTTAGCCTAGCCTCAGAGATCCGCACCCAAAAGACTGTCTTGACGTCACCGCAGTTTGCGAAACAGACGGTGGTAGCAGCACTTGTTTACTATTTTCGACATTTTGTAGCTTTTAAAAGCTCAGCTTTCAGTGAAGTCTTTCAGTCAGCTTCCAGTCTTTGCTGTTAGAACGCTGTAATATTTCGATACAAGCAAACTTCAACTTAGCCTTCGCGTCCTGAAGGCCTGCCCAGTGGGCACTGAAACTGCACTGGACATCCGCGGGACGTTCCAAACATCCCCAGGACGTCCCATGGAGTGTTGGTGCCCATTGGATGCATGAGTGTTAACAGTGTCGGCGCATTGTACCATAAAGGGAAAGCCCGACTACTGCGTAAGGCGTTCCTCTAAACTTTCGTGACCCGTCCGCTATGATCTGCTGTTACAACCCCCTTGTTAACTCCATCTTGGCAGTCGTTCCTCGTAGCACGGTACTTAGTTACAAACGAGAGACCCGCCCCCTTTCCTTCTTCCTTTATTGCAACAACGCTTAATCCCCTCCGCTCTTGCAGCCACACTTCACGGCGACCCTTCGTCCGTGCGGCAACGGTATAATACGTGCAGCGCGTGCTCGGTCGCATCTGAACGCAAAGGACAAAGACCACCCGAACGCTGAGGAAACGCCTCGCGTCGTCGAGGGGCCCAACAGCAGCCGAACGAGGGCGCGCACGTCGCTTGTGTCCCAAGCCTAATCCCGCCGCCGCGCTCCGCAATTACGCCATTAGCGTTACGTCACTTTTGCACAAGGAGAGGGTCGGAGGGGTAACCGGCCACTGTAAACAAAACCAGGGGGTCGGGATTGTATACCTCGAGGCGGGGAAGATGTGTGGCTCGGCTGCTTTGCGAACGCAGTAGCTGGGCTGTAGACGGGTCTACTAAGCAGCAACTGAAGACGCTTGAAGTGAAGATTTGAAGGAACGTATAACGGAGCTCACAGAGCTAGAAATGAACTTAAGACCTGAGACATGAGCTTAAAAACGCAAGGGCTTTTTCCCGTCAAAGGACCCCCTTCCAGTAAATTGCGTCGGCCGATTGTCATGAACCTTCTATAGTGTGACAAAGCAGGGAGTGGTAGATGAGAGGGTTTGGTTTGGTTTGGTTTATGGGGGTTTAACGTCCCGAAGCAACTAAGGCTATGAGGGACGCCGTAGTGGAGGGCTCCGGAAATTTCGACCACCTGGGGTTCTTTAACGTGCACTGACATCGCACAGCACACGTGCCTCTAGAATTTCTCCTCCAAAGAAATTCTAGCCGCCGCGGCCGGGATCGAACCCGCGTCTTTCGGGTCAGCAGCCGAGCACCATAACCACTGAGCCACCGCGGCGGGTTGTATATGAGAGGGGATAATCCCTTCCCTTTATGGTCGAGGATAGACCCCTCTCTCCATTGTGGCGCTGCTATCTGCATTGTCAAGCTAGCAGGGTCACGAGAACCGGCCGACGCCATTGGCTGGAGGGGGGGGGGGGGGGGGGTCCGTTGACGGGGAAAAGCCGCTTTCTTCTTGAATTGTATACGACTATAGTCATTTAGAACTCCACACTGCAGCATCCTGTTTCTTTATTAATGCGCTGCCGTTAGTTTGGTCCATGCAAACGGAAATTGCGGCTGCAGTCTCGAGAAACTGAGAGGTCCGAGACACTCTCGAGAACCTCCCGAGAAACAGAAAGGTCCGGTGTTTCCCTGTCGTCTGCTTCTTTCGTCTATTTGCGTATTCTGTTATTTATCCATGTTTTAGCATTCCGATTTACTTGCACGATCGTTCCTTTATAGTTGTGCGCAGATTATCTCGCCATGTGATGAAGAGAATTGAAAAAGAAAACAAAGAAGGCAGAAAAAGAAAAGAGAAATGAAAGAAGGGACAAAAAGAAGGAAAAAAAGGAAGAAAAGAGGAAACGGAAAAAAACGAAAGATTGAAGCTGAGCTGCACCAGTAGGGCAGTTATTCTGGCTGCACGTTCATACGTACGTCGAGGGTGGCGCTGGGGAACACTAGCAAGATTAGTTACGTGGAACATAAATAGCCTGCAAAGTGGAAGATTGGACAGGCGCCGTAGTAGCTCAGTTGGTAGAGCACCGCGCGCTACATGCAAAGGTCGTGGGTTTGGATTCCGCCGAAGGCATGTGTTTTTTTCTTCTATTTCTCAATCATTTCCTTTTCAGGTGCAAAATGTCTACACCACTAATTTCCCATTGATCAACACCACAGATTGTAAAAATAAGAAGCATTCCGCATTGTTTCCTCGGTTTCACTGACCGCCGGCCTTCATACGTGTGGCGTAACGAGCCGCTCGTTTCCCTTTCCTTCTCTGCTAAAGAACGGCCTGGTTGGCCAAGTGGACAACACATTCGGTTGCCGAGGCCGACGTCGCGGGTTCAATCTCAGCCGCGCCTGTCTGTTTCATTCATTCATTCATTCATTCATTCATTCATTCATTCAATCAATCAATCAATCAATCAATCAATCAATCAATCAATCCATTAGTCAATCAGTGAATCAGTCAGTCAATGAATCAAACCAATCAAGGATAAATAGATCAATAGTAAATCAATAATAAATGAACAAGTTACTCAGTCAATCAGTGAGTGAGTCAGTCAATTAATTAAATCAATCAATGATAGATAAATCGATTGTAAACAAATAAATGAACAAGTTACAGAGCTGACATGTATATCGTGTTCTGTTGCATAGGTAGGCTGAACAGCTATACAGCGCCTATGCTATACGTATACAGGCCCATCTGTACTCGCGTAAGTGCGGTACACAGCACGCATCCCCAAAGCAAGCGATGGAGGCAAGACGCTTTCATTGACTCCGCATAACGATATACGACACCGATCAATAATCGGGGCGTGCGCCCGCGCTTCTTGGCACGCACCAATTTGTTCCGCCGAGCGAAGCGACCCGAGCGTCTCTCGCACACGGGTCCGATCTCAGCTGGCATCGCCATCGAACATGGAAATTTCGCTTTCAAAGTGCGGAGCGGCAAACTGCCGTTTTATGCGGCGCCGAGATTTTTCTTTTTTCCCCCTGACAGAGACAGAGAGAGAGTCCGAGGAGCAAGGTAGAGGGAGGATGAAGGGGGAAAGGGAAAAGCGTATAGATCGCGCCACAAGCAAGCAAGCACGCAAGCCTGTTTATGCAGCGACCCCGCGGTGTTGAAGTTAGTCTACACGTACCATATATGCGCCTTCCGTGGAATCTTCGCTCCGCTCTAGGTTTACTTGCATAAGTACTTCGTGGTTTCTCTATGAGCTCATTGTGCGAGGAGGAACGGAGCTGGCGGTGTACGTCATGAGCGGAAGCGGCGTTTCACGTCTTTACTTTGTCTTTTTTTATGTGTTTTTTCTTTTCTCATACGCTCTGCTCCAAGCGCATATCTCTTTACGCGTAGTATACGTGCGCTGTATCCACATACCTGTATCCGTTTCCCACGATCCTTGGCGCTGTCTCGTAGGGGCTCCGCTTGACTTGAGCGCCGTTGGTAGCGTAGTCCTGTGTTGGCTCGCTTTCACGCAGTCGGTTCATGGACTGCGCGGGTTGTTCGAGGAGCGTCGCTTAAGCAGCAGCGAGTCCGTGTAAAGGAGCAGTAAATCTGCTCGCGGGTCGGACAAGCTCTCATTCCGGACCGTGTCGTGGTGTCCGCTGAAAAGTGAGAAATAGAAAGTGAGGGAAATAAGAACGTAAGAAAAATGTAAGGGGATGGAAAAGGTGAAGTACACGCGCGAGCAGTATTAAAGGGAACACTTCGCGCTCAAAACCAAATTTTTTCTTAATTCTGCGCGCAGCTTGAAAGAGTAGTAATAATTGAGTCATGTGCCTACTAGGGAATATGTTTAGGGGAAAATTTAATGATTGTATTCGGTTTCATTTTCTTCATTACCCCCCCCCCCCCCCCTGTAGGTGAGAAATAGTCCTCGTTTTTTAAATAAATTGCCGAATTTCTTCTTATTAAGCCTATGTATGGCGTACCCCGTCGTCATAGCACCGACACCAGGCAAAGTGCTATAACTTTGTCCGGAACTTACGTATTCATTTGATTCAATTGGTTTACTCTTTTAAAAACAGCGAAGCCTTTGAATGATGGATTCATCATTCCATTCCATTCCAGTAATGGATGGAAAGTAATGGATTCCATGAATCCATTACTTTCATTAATAAGTAAGCTGTCGAGGGAATGCGGGGTAGAAAATTAAGTGCACATACAATGCGCGGACATAGGTTATTGGGGGCTGCGGGACATTTTGTTTGAAGCGAAATTAGACAAGCCCGCATCTCTGTCCGCTTAATCAGAACGGATTGCGCTACTTTCTGTCTTTTTTTTATCGTTTCCTGCAAATAACCGTGACGCGACATGGTGCCCACGCATTGAATTACTCTTAATTCGCATTTTCGAAAGTATTTACTTGTTCCTTTCAATGAAGTTATTTTCCTGCAGATCAAACTTCATCCCTTCACCTGAATGTGGATGCGCAAGTATAAAATATATAAACAAACAAGCAGCTCGCTGCCGTCTTTGCAGTATTGTTCTTTCAGAACAATGGACAGTTAGCCTTGAAACGACCAGGTCAGGTAGTACTTAGCGCCGGTATACAGCTGACGCACGGGACGCAGCGCGAATATACAAGTAGGCGATCACGAGAAAAAGCTTCCTCCCTTTACGATCTGCCTTTTCCACCACGAATACTCGCCAGGTTAATCGCACCTGACAGCTTACACGAGCGTTTCCGTATGACGCATGATTCGTTGTGTGGTGGTTTGTCTGTCGTGTTCATTGTGTGCGTGCGATTCTCCAAAAAGTAGTCCCCTACTGAAAGTTTCCATATGACCAGTTTCATAATTCCATACGTTTCCGTAAGAAATTTCATGGAGTCAGTAATTAAGCAGCATACGGAGTCGATATGGACTATATGGAAGCACGTATCGAAACTTACGGACTCCATATGACATGAAGGGCATTGTATGGAACACGTATAGAAATTATTTGGAAAGATTATGGACACCGTACAGACAGTATATAGATTTTCATATATTTTTCCGCATATTATGTACTCCATGGTCAAATGTTTAGGGGAATCCCCTAAGGTGGAGTAGATTTGTAATAATGGAGTAATTACTCATTGACATCCGTAACCGTATGGCTGCGCTCGGGTGGATGTCAACGAGTAATTACTCCCTTATTACAAATCTACTCCGCCTCGGGGGATTCCCCTAAACATTTGACCAACACAGTTCCCATTTCGAGTTATTGATCAATTCGCTCTAGAGTTTGCCGTCCCGGTTAGCTCAATTGGTAGAGCGACTGCTCTGGTGAAGCGGTGGTCCCGGGTTCGAACCCCGGACCGGGACGAATTTTCCTTTAACCACGAAGTTTCTGAGAAAGCTATATAGCTTTCCTTTGTTGCCGGATGAGTGCGCTCGGGTGGATGTCAATGAGTAGGTAATTACTCCCTTATTACGGATCCATTTTTCCAGAATTCCATACGAGCGGATCATATGGAACGTTTCAGTAGGGTCCACTCTCAAAGTAGCTCAACGGGGTACCAAAGACATCGCAGTCTCTATAAAGTCAGTAAAAAACAGCGGAGTTGGGGGAACTTACTTTTTAGATGCTAATGTTATTCATAAATGCGTTGTGTGATTGTTTGCTTAGCATCACTACAGGTCAAAAGATGCGAACGCGAGACATCATTCGGCTAGGCCGTCACCCCGGAGGAGACACCTTTCTTCACGCAAAATCCCATCGACCTCCGGAGGCTCGCATAGAATCGGCATCACGGAAGCCGCATTCACGGTGAACAAGACCTGGACAGATTGCGGTCGGCTGCACTGCTCGGTGCGAAACCTGACACAATCAATCCTCCGCGACAGGTGGACAGCGAAGGGGTCCATTGTTGGAACCGCAAAGAAGTAGACGATGCGGCCTGCTTTCTTTGTCACCGGGGCCAGCGAACCCTTGGCACAGGTCGAAAGGGAACTCCTTCTAGATTTCGCGCTCTGGCGGTGAGATTAGGAAATTAGATTTACGTGACGAAGTTAGGAGCTTTTCTAGTTTTGTTTGGTTTATGGTGTTTAACGTCCCAAAGCGACTCAGGCTATGAGAGACGCCGCAGTGAAGGGCTCCGGAAATTTCGGCCATCTGGGGTTCTTTAATGCGCACTGAAAGAACCCCAGGTGGTCGAAATACCCGGAGCCCTCCACTACGGCGCCCCTCATAGCCTCTGTCGCTTTGGGATGTTAGACCCCATAAACCAAACCAGAAATTTTCTAGATGACCGCGTCGGGCGCAGAACTTGGATAAATATAGTACAACTTGAAGAGATTTTTCTTTTGCAACAGAGTTGGCTAACGGTCGAATGCAGGGTCCGAGGACGCGGGTTCAATCCCAACCGCGGCGGTCGCGTTTCGATGGAGGCGAAACGTGAAAGGCGCCCATATACTGTGCGATGTCCATTTATTTGCACAATAGTGCAGACTTCATATGGCCCAGGCAAGATGGGCAACTAGAAAAAATCAATATTCGTAGGGCCAAGGAATAATACAATTCAATAAAGTACAAAAGTTACAATACAAAACGTCTAATACGTGAAACATGAAATAGAAACGCAGTATTTACACAATGTTTTGAACGGTATTTCCAAAAGTTTCATTTTCGAACACCTCTTGAGGTAATGAATTCCTGTCCGTTATAGTGCGAAGGAAATATGAGTATTTATATTTGTTAGACCTTGCGAAGTAGAGGACAAAGGTATGGTTATGCTTGTGTCTTGTTTTCCGAGTTTCGGAGAGCATGGCGTAAGGTTCCAGTGAAATTTCAGGTTCTCTATGTCGGTGCAGGTAAAGAACCCCAGGCGATCAACATTTATCGAAAGACCTCCATTACGGTGCCTCTTTCGCTCTTCTTTCTTTCACTGCTTTCTTCATCTCTTCCCTTTCTCTGTGGCTGATGTCTGGTGGTGGGTATGGCGGTGGTGTTTGGTGGTCAAATAGTATACTATAGTCGGATACAACTTAAGTCTGCTGTGAAACTCCGCCCACATTCAGTCTCCGCGCACAGAATTCCTCCGCGACGAAAAAGTAGTCCGCTGCTTAAACGTTTCTCGTTACCTAAACAACAAGCTTATCACAAGAAAAAAATTATGAGCTCTAGAATTTTGATACGTGGATTGTTTGATGTAGTCGAACATTAAAAAGTCGACTTCGTTCACTGTTGCGATTGGCCAGCGGAGTAATACAGGACACCGCCAACCGCGGCCCAGTGTTAGCAACTGCTGTTTTTTTTTTAAGTTGTATACACGTCGCTTGGCAATGTGAGCGAACGGCTGAACAAAGCGGTTCAGTTGGGGTAGACAGTGCGATGAGTCATCCTTCTGGAAAAGGAAGCTGTCTTAAAGGAAGAGGAGACAGATGCTCCAAATGGAAGAAAGAAGCAAAAAAAAAAAGGAAGACGTTGAAAGGAAGGAAGCAAGGGGACTTGTCCGTCCAGTAAAAGCGAGCTCCCGTGTGTGAGTGTATAAAGAAGGAGGCGGCGAGGAGGAAGAGGGGAAGGGAGAGAGGGGGGCGTGGCTTCTCCGCTTGGACTCCTTTTGTCTCTGCCGGTCGTGACCTGGTTTGCTTCTTGAAGAAGAGCGCGATCCACAGAAGCCCCCCCTCTTGCAGCGTGAGCGTGCCGAAGGACCCCCATCATCCTTCACTATATACACTATACGACTAGGAGCACGGCGTGCCGTCCGTCTTCGTTCGAAAAAGAAAGAATGAAAAAAAAACTTTCCTCTCTTCGTGTCGTCAAATCCGTTCCGTCCTGCGTCGTGAGCGCTGGTATCTTTCGCGTTTGTTTGTAATTTTTTTTTTTCGTGCGAGTGAAGCTAAGCGTGTCGTGCGCTCGCCCGTGTCGCTGCCGCGAGCGTCGTTGCTGTTCGTTTGTTTGTTTGTTTGTTTGCGTTAGTTTTTTTGTTTGTTTCGTATTTGTTGCATTTCGTTCCCTTCGTTATTGTGCTCGCTGTTTCTTAACCCTGCTGCTGTTGTTTCAAATTGTAATGCGTCGTCGTTGTTGCAAAGCTGCGCCCTTGTGATCTGTCTGTAAATAAGTCTGGAGCAATCCCTTATTAAAATGGTCTATAGACAGTCTATAGAGTTCTTATTGACTCTATTGACTTCCTAGAGATATTGCTTTTGTCTATTCATAGTCTATAGACTGTCTATAGACAGAAGTCTACTAAAAGTGTATGGCCATAAATCTATAGATTATCTATAGACTGTCTATGGCAATTGTATTGCCTATAGACTTTTGTCTGTAGACAGTTTATGGACTTTATAGACAGAAGTCTATAAACACTCTACAGACTGTCTAAAACTTTTTTTGTAAGGGATGCAGGATTCTTGCGAGAAATAGCGGCGAAAAAATAGCCGGTTTCAGAGTTCAGTTCTGCCAAACCGTCGCGTTGGTGCATTCTTCTCGGGCCGCAGTGTATTCTCCTTGCCGGTGCACAAACCTGGCGGTGCGGGCAGGACACTTTTATTTTATTTTTTTTTTCAAAGCCCTTTCTAACATATGTCAGCGCATAAGTCCAATATTCTAGGACGAAAACTTTGAAAATTTTGGAAACTAAGATACTGTTATGGAAATACTGAAGGTAAAGTTCCATTCTTATGATGTGTAGCAAAATCTTTCTTCTAAAGTGTTTCCGTCGATCGCGTCGAGCAGTTAAGGCTGTCCTCGAAAACCAATGGGGAACGCTTTTGACGATTGGAAAAAGAATAATAGAAAAAAAATTCAAGACTGCCGTCTGGTGATCTGCGGATATATTGATTGTTACAGTGAACTCTTGCATTATGTAAAAAAAATTGAGTTCATATACGGCTTCCCACTAAAAATTGAGAGTGAGCGTGTCAATACATACAGAAATTCACTGCATCGTTGGAAATGAAAGGTGTTTATTTCACATCATTACCTACTTCGAAGTGAAATAATGAGCTCTTAGGTCGGTCGTAATTTATAGCATCGATCATTGGCCATATGAACCGAGAATGAAATCTGTGCAATGTGAGTGTTTTCGATTTGAAGTTTAACTGGACGGCTGCCATTGTTTTCACACCCTCACGTATTAAGACTGTGGGGAAGTTAGATGGTAGATGCGGGTGCCTATTGCTGAATAATAACAATACAAAAAATATGGGACATGGTGAACGGAAGGTCACTCGAAGAGTCCTTTGCAGCATACTTGACACTATTGATGATGATAATGTTTTAAGCTGACAACGAAACGTGGGAAGAGTCTTCATCCTTCAGTGATCTTGATACGGCATATATACGGTAATTGTAATTAAGTAAGACAGGAATACTATGTTGAAGAAGCCTCAATCGTGCAGTGGACTTTAATATGGCTGATGATGGCAATAACGGTGACATAAGACTGCAGTGTTGTACGGAAGTGGTGTTTTATATTGACTCTACGCAACTCTTGATAACAGGCGGGCGGGCTGTCTTTTGTTCACGCATTGCAGCACACGGTGCAGCTGACACACGGAGCTCATACTGCACTAATGCTGCACTAACCGCTTTTTGCGACGTCGCTGCTCAAGCAAACACGTGTCCTACACGGGCAGTGGGCGGGGTCCAGATATACAGGGTGTTTCACCTAGGATTTCCTTAATTTTTAAAAATAGGCGTTTTGAGTTAGAAGAGCACTTTTGGCGGCATATAATTGTCAGCTGGGTAGTATATCTGAATAGAGCTAAGACGTGCTAAATGGCAGGCTTGTTAACTAATATTGAATAGTTAACTTTTTAACTATCACTGTTGGGCTCCTTAATTACGGAGAGGGGTGTAAACCACCGTAAGTAATATCTATATAGGTTTGTAGAATTTCGAATACGCGGTCACTCTCGGCGCTGTGGCCCAACAAATTCTGGCTATTTCAACGAGGTAGTACGTGAACTGGAGAGGTTGCTTTACCTACAAGCTTCTCGAAAGCGCATGTATTCTGGTGCGATCTAGCCAAAATTTGTTGGGCCAAAACTGATATGGATATTTCTTGAGGTGGGATACACACCTCTCAGTAATTAAGGAACCTAACTTTGTTAGTCAAAAGTTATGTATTCAGTATCAGTTAAAAATTCTGCTAGTCAGCACATCTTTGCTGTATTCTGATGTACTACACCCCTGATAATGCTGTGACGGAAAAGCGTTCTTTTATCTCAGAAAGCCTATTCTTAAAAATTGTGGAACGTCTTAGGTGAAACACCCTGTATTGACAGCATGAACACTGCCACGGCGCTGTCCTAGCGGAGATAACTACCATAACTACAATTAACTATCACTACACACTCTCTATCTCACACACACACACTCGCGCACACGCAGGGTTAATTGGAGAGGCATAGGAGAGGCCTTTGCCCTGCAGTGGACGTACTCAGGCTGATGATGATGACTTCTACTACTACTTCTATTGCCACTACCACACGCACGCACACACACACTCTCTCTCTCACACACATCACGCTCACACAAACGCACGCACGAACACACACACTCTCTTTTTCACACGCACTCTCTCTCTCACACACACACACAAACGCACGCACGAACACACACACATACGCATGCACGAACACACACGCACTCACACTTGCACGAACACACACACGCGAACACAGGACGCTCATACAGAATGCTGTGTTACACGTCAATGGCCGAAGATAAAAAAAAAGGAGCATCCGCTTACTGTGTTGCACCTGGCCTGGCAGTCGCCACCGCAGCCTCACACGTTTAGACTGGGGTGTGTGTGTGCGTATCCGGTCGTCCGCTCTCCCGACGCTGCCGTGTTGGCAGTGCTGCGGCGTTGTCACCAGCCAGCGTGTCTGTGTGCACTGCCTGCTCCATTGGAGCGGAGAAAGCCGCTGGCGTCTTCCTTTGTCTCCTCCCCGGTTTTCTTTTCTCTATTTGTACTTGTCAAAGCCGAACGAACAAACGCCGAGTAGAAGGCGATCCTGTGTCTTCATCTCGCATGCACGCGTTTCAATATTTTTATTACTTCATTGTGTGCAGGTGTGGTTTGAATTGAATACTCATGTATTCTTTCGTTTTTAATATTTTAACAGGCTCGATTGCGTGTGCTCTTTATACAATAGAACCTCGCAGCATTGTAAACGTGGCTACTCAACGTGGCCTTAGTGCTGTCGTCCTTTATCTTTTGTTCAGGAAAGAATGATGAAATTTGATTGACTCGTCATAGACGTTCGTTGACACTCCGTAGAAAGTAAAAGGAAGCTTTTCCAATAGTTGCGATTAAAAAACCAGCCCCTCTTGTTTGTTTTTAAGGCACAAAGCTCGTGCGTTTGCGATCTCATGCACTAAGTTAAGGAAAAATTTTGAGAATTATGACGAATTACCACAAATAAGGCACTTCAGCGAAGAAGTGCTCACTTGTGTCACCACTTCACGTCACTGGGCCACGTGACATTATTCACCGACAGGTGGCGTTGAATTTCATCTGTACAGAAACTGACTCAATTGAAGCGCCATCTGTGGGTGTTAAATGCAGTTAATGGGGCTATACAGTTTTTCGTTGTTACGAAAAAGGCCATGTTTTTCCGAGCATTCCTCTGAAAACTGCATCGTGCTAGTGTCTAACTTTGGGTTAGGGAAAAACTCGGATCGGTGACATCCTAGTCGAAATTAAGAGGAACAAATGGGCTTGCAGGGCATGCAGTGCGAAGGCAAGATAACCGCTGGTCCTTAAGGGTAACGGAGTGGATTCCAAGAGAAGGCAAGCGTATAGCAGGGGGCGGCAGAAAGGTAGGTGGGCGGATGAGATTAAGAAGTTTGTGGAGATAGGATGGCCGCAGCTGGCAAAGGACATGGTTAATTGGAGAGAGATGGGAGAGGCCTTTGCCCTGCACCTGGGTGATGATGATGACTGTCTGTACCCTTCTAGTTATTTTTACTTTTAATGTGACGTTCGGTTCTCCACATTTGTGTTCTCTCTAACCATCAGAAAAAAAAGGAGGGGGGCGGAAGGGGGGACGTTTCCGTAGTCAGACGGACCAAAAAGAAAGGAAGACTGCGGAAAAGAGGCAGCATTTCTCGACACGAGAGACACGGCTGCTTACACTCGTGCAAAAGAAAATTCGTGCTGTTTAACCTCCATAACCCGAGTTGGTCGTTTTTTTTTAACCCGGCCAACCTTCCGGAACGTCGGATTGCACAACGGGATGAAAAACTTCCGTCATGCTTTTAATCTTCGTTCTGTTTGCTAGAGCCTAGTTTGCTTCTCACGCTCACATGCCGCTACAGGAACTCGAACCCGCACTATACCGAATATTAAAACATAAATCTTGCAAAAACAACACCAAAGCGAACACGACGCCCGCAGTACACACTCACTGGACATTTAAGCTCTCTTATTCAAATGAAGGAGTAAGCCTCTAAAAGCACTCCACCGATGGCCTCCTTTTTCGAACAGGAGAAAGCCTCGACTCGAGCTTTTCAGCATCAGAGTGCAGCCTCAGCGTCGCGATTCTTTCTTTCATTACTTTAACCCTCTCTCTCTCTCTCTCTCCCTTTCGCGGCATTCGGAGTTTTTCTTCGTTCCCGTGGCAAAGACGAATGCGGAGAGGAAATAAAGCGAGCTGAGTTTATGTATGTATGTATGTATGTATATATATATATATATATATATATATATATATATATATATATATATATATATATATATATATATATATATATATAGCAAACAAGGGAAGGGGTATGAGGGGCTCGTTATAAATATGACAGAAGCCAACAGCCACAGAAACCAAGGGGCACAGGGGATTTTTTTTTAATTTCTTTATTTATTTTGTGGTGTTGATCAATTTAGAATATTACTGAATATGTTATCGCTTAAAGCTAATTGATTAGAAAAGCAGAAGAAAAAACAACCACATGCCGCCGGTGGGATCCGAACCCACGACCTCCGAATTACGCGTCCGGTGCTCTACCTCTGAGCTACGGCGACGGCTGTCAATTCTTCTGCTTTCGGGGGTATTTATGTTTCACAAGTAACCTAACCTTGAGAGTGTTCATCAGCGCCACCCCCGAAAGCAGAAGAATTGACAGCCGTCGCCGTAGCTCAGAGGTAGAGCACCGGACGCGTAATTCGGAGGTCGTGGGTTCGGATCCCACCGGCGGCATGTGGTTGTTTTTTCTTCTGCTTTTCTAATCAATTAGCTTTAAGCGATAACATATTCAGTAATATTCTAAATTGATCAACACCACAAAATAAATAAAGAAATTAAAAAAAAATCCCCTGTGCCCCTTGGTTTCTGTGGCTGTTGGCTTCTGTCATATATATATATATATATATATATATATATATATATATATATATATATATATATATATATATATATATATATATATATATATATATATATATATATATATATATATCCATACGTGCAGCCTTCTGCGCGTCTTCCTGGCGTCCCAGATGCCAGGCGCCCAGGAGGAGGAGGAAGTGGAGAGGGAAGTGATGGAGAAGGAGAGGAGAGGGAGAGGAGAGATAGAAGAAAGAATTCTAGAAGAAAGATGAAGTAGTAGAGACAGGGTCGAGGAGGGGATGAAGAAGAGGAGAATGAAAACGAATAGAGGAGGAGAGAAAGAGAGATAGGGGAAGAGAGAAAAAGGAGGAAAGGCAGAGGAGGATAGACAGATGAGGAGAGCTAGATGAAGAGAGAAAGAGCATGCAGGCCGAATACTGGAGAGAAAGAGGGGAAGAAAAAAGGCAGAAGAAAGAGGAGGAATAGAAGAGGAGGAGGAGGAAAGGCACTTTTTTACTGGCGACTGCAGAGGCGTCCCATTGAGCAGGCAGAGATTGACTACGAATACGCGCCGGCTGCTGCGGCCTTCCTTTTTCCTACACCTCTCACGATTCTTGCTTCTATTCGGCCCTTCCTGTCTCGACGCTTGTAACGCGTTGGCTGTCTGGCGCGCGCCGTCTTCCATCTCGGTTTCCTTTCGCGGAGTGGCGCTGGGCCGCTGTCGTCGAGCGTTTTTTCGCTTTTGTTTCTTCTTCTTCGGCGCGCTTTTCTTTGCTTGACATCAACTGAGGAAGGTTGCCCCACAGTCTTAGTATAGTTGTGTGCAGTGGTGTCGAATGCAGTGCCTCAGTCGTCATCATCAGGTCAGTTACTTCCAGCGCAAGACAAAGGCCACGCCCACTGTGGCACCCAGTTAACCGTGTCCTGCACTGACTGCGGCAACATGTCAATCGATTTGAGTATATAAAGGAGCTAACCTCAGGGCACCAACATCATCATCATCATCAGCCTGACTACGTCCACTGCAGGGCAAAGGCCTCTCCCATGTCTCCAATAAACTCAGTCCTTCGCCAGCTGCGGCCAGCGTATCCCCGCAAACTTCTTAATCTCGTCCGCCCACCTAACTTTCTGCCGCCCCCTGCTCCGCTTGCCTTCTCTTGGAATCCACTCCGTTACCCTTAAGGACCAGTGGTTATCTTGCCTTCGCATTACATGCCCTGCCCAAGCCCACTTCTTCCTCTTGATTTCGATTAGGATGTCATTAACCCGCGTTTGTTCCCTCACCCACTCCGCCCTCTTCTTAACGTTACACCTATGATTTTTCTTTCCATAGCTCTCTGCGTTGTCCTTAACTTAAGCTGAACCCTCTTTGTCAGCCTTCACGTTTCTGCCCCATAGGTGAGAACTGGTAAGGTTCAGCGGTTGTGTACTTTTCTCTTGAGTGATATTGGTAAACTGCCATTGATGATCTGAGAGAACCTGCCATATGCGCTCCACCCCATTCTTATTCTTCTAGTTATTTCCCTCTCGTGATCCGGATCTGCGGTCACTACTACCTGTCCTAAGCAGACATATTCTCTCACTACTTCCAGCACCGACAGGATGCTGTTTATCCGCCGCCATACAATTACCATACAGTTAGTACTGGCGTCTGTTGCATGCCTATCTCCGCTCTCCTTAGAATTCATTCATTCATTCATTCATTCATTCATTCATTCATTCATTCATTCATTCATTCATTCATTCATTCATTCATTCAGCGGACTGTCCGACACTTTATCGGCAGAGTGATAAGCAGTATACGCAAATGTGTTCTCTCCACAGGCTTACCTGGGCCAGCCTCAACCTCTTACATACAGTCTTTGTCAAAAGTAACCAGGCTGCATGATTTGCTTCTAGCTCGTACAGTGGAGCCCTTGTGGCTTTCCTAAAGACCAACACGGGCTGGAAGGTAAGAAGACCCCCAGTCCTTCCCTTTAACCCCCATTTCAGCTTCAGGGAAGCTGTAAGGGCTCCACTGTAGGAGCTAGAAGCAAACCATGCAGCCTGGTTACTTTTGACAAAGACTGTACATACCTAGATTAACGCTGCACCGAAATAGACAGACAACAGAGCGAGCGGGGAGTCAGGAGAAATTCTCGTTTTCCCCGAGCCTGTCGTCGTCGTAGGTATCTGCGTTTGCGCACTTTCGATGAGAACGCGCTTTCGGTTTCCTCCGTTCCGTCTCATTTCTCCTGGCCTTTCCTCCTTTCACTCTGCCTGACTACCTGCCTGTCATCTTCTTGTTGAGATTCATTTCCTGTCACCGCCTAGTCCTCACTCACCACCCTTCAGGCAGACATGGCGACGGTGCTGTGGGAGAGTTCAATTTCCTGTTCGTGTATACGCGCTGCCGGTGTCAGACGCTGCATCATTCCCGTTTTAGTTTCTCTCTCTCTTTTTTTTTCGCGTTCGGTCGTTCGGTCTTTTTTATTGTGTTTGTTTCTTTTTCACCACCTCTTGCTTAGTCGCTTCTCTCTCTCTCCCTTTTCCGGCATACAACCTGTTTTTTGCGAGTCTGCAGTCGTATTTGGAAGTCGCGCCCAGTTTCAAAATGACAACAGAGTCGGACCCAAAATCGGACAGCAGTTTCTGTCGTCCTGTAGTATGACGACAGAATTTTATGTAGTATTGTGCGACTGATTTGGTCCAAAATCGGACATCAGTTTCTGTCGTCCTGTAGTATGACGATAGAATTTTATGTAGTATTGCGCGACTACTCTTGTCGCAACACAGACAGTTCTGTCCAGACGACAGGTGATTGTTCGGTACGCATAAGCCATAGTCGTTACGACGAGCGTTTCTGTTGGCACGTCAAGTACAAATTCCGGAACACAGCAAGAATGTTTGTTGTGCCTCCAGAAAATTTCAAACGGCGTGCGAGCACGAAGTAGTCAGGAAGGTTGTGAAAGAGTAAACAATAATTGTCGTTTGTGTAGGACCCTCTTGTTGAGATTAAAGGCATAGACGCAGTAGCGTACCGTGACGTCAAATTAGGCCCCCGTTCACATGCTGCTCATAGTCATTGCAGTCCAGATGCTCCTGAGACAATTAGGGGACCTTTTCTTGTTTCTCCGCTGCATGTTCGCCTTTTAGTTCTCAGCCGTTACGAGAACTGACCTTGGCAACGTTTAGACGTTAGGAGGTTCGCGGGGATAATTAAGGGGGCCGTCGCCGGCGCAGGGCAGGATTTTTTTTTTTTTGTATTCGAGCTGTTTGCCATTAGGCATAATGAAAAAAGGAAAGGAAGTAATAAAAAGGAGTGCAGGATTAATAGTATGGAGCAATTACTTTTTCGCACCCACCCAAGCGCAGCCGTATGGATACAAAGGAAACGGAGTAACAACGTAGTAATTACTCCCTTACTACAAATATACTCGACCTTGACGAGTTTTCCTAGACATTGGATCAACAGCGTTTCCACTTCGAGCTCTTGATAAATTCGCTCTCGCCCTACCATCTGCTAGCCCTCCTGGTTAGGCTAGTTGGTAGTACGACTGCTCTGTACATACGGTGGTCCCGGGTTCGAACCCCTGGCCGGTACAAATTTTTCTTCAACTACAGAGTTTCTGTGAAAGCCTTCGCAGTCAGATGGCTATGCTTGAGTGGATACCAATAAGTAATTCCTTGTTATAAATCTTCTCCATGTTGGGGTCCCCGAAGCCCTGGACCAGGAGAGGGTCATAACGGGAGGCCAACGGCAAACGTATTTGTCCTGTAGTGGACGTAGATGGACCGATGATGATGATTATGATAATAACGAGGACCAGCTATTGGAAAAGTAGTTGACAAAAAGCTTAACGAAGCATGCAGCCTTAGTCCCTAATTCAAATTCTGTTCTTTCTTTTTCGCTCTTTAATACTCATCGCATTGGCCTGCGTTCTTTATTGCAACGTTATGGTTTTTTTTTTTTTTTGGTGTTAGAAAGTGTGCTTTGGAACGGAAGATGCACGTCGGTGCAAGAAAACAAAACAAAAAAATCAGGTGAAATGTTTAGAAAATTTTGGCGCTGCATTCAGGAAAACATGGAGACTAGAAAATTATGCTTTGATTTTTAATGAATGAATGAATGTTTATTTCGACAGAAATACAAAAATTTAGGCTCTGGAGACGCTATTGTTGCTCGCATTTGACAAGAATATAGACGGGAGGATGTTTTGCGGTGATTCCGTTCCTTCCTTCTTTTCTGCCTGCTTTCACCGCGCGCATTTTTGTTTTCTTTTTGCCTCGACATTCCTCGTAGTAACCTTGCTATACACCGAGTCCCGCAGGCCTTCGTGCTGGCGAAAAAGCAGGCAATGAAAAATAAAAAGCCGCGTCCGTGTCCTATCGTACGCTGGGCGATATATAGCCAGCTCGGTGCTTCCTAGTTCCTTTTTTGGCTCAGTTTTTTTTTTATGATTTCTTCATATTCGCGTTGTACTTTCGCCTCTTCTTTTCCCGGTTCACTTTTCGTCGAGGGGCGTGAAAGGTCTTCCTCCATCTCGCCCTAATTCATGCGCCTGCGTGCATTAAATCGTGGTATCTTGAACTCGTGAAAAAAAGGAAAAAGGCACTTGAAAAAAATTTGCCAGAGACACTTGAGACTGCTTACGTCTGGGAATGCAAAAACATTACTGTCCCTGAGTGGATTGCCGTGCACCCACACAGACACGCGCGTATGACACCACCATCCGGAACGCTGTAGGACGAACGGTCAATTGCATCACGATTTTTATACGAGAATTGGTGTTTGGTCAAAAGTAATGGCACAGTAACTGTCTCACATCTCGGTGGACACCTCAACCGAGCCTTAAGGGAAGGGGTAAACAGTTTGGGAAAGTGAAGGTGCATATGTCATCGGCTCGAATCCCTGCCGTAGTTGCTAGCTTCCAACTTGACTAGCACATGTAAACTGTATACAGTACAATAGAACTTTATTTACGTCACTGTACATGATCTATAGAGGCATGCAGAAAAAGCTTGCAGAAGCCAGCTTGACAGATCCGCAGGCCCCCTTCATTGGCAGTACTGAGAGTAGATTAACATAGACAGCACCTAAGTCGCAATGAAAGAAATCAAAGGTACAGTGCATGGAATAATACGAGGTGCATATTGCCACGTTTCCTCAAGCAGCCACTAGGCGGCTGCTCTTCGTTCGCTTTGACCTCGTCAATTACGTCCACACGACTCTGTGCCCACAGTGACGGGATTTGAAGGCGCAGGCTCCTTTCCCAAGCAATGATGCCCTAGTAAGCCGAGCACCAGGCCGGGCCATAGCTTGTACCCATTTTGAGAAAACCGGTGGGTACCCGGCCGGTGGCGGGAGTTGAACCCACCACCTCCCGAAGCCGAAGCGGGTGCTCTACCACGAGGCCACGGCTGCGGTCGGGAAGGAGATCGAACTCGGGGGAGAGGCCGTGAACGCGGCGGCTGCTGCGATGCACGGGCGTAGACACCAGCGGGAGTCGGTCGGGACTCGCTGAACCGCTGCGAGAAGAGGTCCGGGACATGGGATCTTGAATGCACCTCCACCAGTGTTACGTAGCCGTTGGGGCTCGTAACCGAAAGGCTTTAATGGGGGGTGACGTGGACGGCACCGGAGAACAAGCCAAGAGCACCCAGAGAAGGCCGGAACCGATCTTCTTCTTCTTTCACTCGGCGGTGCACGCGACTTGCGAAGAGCAGCCGCCTAGTGGCTGCTTGTGGAAACGTGGCAATATACATGATAAGAATGGCATTACATATAACTACATTTCACATGTAATCCGAACAAGAGTAGAAATTGTAAAATAAAAAAAAAATGTGTACTACACTTTGAAAAACTCGCGCAATGTCTTGAATGTAATGTTTTCAATTTATATGTAACGAGATATCACATGACACCATGCACCGGAACGCTGTATACAACCGCTTGCGTCACAATTTTGGTACAAATGTAAGTCGAGAAAACTGGCGGCATATCGAGAAGTACTTTGATTTGGGCTAGTTGGTTCATATCTTGAAAGTAGTTCGGACGGCGCGAAAACGACAAAGACAAAGGAGACACGAACACAACAGGACGGGCGCCAACTTGCAACTGAAGTTTATTGCACCAGACCCCTACATTTTATGCATCACCCCAGCCATATCTAGACCCACGTGTAGTATCCATTTTTAGATATGTGAACGATTTTTTGGTTATCATGAAGAATGTTCATGAGTCCGATCTAGCTTCGGCGGCAGAAAGTGTGTTATCAGTCTTCACCAATAACAGCCAGGGCCTCAAGTTCACGTGGGAGTTACCAGTGAATCGTGAACTGCAGTTTTTAGACGTTAGATTGGTTTTCATGAAGGATCACCTATGCTGGGCTTACAATCCCAGATCAAAGAAAGGGCTGTTGCCGTTTAATAGTGCTCATTCAAAACTCGTAAAAAGAGCAATAATCGTTAATTCCCTTCTGAGTGCTTTAAGAAAGTCGTGCCATCACAGGATGTCATCGAGCTTTGCTGCCCAAATTCCGAGATTGCATGAAGCCGGTTACCCGCCCCATTTGATTTTGGCTGTTTCTGAAATGTTAGTTCAGAGATTGAAGCGGCCTCGGGATGAGAAACTTCTAGAAGCAAGAAAAAAAATCGGTCCCTGTGATTCCCTACATGCATAAGGTTTCCCATGGCATTAAAAAAGTCGCAAGCAAACATCAGGTGCAGGTTGTGTTCTCGGCCCCATCAAAGTTGTCAAAGATTTGCACTATGTCAAAACCTGAGAAGAAACGACCGGTTTGCCCTATTAAACATCAAAAACAGTTCACGAAATGCAGATCACAAGTGGTATATCAGATTCCTCTAAGCTGCGGTCTTTTGTACATAGGGCAAACCGGTCGATGTTTTAATGAACGTGCCAGCGAACACATGCGGAATGTGCGCCAACAACATGGAAGTTTCCTTGCTGTCCACTGCAAGACTTGCAAAGGGTGTAGTCCGGAATTGAGCAAAACAGTTTTTTTTGAAGAGCGGTAAAGACAGATTTGAGCGGGAAGTAGTGGAGGCATTTTTTATTAAGAAAGCGGGAAGCGCATGCGTGAGTAGGCCTTCAATTTCAATTAGTGACGCTGAGGTGGGTTTTCTCGAAGGCTGTCTTTAGATTTTAACGTTTTATCTTTGACGCTGGGAGGTTTTCTCAATGATTTTGACGCTAGAAATAGTTCATTGACGCTGGGAGGTTTCCCCAAAGGTTTAAGTTTTCATGTCCACCAAAAATTTTCCGCGTTTGTTGTTGGTCTTTCTTTCATTATCACAATTTGTGTTAAATCAGGATTGTTGAGTTTGCGCTCTGGTTGCCTTGTTCAAGCGTGTGTATTTCTTTTGAGAATGAATGGCTTTCATGTGGGTTGCGCGCTCTTCTAATCTTGAGACTTATAAAATAAGGAAAATGTTATCATGTGTATAGTGCAGAACGCATATCTGTCTGTAATAGTTGCGCCTACTTCCGGTGATAGGACTTGTGATGACAATTTCGATTTGTTGTGTGATAGGCTTGCGAGATATGGCTGGGTTGATGCATAAAATGTAGGGGTCTGGTGCAATAAACTTCAGTTGCAAGTTGGCGCCCGTCCTGTTGTGTTCGTGTCTCCTTTGTCTTTGTTGTTTTCGCGCCGTCCGAACTACTTTCAACGGCATATCGAGTTCGGCCTGTGGTTTTGACTTGAAATCGGGATCGCAGTGCTTTGAGCTTCGCACAGGAACAGCCATCAGGTGGCATATCAATCTCCCTGAATACGGCCTCCATAGAAGACACTGCCTTGCAAAGTAGGTCAAACTCGGCAATCTCCATATCCACGAAACTTTGCTCTTTCGTCGGTCCTATACGCCTCAACTTCTCACTTCATCGCAGTCTCCTAATTTCCTTTACTTTGTCAGATCGTTCTTATTTTTATTGTTATTTTTATAGCTTCTTTTGCCGTTCTGTGTTCTCTAGCGCCTTATAAGCACCCGACTATCGGCTTTCATTTAATTTCACTTCTTTTTCGACTTTCTTCGCTTCTGTCTTTCTTTCCGCGTCGCTCTGTTTCCATCTTTCTTCCTTCTCTTTTCAGCTTCCCTAAGTTCACTTCTTCGTTGCGCCTGCCCTCTCCTTCACCGTCTAACTCCTCCATTCCTTCTATTTTCCCCTCTCATCACATATTTTATTTCGCTGCCCCTTTTATTCATCTTTCATTCGCTTCCTCCCAGCGCGTTCATTCTCTCATCTCTTCTTTCTCTTTTAAACCCTACTTCGGTTTTTTCCCCTCTTCGTTTCTTCATTTACTTCTCCTTCACACCCCTCTTCACCCTCCCACTATTCCTCTTCGCTTTCCTCCTTTGCCTATCCTCCTCTCCCTCCCGGGCGTCCTGTCATCGCGCGGATTGATTGAGAGCTGCGGCCGCACCTTTCCCGCTCACGCACAAATGCGTGCTGGCGCGCGGGCGCTCACCCAAGCAAGTCCGTCGCCCGCGAATGCCTGCTGACCGCCGCGAGTACAGTATATATCTTCCATCCGCGGTCGTCGAGGCGAAGGGCACGGACACGTGTGCTTCTTATATATATATATATATATATATATATATACACGCATATAGTATATATATATAAGTGTGTGTGTGTGTGTGTGTGTGTGGCGGCGGCAGTGAACGGCCTCCGCCTGCCCCAGTTCCTTCACTTGGCGGCGCGGCTCTCTCCTTCCCTTTGTTTCGTCTCGCTCTATAAGTGGGGCCGCCGACAGCTTGCGCCAGGCTTAGCGGGAACGCGCGCCGGATCGGGGCCGGCCATATATGGACGTCGTGCTGCGCGCCAAAGGTCAGAGCATTTTAGCGCCTTCGCTACAGAGATACATATATGCTGGGTACGGGTGTCCGCCCAGCAGTAGAGCACATGTTTTGGGACTGCCCCGGTTGATACGAAGTCAGGAAAAAGCATCATCGAGAAACACGCGACCACGTACCCTGAATGGACTATATACTCCTAGTAGCGACGCTCGGTCCAGATCCAAGTTGCTGTTGCTGTGGGAATTTGAATGTAATCTCCCTGCCTCAACTCCCTCCCCTCATGAATAAGCCTTCGTGCCAGCGCCATTTTAAAAATAAAGAATTAATCAAAATCGGCGGTTGAGTAGGAGTGTAGGCGCTTTGCTGTAGTGCTGACGACGTCGCCATAGGATTGAGTGTTATCTCGAAATAAAACAATCTCGCGTTCGCAAGGTGGGCGATGGTGATATGGTGATGAAGTTGAGTGGCAGTCAAGCCTTACAGCCTTACATCGAAAATGTGAGCAATTGCTGCTGTGCCCCTCTCTCATAGTTCAATGCCTCAATATGGGTACTATAGCGCCTCTCATAGTTGGCCCGTTATACCGATTGGTACGGGCTGGCCTGACACTTTGTTTTCAATTCCTTTCCCTGTCCCAACATAGTTTTGTCTCTCGTATCGTAAGAAGTAAAGCCTGGCACCATACTCTCAGAAGCCTAGTGTCCTCTGGGAATTTCAAAAGCACCTTGAGTGATGGAAAATGAGCGATAAAATGTTATCCGTGGGGCCGGATAGTGGGATCTCTCTACAATGTGTCCCGCGTAGTTATGTGGCGATAGTGCACCTGACACAACCTCATTACAGCAATATACGGTTCTCACACGAAGTGAAAACCATATTTCGTGGTCTTCTTATATAGCACCAGCTGTTATAGCGAATGGAAATGCGAAGCGGCTTGCCAACCGACATTGAAAATCGTATTAGATGGCGTTCCACTCAATACCTGCGATTGAAACTTGCTGTGTGTCTTCCTTGTACGCTGAGGAACGACATCCTTTGTTGGTCTTAAATTTATTTACTGTAATCATTCTATGTGAAAATTGGCAGTAGCCTAGCTCGGCTATGTCAGGATATTCATAGAGGAGGCGAACGCAACGACGAGGCAAGCGCTGTGACGTCATACCAAACGGCGGCGGCGGCGAGGCGCGCGGTGTGTCGTCATGGCGGATGTCGCGGCGAGCGCGCGGCGTCCGCCAGCTGCGGCGGTTGCTAGGCAACGGCTCAAGGTCGGTCTCTGTGTCTCCTCGGAGCACCGCCACAGGGAAATAGCAAGTTCGTGGCCAATGTAGCTTTCGGTACAAAATGTCAGTACATGTGAATTAATTCTTGAATTTGCCACCCCATCGAAACGCGGCTGTCACGCGACGGGGATTTGATACTGTTACCTTCAACTCTGCAGCCTAGCTACACAGCCGCAAACCCACAGCAACCTGGTATGCGAGATAAGGGTTTAGGATAAGATTAGGGCTAAGGCTAAGATAAGCTTTTGAAACGAAGGCGTCAGGGTGAATGCGCTAATTCAAGTGCGTAGTGTGACTAACACGAGTTCCAGCTCCACACCCTTATAACTTGCGGCCGACGTCGTCCGCGTGCTGGATTGTTTGTATTCTTGTCAGCCTATGTATTCTCACAGTATGAATGGGAAGCCAGAGAGCAAGCGAATGACATCAAGAAAGAAGGGGGTTACATGCGGCAGAGAGGTTTGAGGGGTCGCTGAGGGCGCGCCTTTCGCGAACCTCAAGAGTCGTTATCGTCGACGCTGTCTTCGGGGCAGTCTTCTGCGAAAGAGCAGGTGTGGCACAGCGCTAACACCGTGCCCTGCAGAAGAGCGCCCTACCTATAGTGACGCATTATGGATTTATACAGGGTGTATGCGCTTGTTTGCTACGCCCGGAATACACGCCCGGTCTGTTGCACCATCTCTGATAAAAAAAAAAAAAATCGGCAGAGACACTTGGTACTGCTTAAGTGTGGGGCTGCGGAAGCGTTGATGGTTGACTGTTCAGTGCACGACCACACACACAATCGACCGCAATGAAATCCAGGGACGAAATGGCACTCCGCGGGCAGTGCGCTCCACTAACTGCGCCCTTTGTGGTGACGTGGTGCGGCACCACACGGAACGGTGTAGCTCCTACGGAACACTAAGTGAATGGTGTTCTGGGAGGTTGACAGTGCGGGAGATCAAGTCAAGAAAAACAGGTGGAAATGTGCAATGAAGAGGAAGTAAACTGGAGGGAGGGGTGTCGCGATGTAGGTTGTTTTGGTACATCGTCTAGTGTAGGATACGGCCAAGCAGCACGATTAATTGGTTCAATATTGGAAGCGTATTTTCAAAAGTGGATCCTCCGAAGGGCCAGAGTTAAATCATCCATTTGCAATATTGGGCAGATGACCAGTGCTGCTTGGGGCACTATGCCCTAGAACCACCACCACTACTACTACTACTACTACTACTACTACTACTACTACTACTACTACTGCTACTGCTACTACTACTACTACAACAACAACAAGCCGTGGTTCAGTTGTTATGGTGCTCGGTTGCTGACCCAAAAGACACGGGTTCAATCGCGGCCGCGGCGGTCGAACTTCGATGTAGGAGAAATTCTGGAGGCCCGTCGAATGTGCGATGTCAGTGCACGTTAAAGAACCCCAGGTGGTCGAAGTTTCCGGAACCCTTCACTACGGCGTCCCTCATAGCCTGAGTGCTTTGGGACGTTTAACCCCCCCCCCTCCCCCCCTCCACAAAGCAAACCAAACTCCTACTACTACTGCTACTACTACTCTAGAAAGAAACGCTATGCAAAGACATACAGGATGTTTGTCCTAAAACTTTGCACAATTTTCAAAAATGGTGTATTCAGTTAGAAGAGCGCTTTCTTTCGGCATAGCATTGTCAGCTGTGTCATACATCAGAATACAGCTAAGACGTGCTAACTACTAGGATGGTTAACTAGCATTGAGTAGTTAACTTTTTTAACTATTACTGTTAAGGCTCCATAATTATTGAGAGGCGTGTAGCCACCCGTAAGTAATACCCATATCAGTTATTAGAATTTCGAAAACGCGCTTAACCTCGGCGCTGTGGCCCAACAAATTTTGGCTTCATCGCGCCAAAATACACGCGCTTTCGAGAAGCGTACAGCGAAAGCAACCTCTCCGACGACACCGGTTACCCAGAGAAAGCCCTCACGCAGGGATGTCGTAGTAAAACAAAAACAAAAAAAAAAGATATGGGTGGGACAGGCAGAGGATGTCTTGGGTCGCTTACACCACACACACGTCCGACGCCGTCTCGAGCGACGCCCGTGTTGAAGGCACGCTGACGCCTCACTGAGTTCCCGGTATGAGGGGCGGTGTCCGGGGGATAGATGGCGCTTACGCCGCAGGGGGTTTGTCGTCATCGAGCGTGTCTACTGGACGCATCGGCGTGAGATTCTTTTCTTCTCGTTATCGTCCCTCTCTTTCTTTCTCATCGTTCTGTTCTCGCTGTGCCTTGTCTTTGGTTGGGGCGTCATCCCGACCCCTCGTGCTCCACCCTAGCGACGACGTCGGCTGTTCACCCGCGCTTGGGTCTAGTCAGCGACCTGTGAAGTTCGGTTCGGGTGGAGCGACACGGGCGCGCACTGTGGGAGGGGGGGAGCTGATACCGTTGACAAGGTCGGCCATCTCAGTTGGCCCTTTCGACGGTGATGCAATTAAGAAAACCGAGGTCGCGGCTTCGCGACGTCAGGGGTTCGACGCCCGCATGGTGTGCGTCTAGAAGGTGATCAATGCGTTCGCTGCACTGTGTGAGGGTAGGGAGACAATGAGAACGTTTATTTTTCTATTCGTTTATTGCGGTTTAATGTCCCAAAGCAACTCAGGCTATGAGGGACGCCGTAGTGAAGGATGATCCATAACTACAGCGCAAACGACAGGACAGAGATGAAGAAGGGACACCACACAGTGCTGACTCACAACTAAAGTTTTATTGGATGCCAGCAGGTATAAATACCTCCCTGGCGGCCAGAAAAGAATGCAGTCCACACTTACATGCGTGACTGACATACTAGTGTACCAGTCACGTGCCACCAAGCAACTATCTTACCACTATCTTGTGGTAAGCGATACATCGGCCAAACCGGCCGATGTTTAAACGAAACACTCAAAGAGCATGAGTATAATCTCTCCCGTTTCGCTATCTCTGGCCACGTGGCGAAACATTGCAGGCACTGCCAAGGCAATGAAGATGACGATGATACCTACGTCTGTGCGCCAAACTATCAGGAAAGTGCAGTGTTAGGAAAGAACCGTGACTCGTTAGCAAGGGAGATCATAGAAGCTCACTTAAAGGGGTCGTGAAACGTGTTCCGAAAATTTTGAACGACGTGTGCATTTGGAATTCTGACCCTTCATTCTATAGTATACTTTGGTTCGTTTCATCGTCTGGGTTGATTGAATAGCGAAAAAAACTAAATTTCGGTTTCCCAGCGCGCGTCCCCCTCAACTCACAGCAAACGTCATTTTAAGAAGCCAATCAGAGGCTTCTGTCGTCAACACAACATGGCGGCTTAGCGAGGCCTGTTTAGCCATAGTTGACCGAGGTTACAGCACGCATATTGACTCGAATGTGGCACCGTCGTCTGCTCAGAATGGAGTCTGATAGCTGTCAAGTTGACACATGTGCGAAAACTTGGACGGCGCGCCGCACCAGTCGCCGCTTGCGAACTGCCGCCTACAGCAAGCAGGGACACGGAGCGGCAAGCATCTTTGCGCCACTAGACTCATGCCCGGCCCACATCCGGTGTAACACTTTGCCACCGCACACCAGCGCCTGCGCGCTGCTTGGCTACTGAAGTTCGCACCAGAAAAGACAAAATAGCGATGTTATCAGAAAGACTGCCGGCTGTACTCGGGCGGCCACAAAGCATGCCTGCCCACGTAGATAGCTTTCGGCAACGGCGCTGGACGCGGGCGCGCCGGGCGACGAACTGCACTGCTCTCTGGCTGCCCTGGTCGTCGCTAGGCCTGTTTCGCACCGAAGCCGCGGTGGACAGCGCTTCGGAAGTAGCCTGGGTTATAATAAAATGCCTGCTTTTGGCATCGCTTTACTGTCAACAGCATCGTCTCACAACAAAACATATGGTCATTGTTGCGGTGCGCTCGGCAGCGGAGCTATATAGCGGACGCCAGGCGCGCAAGCCGGACCGCAACGGCCGCGGGCAGCGGCAGCTGAGCGGCGGTTGTGGCAAGAAATTTGCTCGTATTACAGTTGCTCCTTCTACCAGCAACTCGGCATTGTATAACGATACTAAAAAATGATCTATTTTCCACACTTCTTGCTCCCAAAGTTTATTATTTAGGTGAAGAAAAATATTTAGCTCATTTTTATGACGCCAGCGGACGGGATCCAGGTTTGCCGGCCGGCCTGCAGAGCCTGTATTTCACATTCGCACCAGAAAAGACAAAACAGCGCCATGCTATCAGAAAGGCTGCCTGTTATATTCGAGCAGTGGTAGCATGCCGAGCTTTCGGCAACGACGCCGCCTGCGGACGCGCCGGGCGATGAAGCTGCGATCGAGGCTTGCCGGCGGCCCTGGTAGTCGCTAAGCCTACCTGGTTTTGCATCGATACTGTCGATACCGCAGCTGAATGAGCTTCGGAACTGGTCAGCGCTGTAAAAGGTACTACTCTCGTCACCCCTTTAGCTGTGAACCTGTCCCATAATAAAATAAAGATATGCTCGATTTCCGCGACGCCAGCGGTGCTAGCAAATGTCAGCTATGCGAGCGGCGACCAGGCAGTAAATAAAGCGGTCATATGGGATGAAATTTGCTTGTATCGCCGAATTAAATAATGCCAGCAACTCGGCATCAGCCAACGATCCTCAAAAATGATTCATTTTTGGCATTCATCTATTCCAGTGCTTGTTATGAGCGTGAACAAATAATACTAGCGTGTTTTTCTGACGCCGGTGGCTGGCATCCAGGCTGACAGGCCGGCCCCGAGAAACGCGCCCCCACGTCATTATGACGCTGGCGCTCTGCGCGCTCGCATTCTGCCCCTTGTCAGTGCGACGCGCCGCGTGCGGCCTGTCATTGACATCGGTTGGGCGCAGGCGGCGAGCTGTTGTCAGTCGTTGTTACGCCGCTCGCAACGGCACGTCGCGCGCTCGGCAAGTAGCAGTCATGCCGAGAGCCCGCGACACCTCTGTCTGCCCGCGGGAGCCCCGACCGTGAACCTCCGAACCCGGTCGTGGACTCGACTCTTCATCTCTATCGCAAGGGGTGGGTTGACTCGCAGCCCCATCTGCAAATTATGCCTAACACTCTTCACGCTTCTGGAATATATTTTTCTGCAGCAAAGAACAGAAGCGCGGAGCCGATGCGCGCCGCGATAGCTGACTCGTTCGTATCGAGTTCATGTAAACAGAGAGTCGTCGAGATGGGCTGGCCTTGCTCAGCTCGATTCTCTGACTCAAACCACCGCTGTCAAGGAACAGCACCTAGATAGGTTCACGTAAGCAAGGCTATGTCGAGCCGCTGATACTGAAGCCAAGGAGGATGGAGAAGCAGAACCGAAACCGAAACTGCTCCCAGGTCAGTGATTGATGTATGACCACGCGCTGCAGTTTAACAGAGTGCAATTACACGTGAAAATAATTGGAAAACCTTGTTTCACTTCCTGAATTTCTCATAAAGCTATTATTTCAGGGCAAACGAAAGTTGAAGATATCTCTACGTTTCTGAAGATCTTAAAATGACGTAGTCGAGTAGTGTGTGCCAGCCGACGGCGGCGCATGGTCGTTTCATGAGCTCAAAAAGGCAGCGATTTCGAACGGGCTTTATTAAATGCAGACTCAATATTGAGTCGAAATATTTCGGAATTAGCATGTCTAATGTTTATGGAAGCAGTAAAAATTAAAATCGGGCAGCTTCATTTTCTTTTCACAACCCCTTTAATAGGTAGGCTCTCGGAAGAATGCATCAGTGCTTCATCTGTCGCGTTGTCAGAAAAATAAAGACGATACCTTGATTGCGAATATTGACAAGTGCATGCTCACTGATTATATTGTATTCTCGCGCATGTGATTTGCTTGGTGGCACGTGACAGGTACACTAGTATGTCAGTCACGCATGTAAGTGTGGACTGCATTCTTTTCTGGCCGCCAAGGAGGTATTTATACCTGCTGGCATCCAATAAAACTTTAGTTGTGAGTCAGCGCTGTGTGGTGTCCCTTCTTCATCTCTGTCCTGTCGTTTGCGCTGTAGTTATGGATCATCGAAAACACCAACTCGCCAAACAAATGCTTTTGTCGTAGTGAAGGGCTCTGGAAATTTCGACCACCTGGGGTTCTTTAAAGTCCGCTGACATCGCACAGTACACGGGCCTCTAGAATTTCGTCTCATCGAAATTCGAGCGCCGTGGCCGGGATCGAACCCGCTTCTTTCGGGTCAGCAGCCGAGCGCCGTAACCACTGAGCCACCGCGGCGGCTAATTGAATTAGTGAGCAGGTTATAAAATGTTCAGCCTTGATGACGATGATTTTATTTTATTGGCGCAAGGACAACTTGGACGAAGAGCGTCATGCGTAACGTGTTTGGTTTAGTCGATACGGGATCGAAGACCCATTTTTGAAGCATTTTACGCACGCTAAGTCCAGCGCCACACTAAAGCAAAGCTTGAAGCCATTGAAATTAATTTTATACGGCAGCACTGGGGATCGAACCCTGCACCTCAGTCATGCTAAGCGGATGCTCAGACCATTACGCCACCGCTTCTTCTTTTTTTTTTTTTTGCTTCAATCACTAGGCCAGCGTATCGGTATTACGCATTCCAACTTAAGGAATCTGCTAGGGCAGCTCCGTGTGATATTTGTTGAGAAACACGTGGTAGCGTTTCAAGTTCTACGCCAATAGTAGTGCGTACAACATCGCATTCATGGATAGTGCATTCAGCGTATACGTAGCTCTCGCTCAGGGAAATCGTGAACGCACGTTTGGCAGCTGCATTTCACACTGGCCGGGGATTTCTCCATTAAGGAATGAAGGAAAAAGAAAGATGGATTCGTCCGTGCTCGAAGATTAGACCGAGGCACGAGGCATGTCGTGCTGCGCAAGGCGGTGGGATTCGGCTGAAGGACTTCGACGTATTCTGGGAAGCCTTTCTTGGCGCGCCGTATGCTTGCACGCATGGATAGGAACGTAACGGAAGACTTCAGGAAAGAATTCGGGGAAGCAACGAATCGCGCGTGGCTATGGGGTCAGCGCGAAAGCTTTTTGATAGTCTTCCGTGCTCGGTTGCTCGATTCTAACCATCGCTGTCCTGGTCGTTCACTGGTAGCGTATGTCCCGCTTCTTTATCATATACAAATACGAGAAATACAAAGGGGAACAATTTTGCCGCAGTAAAAAATCAAGTATATTACTTTGCTTTCAATCGAACTCAAAAAGAAAGGACGATCAAAACGGTCGTGCGTCTACAGGAAGCTTACTCAGGAAAAAAAAAAAAAAAATTCGTATTGGTACTTCGGGAGTAATCGTTGAGAGCGTACTGATGAACTGTTCCCTTTAATACTGCTTCGGCGTGTATGGCGACAAAATCCGAAAACGCCGAGCACATTTTTTCTTCTTTTTTTTTCGTAACGTTGTGCCTTCTCGGTAGAACTATGAAGAGCATAATTTTTTTTTTCTGGTTTCTGTCATTACGAATTAGAAGTGCACTTTAGTGCACATCTTTGCAGCCACAGCATCTACGAAACTTAAACGTCCGGTCGCATATGTTGTTGTTGTTGCTGTAGCCTACGACAGAATGGCACATCTTGTGGCCAGTTTTTGGAAGCTTCGTGGTCATTACTTTGTCTCTGAGGAGTGGCTGCAACTAGTGGCGGCGGGGCTGGGTTATTTTTGACGAGTTATTTACAGTCGATTCGACTACGACACGACAACTCGAAAACACTAAATCTTTTAGCCAATATTGGCGCCGCTTGTTAAGATATGTGGAGTTGGTGCCTCATGTATTCATAGCCTTTTTTAAACCAGCTGGTTTGTGGGGTGTTCAGTGTCCCAAAGCAACTCAGGCTATGAGGGACGCCGTAGTGGAGGGCTCCGGAAATTTCGACCACCTGCGGTTCTTTAACATGCACTGACATCGCACAGTACACGAGCCTCGAATTTAGCATCCATCGAAATTCAACCACCGCGGCCGGGTTCGAGCCCGTGTCTTCCGGGTCAGCAGGCGAGTGCCATAATCATTGAGCCATTAATGAAGATATCAATTGTTTGTTTTTACCATTGTAGTTTATTTTGTCATTTTATTTCTTCGCCAATCGTCAATTCACTTGTAAAAAGTGTCCAGTGAAGTTCGCGCGTCAGGCGCTACCCAACCATTTCTACCCATTTGACTGCGTTCGAACTGTGCTGTGAATGAGAATATCATATGTGCAACGCACAAACCGATTTGCACTGACGCGCTCCTATTGGCTAGAGCACTCACACTGACCCAGTGTAGATGAAAAAGTTACGACCCTGGTGTGACCGTATACTTTCTCCTGTTTAATTGCGTTACCGAGCTCTCCGGTCGAGATGCAAGGCATGGATCGCTTCCGTGGTTCAGTTCTCACGTTTTCTCCTTGTTACGTAGTACGTGCGTTGGTAAGAAGATGGCGGCGTAAAGTCAATCTTTCTTTTGCCGTCCTTATGGCTGTTGCCATCCTTCCTACGGCGGGTCAGCATTGCAAGGCACGTCCCCGCAACCCGCGCTCTGAGGCAGCGTGGCCCGTTTGACCTCGCAGGAGCGACACGCGGCGCTCACCATGGGAACCATTCGATGCAGATGAAGACTCCCCCCTCGTCGCCATGCTTGTTTTCTTTCTCTCTCCGCCCCTACACAGGCACACGCCGTGTCCGCTACTCTGACCCCCCCCCCCCTCTTCCCATTCCCTCTCTCCCTCCCTCGTCTTTCTTTGCGCTTTCTATTATCTTTCAATTCTGCAACGATTCACCGGCTGGCCTCGGTAATGTCTGCTGCGTGCGCTATACGCGCTCGTCTGCTACTGGCAGAGAAGAAGCAGACGATTTCCACTGGAGCAGATGACGTAGATTGCAACCGGAAGCTGCGCATGGGGGGTCGCGTGGACAAGGTCACATGGGAGTTCCGGATTGGAGATTCTTGGAAGGCCGGACGTATAGAGATGCGTGTTTGCGGGATATTACGCAAGCTTACTTCTGTTTGTTGAAGAAATAAAGGGGGCAGGTTGTGCTGTTGTAGTCACTCTCACCCCAGAGTTTGTCTATGCGAGCTTCATCCACTAAGGGAATGCCGGTAAGATGTGGTTTTAAGGGGAAAGCCTGCTATAACTCTGTATTGGCTCATACTGCCGTCCGTTAGCAGAGGGTGTCACACCTTTGGCAGCGTGTTAACTCGGGAACTAAAAAAGATAAGAGAAAATGAATGGTTGCTTCAGATAGAGGTAGAAAAAATGAACCTAGAAGCTGTGTTTTATGACTGTATATTAATTAGTTGATTAATTATAGGCAGAAATGTCAAAATTGCGTCGAAATAGCGCGGACGTCGATACAGCCCCACGGAAACGGTGTGACGTCACATCCACCGGAAGTCGTCACGGCATAGTGATAATTGTCACAGAATGGTCAGAAAAATGTCGGATTTGTGACAATTAAATTAGATGAAAAATAGTGTAATTAGGCGTAATTAGCACTTAAGCTCCCCGAAAGATGTATAATTTGGGTATCGATATAGCCACGGGAACGGTGTGACGTCACTTTCACCGGAAGTCGTCACGGCATAGTGTCCTCGGCTTTCGCCTCTCAGAACTTCAGTTTCCAAAGTGTTCTCGCAATTGTTTGTATTTGGCTTAACTAGTGTTGGGCCGTTGGCTAGCGTTGAGTCGAAAACTTGGATTCTGCCGTGGAGTCACGGCTAGATCTATCCACCGTAGCCGCTATGCTCTCCACTCTAATAGAGTTTTTTTTTTCGCTATTGAACAAATTTAGCACAAGCGAATATTTGGCATTATGTAGGCTCGTATGCAGATCAGCACAGAACTTTTTTTTTTAGGTTTGCCTCGAAAAAATCTGTATTGTTACGACTGAATCCGTGTTTTCAGCCCAACACTGGCTAAGCTAGACACGAATTCACATCTTCCCGGCATTCCTGCGGGGACTGCAGTTCAGCGTCGCCATTTTTACCCCTAGGTATGAATGAAAAGCATTATGTTTTCTAAAAGTACCCGGTAATCAGTCAGCTACGTGCCGTATTCGCTCCTCTGCTACCGGCAAAGCTAGAAGCTGCATCAGACGACGTCCGCTAACGCAGATTACGCAGGCGGAGTTAGTTTCAGCCTATAGTTGCCTATCGCAGTCACGTGGACAAGGTTACGTTGACGTCCATTGGATTCCAGATCCTGTAATGGCTAAAAAACGTGCGTCTGAATGTTTACCGGTAGTTGTACAAGATTGTATCCGTTAGCAAAGGAGCTAAATGGAGTTAGTCACAATGGTCTAAATGCGTCACGGTCTAAATGCCTTCGAACTGTCATCCGAATATGAACGGCATATTATGGCGCAGTACTATATAGGTGTTACCTTCCTGAGCTTACCAAACAAACTATTGAGTGAAACACTGAATGAGCGAAAACACTATATGACTGGCTAACTTATCTAACCCGCTTAACAGCAATCTAAATAAACCGCCTAAAGTGTAATACCCTCAACATTTCTGTAGCCCATTGCTGCGTTATCTTTCTTTTTCTGACCATACCAAACGGGATATAACGAATTAGAGAACTGTCTCGCTATTTGACCTAATCTGCTAAACAACTAGATTAACGTTCGTACGCTGATGTCCTCTACAATTTCGTGGTCCAGTTTCTTTCCAAGTATATTGTGTAACACTAACATATGAGTGATAGAACGAGTGAGCGATTGAACACCAACACACAACATATTAGTCACATGTTAGTCATATTGAACACAATGTGACTAACTACCTAACCAAACTAAGCGACCAATATCATATTAGCCAACTAACCGCCGTACGCATAGCCTGAAGAACAACCAGTCCCATGAGGTCGCAAAAAGTCGACCTCTATTCTACACATTGTCCCTGCCTGATTCGCTCTGTATGGCAGGCAGGCTTGGCAACGTGCCAGTGTCAGTCTGCAGCCATATATCAAGCCACCCCTCGTTGATTGAGTTCGCCAGCTGCGCAAGATTGGCCGCGGTGCGACACTGAAGACGTTTCGGCTCAGGGCCTGACCTGCTCTCCGCGCACATCGCGGTGTCGTCTGCGGTCCCATGTACAGCATACACGGGCGCGCGAAACGGTGTTCTGGAACTGGTTATTACAATTGTATGCGATAGCACCCCCCCCCCCCCCCCCCTCCTCTTTCGGCCTCCCTCATAGCAGCAGCAGCGGGGGAGCCCAGCACCCGGTCACGTAGGGTCAGGCGTTCCACATTCGCGCGCCGCTCGCCGTGTAATTACGTGGTCACGTGACCGGCGTGGGACGTGTGCGGAGTGCACGCGCCGAGCGATCCACCGTCGCCTGAAAGCAATCCGTGACGCGTTCTTCGAAGGACGCAATTTTCTTGGTTCCTCAGGGACGAGCTCGGAAAGTGCATCTCTTGCTCGTTAATAAGGGAGATCCGGATTGTTCGGAGGACTCCCGTTTTACGTGCGATATCGTTAGGTTGTGCCGTTTAGACCGGACTTGTAATGAATATGTTGCACGCTCACGGTTCTTGCCTAGCCGAGGACTGCGCTCTGAAACGTGGCGGTTTCTTGGGTAGCGGTGGTTTACTGACAGCTATAATAACAAGGGAAGAAGATCGGAGCCGACCTTGTGATCTGCCGTATATTCAACGGACACGTTATCAGCAGTAGACTAAAATAAATGGAATAGGATAGGGAGATAGGAAGGGTGATACAAAGAAAGCAGGGATAGTATAGAAAAGGTGATGGAGGTACCTACATTTAGTAAGGCTGAGATCTGGGCGAGTTGGTATGCATTCATACTGGTGAACAGCGCAAAAAAGGAGGGACAACAGCGCTTGTCTTGTTGTTGTCCCGCCTTTTTTGCGCTGTTCACCAGTATGAAGGTACCTACAGTTTACAGTGTATACACAATATTCACATTCACACTGCACGGTGACTAAAACAAGATGAATACACTCACTTTTATGTCAGTGCACGTTAAAGAACCCCAGGTGGTCTAAATTTCCGGAGCCCTCCACTACGGCGTCTCTCATAGCCTTAGTCGCTTTGGGACGTTAAACCCCATAAAACCAAAACCAAACTTTTATGTTTACAGCAAAGCACTGTTCATAACGTAACCGCCGTGGTGGCTCAGGGGCTGTGTCGTTTAGCTGCTGATCCCAAGGTCACGGGTTCGATCCCGGCCGTGGAGGTCGTATACTTCGATGGTGGCGGAAAAAAGAAACACCCATATGTTGTGTGTTGTCAGCGCACGTTAAAGAACCCCAGGTGGTTGAAATAAACCTGCAGCCGTCCATTAGTCCGTCCTGCACAACCCATCTGTCGCTTCCAGACGTTAAACCCGATATTTTACAAATTTTTACTATTCGTAACTCATAAAACAGTTGAGTGGAAGTATGTTCTAAAGCAGGTTCATGTGATGCTCTCTATGACGGATGAAAAACTGGGTACAGGCACTATCTCATCCCGATCTCATCAATTGAATCTGTGCAGTTGTTCGCGGAAAGAATGAAAACTTCAACTGAGTTTGAAAATTTAAAAACATGATTTATTTTGAGCCCATTATTGGGAAACTTGATCATGCACCCTTGCAGACCGTTTTGAAGCGTGAGGGCAAAGGTTCTCCCCGCCCAACACAGATTTTGGAATTCGGGGGTGCCGTAATAAGCTACCCGCTATGTACGGCTCAAAAGCGGACCATGCGACTTGAAGACTTTCGAACAACGCTGTACCATCTTCTGTGTGCCATGGCCGTCACACTGTGTGCCGTGACGGCGGGTGAGACAATAACTTACAGGGGGAAAAAAACGGTGTGCATTATTCACCTGATGTGAGCTGAGGATATTTTATTTGGAATTAGAGAGAAAAGAACATGAGCTGGACATGCAATAAGCAGAATTTATGAAACAGACCGCATATTATAGCGTGACAAAGCAGATACCATGGCCGGGATGAAATGGCCGCGACTGAGGCAAAGCAGGAACTGTTAGATGTCATTAGTTTTTGCCTCGCTATAGACTTAGCTCTGTCGATGGCGATAGTGATAATTATTTGCGTACGCGCATTAAGGAAGAGAGAGAGAGAAAGCTTTTACATGCCAGTGGTCACATATTAGCGAACTCGCGGCCAAACGCATCTGCATTCAATTGCCACTGCCGTTAAAACAGAAGTTTGTGTATCATAAGTTCGTAACTTATAAGAAGAAACTAACAAAAGATAAATCGGAGCCTACTATAGCAATTTTTTATGGCTGCGCTTGGATGGACGCCAGTTAGTAATTACTCTCTTATTATAAATATAAGGAAAATCTTATTTTGTGAAAAAGAAGAGGTAGTGTATAATACAATGGAATATCTTTAAGTCTAACTCGCTTAATTCGAACTTCCTGTTTATCCAAACTGGTGCTTTTGGAATCTCGTTAATTCGAACTCGCTTAATTCGAACTTCTTGTTTATTTAAACTGTTGCTTTGGTTCCGTCCACATCACGTGTACTAAAGAAACTTCGAACTGGTTGGCCTTTATTCGAATAAATTTCCGGTCCTCTTCGGGTTACTTTCTGCAGCGTGACGTCTCAAAAATACGTGCATATATTTCGTTATATCCATTATTTCGGTACGGCCCGCTTCGTTGTAACGAGATTTAACTGCCCCACCACAGCGATGCCGCATACCCACCCCCCTGTACCGGCGGCCACGCCGAACGAGGTCGTCAGCGGCATGCGGCGTCCATTTCGAAAAGTGGACGTGAGAGGAGGATTGAGGAAGAGGAAGGGTGAGCAGAAGGCAGAATGCTCACTGACCCCCCGCGGTGACCTCCACCCCCGTACCCCGCACCAATAGAAGAAGACCCCCCCCTTCTTCCTCACTCGTGACTTCCCTTTCCCTTCAGCGAGCGGAGTCTGACCGTTGTCCTCCGCGTACCCTCACTCACCCCCGGTTGATATCGAAACCGTGGCGGCGGCCTCACTGTTTAGGCCTAGCTCCCCACGCCTTCCTCCCGCCCGCACAACTTTCACCCCGTTGGCCGCGCACATGTGGCCGTGCTAAGCGCGCTGCTGCTCTCCTGTTACGGCGTATATCCACTGCCTCTTCATCTGTCCAGTGGTCTTAACGATTGCCTGTCTCTGCGCTAACGACATTCGTAATACACTTCTGCTCTCGGCCAAAGGCGGCGGTGTTGAAATTGAGCACCTGTTACCGGAGGCCGCGGACCAATCAGGAGATTTCGCTCGTATCTAGAGCACCACGGGGCCGCGGTCTTGTCCGCTGTATATCATCGTGCTGCCTCGAGCGAGCCCACATTGGTCCGAGAGTCGTCTTCGTATACATACCGCTTATTGTCTTTGTAGCGCGGAGTCATTCTGATTGTCAGCTGCTGTTCGCATGGGTCGAAGGAGAAGTAGCCCCAGGCGCTTTAGCAATCGGAGCGAGCTTCTCTCGTTTGGCTGTGGCTGCAACGGAGTGGTTTCGTCACAGCTTTTATTGGGTTCGGGCTGATGGTATGGTTTCGGGTTTTTTGTACCACGCGCCGCGTCTGGTACCAGTACTGTGGGAATCGGTTCGTTTGCCCATTGAAGGCCCGTCGTACACTTTGGTCGAAATTTCCGGAGCCCTCCACTACGGCGTCCCTGATAGCCTGAGTTGCTTCGGGACGTCAAACCCCCATAAACCAACCAACTTTTACACGAGGGAGAGACAGAAGGTCATCATCAGCCTGACTACGCCCACTGCAGGACAAAGGCCTCTCCAATATCTTTCCAATTAACCCTGTCCATTGGGCCGAGGGTTAATTTGTGTGTTCATCTAGGAGGTTGTAGCCAAGAGCTACATCAGAGCGGCCAAATCTTGTTCTGGTGAGGGAGTGCGTTGTCTGTTCTGGTCACCGACGCCAGACCGCACCCCAGGCCTGGTTATGCAGTTGCTTGATTTATTTGGTTTATTAGGGTTTAACGTCCCAAAGCGACTGAGGCGATGGGGGACGCCGTAGTGAAGGGCTCTGGAAATTTCGACCACCTGGGGTTCTTTAACGTGCACTGACATCGCACAGCACACGGGCCTCTAGAAATTCACCTCCGCCGAAATTCGACCGCCGCGGCCGGGATCGAACCGGCGTCTTCCGGGCAAACACCCGAGCGCCATTACCACTGAGCGACCGCGGCGGGTGGTTATGCAGTTGCTTCGAAACACGAAGTTTTTATTTTTGAACCCGGTGGATAATTGCGCATCATCGGGATTCGAACCTCGGTCCTCAAGTACGTGAGTCTGATGCTCTATATTTACGCTATCTACCGAAATACACTGAAACACGTGACCCATGGACATCGGGAAAGACTGAATACCGTAAATGCTCGCACATTATCAGGAGCTTCTGTGTAGGTGTGCAAATGAAGAGAAAAATCTCCAGGACGCACGAAAAGTGATTCATGGGCACAGGTGATGAGTTTCTAATACGATCACATCTTATGACTGCAACAAATCAGAGCACGTTAGTCCAGCCTTCCCCTGCACAAAGGTGGCCCCCAGCTATCGGATTCGATAAGCGTCCACGCGCCTGAAAACCTTTGTCCCTGATAGTACATTGCTGTAGAGAAATGAGTCTGCTCTTTGCCATCGTACTCTGTGTACAGACCACCATTTATGTATAGACCACCTAAATTCGCCTAACTTGAGGCTCCGCGGACCAAGTACACCCTCTGTAAGATAAATTCACCTCCCATATCTCTCCAATCAACCCTGTCCTGTGCCAGCTGCGGCCGCCCTATCCGCCCACTTAACTTTCTGCCGCTCGCTGCTACGCCTTCTTTCTCTTGGAATCCAGCCGGTTACCGTTAACAACCATCACTTGTCTTTCCTTCGCCTGATAACCGATTCAAAGCATTAGTGAAATGTATACTACTGACTGGAATCTGTTGAAGGCATGAGTTTGACGTCTAAAAAAACAGCCGTACTTATGTTCACTCCTTAGTTTATTTCCGTTCATTTCATTTTTATATCGTCCTGTCCTCCCTTTTTCTTTCGTCGTTCCAAGTCTTCTGCTTCCGCCTTCTCCTCCCCTAGTGTTTTCCAGCAGTAGCTCTCAAAGTGTACTTTACATTTCCTGCCTTCAGCATTTTCTTTCCCCTTAACTGTTTTTCGGTACCACCTTTCGCCCGGAATGTAAAAACGGGACATCCACACGTGTCTCTCTTCCATTCCAAGTTATCAAGCTCCGCTCGCTGCCAGAAACCTCATCGCGGCCGTCTGTTTTTTCCGGTCTTTTCAAGCACGCTGCCAGCACACATACACGCTAGCTCTGACCCCAGAACGCAAATTCTGGCGGTGGAGTAAGCTGACGAAGTCGTCGAGGGCTATGCACTCTCGACCGCTTACCAAGCACTTTCCGGCGAGTAAAATGTTTTACAATCAACTCACTTCATCGAAATTCGGCTTCCGCTTAAAAACCGTCAACAACGGTCGCATACCGAGCCGCGATAGCGTCAGGCAACGCGCGCCAGACGTGCGTCTCTTTCACTTCCTCAAACGCCGTCCGCATTGAGAGCCACGGACTCTCCTGGACGACGCCTCTCTTCGATGAGGAGCCAGCGAGGAAGCTCCGCATACCGGCGCGGCCTCCGCCAATGCCGCTTCGGACGATGAGCCAGCGCTTGCTCGACAAGAGCCAGGCGAGGAAGGAGAACACACGTGTGTTGCTGCTGCTGCCTCCCGTTGGAGGCCAATTTGCTTCCTTCATTCTCTCTTTTTTCTTTTTGGCGCGCACACACGGACCTGTCGGCGTACTACGGGATGGCGCCGGTGACCCTGTTCTCGAAAACGGCCGCGGCATCATCAGTAGCGGCCAGCTATTCACCTGTGCCCCACTAAAAGCATGCAGCGCTCGCGAAAGTTCAGGTATACTGCGAAAACTAACTCCGGGCCTGATTCTAAACGCCTCAGCCCAAGGTCGCGGGATCGAATCCCTTCTGTGGCGGTCGCATTTTGATGTATACGCGGAATACAAAAAAAAAAGTCGCCTGCGTGCGGTTTGCTGCCCGGAACGTTAAAGAGCCTAAGGTAGCCTAAATTAATCCGGAACCCTCCACTGAGGAATCCCTCGTAGTGCATACGCAGTATAGGGACGTTAAACCCCAGGGACCATAAGTACATAACTTGTCGCATTCAGCCTCATTGTCTCTCAACTGCCTTTTTGGTTTGGTTTGGTTTATGGGGTTTAAGGTCCCAAAGTGACTCAGGCTATGAGGTACGCCGTAGTGGAGGGCTCCGGAAATTTCGACCACCTGGGGTTCTTTAACGTGCACTGACATTGTACAGCATACGCGGGCCTCTAGAATTTCGCCTTCATCGGAATTCGACCGCCGCGGCCGGATTCGAACCCGCGTCCTTCGGGTCAGTAGCCGAGCACCAGAACCACTGAGCCACCACGGCGGGCTGCCTTTTTGTTTTCCGTTTGTGAGATAGCTCACGTGACGACCGTTCACTGAGGCAGATGTTGTTATGTGTTCAAATTGCACATTACATGACCCATAATGGTGTACTGGCCAAGGTTTGGTGCAAAGTCCCGAGGGAGATGATGAAATGAGGCTGTCGCGGCGCCCGCAGCCATTCATATTCCGTTTGTTTCCCATTAAACAACCTATAGGCGCGGATTTGTGGGGCGCCCTTGGTGGGGGTGGCCCTATTTGCGCAATGTAGTTCTTGGACCTTCTTCGTCGAACAAAACGAAGCTTTTATAAAATTTTTCTCCGGTACGAATGGGGGGCGGAAGCCCGCCTTTAAAATCTCCCACTGAAACAATTACCGCTGTAGATGTTTCTAGTACTACTATTACTCCTACTTCTACTACTAGCCTACTAAACTCAGTGGCAAAGGCACAGGCAATTTTTTTTTTCATTATATAACCTTAGCATGCGCCATACCTCGTCATACTACTACTACTACTACTACTGCTACTACGACTACTACTACTAACACTACTACTACTACCACTATTCATTATATAACCTTAGCATGCGCCATACCTCGTCATACTACTGCTACTACTACTACTACTACTAACACTACTACTACTACCACTATTCCTACTACTGCTGCCACTACTATTACTTTTACTACTGCCAGACCAGACGTTCATGTCGAACTTTCAACAACTGAAGCCTTTCTTATAGAGAAAGAGCGCTGCGCTTCGAATTTCGACCCCATGACTGACAGCCCACTGCACGATTTTAGCGGCGCAAGGCGCATCCGAGGTGGACGAAGCGGCGAAAGACGCGTCGAACTGAACTTGGTTCGCGACGCGAGAGCCTCGTCGTTTGTCGGCTATCACCTCGCCGCTACCGACGACGTGTTTTGTTCCGAGCGAGGAAACGCGTGCGCTCACGACGTCGACGCGATAGCGGACGGCGTCGAAGACAAAGGAGGTCGAGAGAAGAACAAGCAAAATAGCGACGCCGTGCGTGCGCCTGGTAATGGATGGCGGTCTCACGGAGCAGGCTGCCTCTGCCAGTTCCTTGCTTGGTGTGCTCGTGCGAACCCGACAGGATGATGCGAGGCGTCGCGTGTCCGCGATTCTGCGGCGTTTATGGGAGTTTGCCATCCCCCTCCACGAGACCTCGGGGCCATTTCTGCTAGGCGTTTTGTGTACAGTGGCGCCATCTGGAGTAAAGACGAGTACACACGTCGGATCGTTGTCAGCGCTTCTCAAGGAACATCTTTTCGCGTGCCGCTGTGATGTGCAGGGAAAAATGAAAAAAAAAAAAAAAAAACTACAAAGAATGTGTGCTACATTGGAATCGTAGTAAACGCACGGATTTGTGCTTCGTAGAAGACGACGCTCTCCAGTGCACAGCGCGAGAGTGTGGTGCAGTTTAACACGAGGTGGGTTGGCTAGTGCTCTGTAAATAGTTATATAGGCTGCTGACCCGAAAGACGCGGGTTCGATCCCGGCTACGGCGGACGAAATTTCGACGGAGGCGAAATTCTAGAGGCCCGTGTGCTGTGCGATGTCAGTGCACGTTAAAGAACCCCAGGTGGTCACACAATTTCACATAAACTCCCATAGCTGGTTAGCCAGTTTCACACTAAAAAGAAGCACCACCCCGATTGTTCGACCTTCCCACGTACCTTTCCAAAGGCGGGGGTGGGGGGGGGGGGGGTATTGTTCTTCAATAGGTGTAAGGGTCCGTGATTTCATGCTCTCCAGTGTGTTGACTTTCACTGTTCATCTTGCGAATGAAGAATGTTCTGTTTGAAGAAGGATGGAAAGCTGGGCGAGTTTGTAATAATACATCGTGGGAGGGAACAGCGCGAACTGTCGTTGCTTCGTCTGTCGTTTTGTTCGCGCTGTTCCCTCCCACGATGTTCTGTTTGCTGTAGGTTGTGGTGGTTTTCATACGACCCACATCCTATAAGAACACCAATGTCCGGATCTAAGACCACGGCTAGGGCTTGAGCCGTCTGAAAGAAAACTTCGGCGGTTTCTGTCTGTTCACGGAAGCGGGCAGAGTGGGTGAGGGAACAAACGCGGGTTAATAACATCCTAGTCGAAATCAAGAGGAAGAAATGGGCTTGGGCAGGGCATGTAATGCGAAGGCAAGATAATAACCGATGGTCCTTAAGGGTAACGGAGTTAGTTCCAAGAGAAGGCAAGCGTATCGCAGGGAGCGGCAGAAAGTTGGGTGGGCGGATGAGATTAAGAAGTTTGCGGGGATACGGTGGCCGCAGCAGGCAAAGGATAGGGTCAATTGGAGAGACATGCATGGGAGAGGCCTTTGCCCTGCAGTGGCATAGTCAGGCTGACGATGACGATGATCTGTTGACGATCGAGTGACTGATAAAAGCTTCCTATAATACGCGCTCTTTACCGATTACACACTACCAAATTAGTTATGCTGGCTGTCATTGTGCGGCGTTTCTGACAAGCGATGGCTTCATTCGTGCAGGGGGGACCCGGACCGCTGCGACCACTTCGGCAGCACGGCCCTGCACTGCGCGGCGGCCAACGGGCACATCAACTGCGTCTCCTTCCTGGTCTCCTTCGGCGTCAACCTGTGGGCGCTGGACAACGACTTCCACACGGCCACCGACGTAGCCTCCATCAACCAGAGGGAAGAGGTGAGCGTCGGACTGCAGCTGTCCCCCAAAAAGGCATTAAAAGCACCAAAATTACCGAAGACATTTTGGAAATTCTAAAGTGCGCTCGGCGGCAGCCTCGTGGTCACCCCACTGCCGCTTCCCCGAACCGCTTGGCGCGGAATCACTGGGCCGCTTCGGAGCCATGCGTCTCACTCACTCAACTGCAACGAGACGTCTGGCGAAGGAGCGGCGGCGCGCTCGTTCTACAGCCACTGTGTGACGTCACGGTTTCTATGCACAGCTGCGCCCCCCACTGGCGCGCCGGTTGCTAAGGAGGGGAGGAGGCTGCGCCGCTGCGCGGAGGAGAGGCCGCAGTTGGCTAGGGTGCCTCGATGCGCGCGCCCTCTCCTCCGCTCTCGCATCGAGGCACTCTACAGTTGGCACGATTCCAGCGCACGGGCGGACTCCGCGAGCGTAAGCCATTTAAGGCTTTCGCCTTAAAACGCGTCGATGGCACAAAATGTAATTCCACGTGAGCAGTATAATACAGAAACGTGTAAAGCCCCTAAATAAACTAAAAGTAGCGACATCTCCTCCCTCCTCCTCCTATGCCGGCGCTCCTTCTCTCCGCTTCTCCCGGGCGCCGACGGTGGCGGCACCTAGGTCGGGAGCAGCTAGCAGACGCTCCCAACCGTCTCCTTTTGGCGCCCGGCAGACCGCGCACCCAAATGAACTTCGTGTTGCGTTTTGTGACTTGGCTTCGGTCAAAATGACATCATGAAATGAGAGATTGAAAAATCAGTTACTGTAATAACTGCCCAGACCAACGTTGGATTCCTTTATAGAAACTTCTTGTCCTTCGATCGCTTTGACTGCGGAGCACACGTTGGAAGTGGCGCGCGCGAGCGAGTTCGCGGCACTAGAGTGACTACCATCGTTCGACGAGTGGCTTTCTCGTCGCTCGCGCTTTGGCGCGCAGTGGACCGCGCACCCGCATGATTTTTGTTGCATTTTCTGCCTCCGATTCGGCCGCATTGAGATTGTGGCGTGGGAGATACAAGGCACGAAAAAAAATATAGAGCGGGACCTTTCATAACTGAAAAAAGAATACACAAGTGTTAACACGTCACCACTGCGCATTAAAAGCCATGAGGAGCTTTTCCAATGTCGAACTTTGGAAATCGTCTGGATCATTGCTCGCGCCCCTAGTGTTCATTTGACACCACCTATCCACGTTACATAGCTCCACGCAGCGTGATTTTCGCAGGAATTCGCCCCAGCGACGACGGCCTCAACCCAAAATGTCTGAAACTATGTTATACAGAGGTCCTTGCTTGCATTCTCAAGTATTATCCACGCAGATATCGAGTATTCAAGCGACAGGTGCGTTAATATGTCTAGGCACAGTAACGCCCGATTTCGGTTTAGAACGCTGCTTGAAAAATACGTTCAGCAATGCGCGCAACATGAAAGTTACACCTTAATCGCAAGCAGCATGAGCAGGAGGAGCTTCAACAGCAAGTAACACACCTTTGGTGTCGAGTTCGTGAGCGAAGGAGTGCAACTGTAACAAAACAAATACGTCTATAGCGATGCGCTCAACATGAAAGCTAAACCTGCACCGCGAGCAGCATGAGCAGCGTAGGCTCAAACAGCGAGTACCGCCCCTTTAGTATCGAGTTCGTGAGCCCAGGAGTCCCGCTGCAGCAACATAAATACGGCAAGCAATGCGCGCAACATCAAGCCTGGACCTTCATAGCGAGCAAGGTAAACGGCCGGGCTCAACCGAACGAGCCCGACTGAAACCAAGCCGACGCGCCGCGCAATGCGAGCAACATTAAACCTGCGCTTCAGCACGGCTTTCGTACCCGCTAGCGAACGAGTCTATTTAGAATCATGCCAAACGGCATTTAGTGCGAAGAAAGACCGAAGCCGCTGGCGCTTCACACCAAATCATCCGAAAAAACACGACTGGCAACTGAAAAACGACCACTTATCTCACAAGCACGCGGATCCACAACATTATCGAACTTTGCCCGGCCGATCTTGTGCTGCCAAACGTTTCGGCGAGCCGCCCTGCTTTTTCTGGAAGAAATTACAAAAAATCTTTTGCCACTGCTATCTCGGTTGTTGCATCCATACGCGCAACAGAAGCTCGGCACCGCCGCAACACGTACACGCCGTCAAAGATGAAAAAAAAAAACGCTTCCCGCCAAAACTGTTGCACAGAAAGAAAACGAAGCGCGACTCCCAGCCCCAGCAATGGCGCCGGCGTCTGGTGCTGAGCCAAAAAGCGCGCGCTAACACGTGACTACGACGCCTCGGCCAATGGGAGGCTCGATTCTCCGGCGGCGCGCCAGGAGAGGAGGAGTGTCGGAAAGTTCAAAGCTTTTCGCTACTTTTGTTTCATTGAGGGGCTTTAGAAACGTGTATAGCAAACTTGCATTCCACTCTTAACGCACATACTCCCATATGAGAGTAGAAAGGGAATAAACTGTCCTCTAGCACACTCCCCTTTAAGGGCAGGACATGCTGTCCAAGTCCAGGACTAGAATTCCATCACTAAATATGCGGAATGCTTACTCTTGGAAACGGAGGGACATTCCCACTGCAAATCATGATAACTTGATGCAGTTAGCGATGGGAGGAGACTTTCAAACGCGGTGCCGTAGTTCCTGATAATAGCAGAGAGCAGACTGAAACCTCGGTTAAAATCTCCGTAACTGCTAAAACTTCACATGTTGCGAAGAGAGAATTTGTTTCCGTTGGCAACCGTAAACATTCCGTATTTCTAATGGTGGAAATCTATCCAAGGGCTTAGGCCACATACCCTGCCTCGTAAAGGGAGTGCGATAGAGGACAGCTTAATCCCGTTTTACTTTGGTTTGGTTTGGTTTATTTGGGTTTAACGTCCCAAAGCGACTGAGGCTATGAGGGACGCCGTAGTGGAGGGCTCCGGAAATTTCGACCACCTGGAGTTCTTTAACGTGCACTGACATCGCACAGCACACGGGCCTCTAGAATTTCGCCTTCATCGAAATTCAGCCGCTGCGGCCGGGATCGAACCCGCGTCTTTCGGGTCAGCAGCCGAGCGCCGTAACTACTTAGCCGCCGCGGCGCGGTCTTCCGTTTTACTCCTCATGTGTTTATATTGTCCAGTTAAAATTAAGGGGAAGAAATGGACTGTGGCGGGAGATACATCTATGCACAGTGCACATGGCCGGCGGCCTATTACAACCGCAGAGGGGACACGATGAACTCAGTCAATGGTGAACACAGTCAAATAGAGTGATTAGCTGTGGAAATTTAGTGCGATAGCGTGTGCTGTGATTGGTGTTAGACGTAGGCAATATGAGGTCCCCGAGGGAGGTCACCGCCCTGTAAGTGCCTTTAACTCTGCTGCGGCTTTTGGTGCGTATATGCAGCATAAATATGAAAAAACACTTCTATACTTCTGACAGAAGCCAACAGCCGCAGAAACCAAGGGGCACAGGGGATTTTTTTTTGAATGAATTTATTTATTTTGTGATGTTGATCAATTTAGAATATTACTGAATATGTTATCGCTTAAAGCAAATTGGTTAGAAAGCAGAAGAAAAAACAACCACATGCCGCCGGTGGGATCCGAACCCACGACCTCCGAATTACGCGTCCGGTGCTCTACCTCTGAGCTACGGCGACGGCTGTCAAATCTTCTGCTTTCGGGGGTATTTATGTTTACAAGTAACCTAACCTTGAGAGTGTTCACCAGCGCCACCCACGTTCATAAGCGGCGGACGTAGAACGTCCTGAGTTACCGCAGGTGTGACGTAGAACGTCATCGAACGGAGAGGGTGGAAGCTGTGTAAGAACCCTCTTATGCTTCCTATGGCATCAAGGCTGCCAGAACCGAGGCCCTCGCTAAGCAATTAAGCAAACAAGGGAAGGGGAATGAGGGGCTCGTTATAAATATGACAGAAGCCAACAGCCGCAGAAACCAAGGGGCACAGGGGATTTTTTTAATGAATTTATTTATTTTGTGGTGTTGATCAATTTAGAATATTACTGAATATGTTATCGCTTAAAGAAAATTGGTTAGAAAGCAGAAGAAAAAACAACCACATGCCGCCGGTGGGATCCGAACCCACGACCTCCGAATTACGCGTCCGGTGCTCTACCTCTGAGCTACGGCGCATACTATACTTCGTCTTTCGTACTTCAAATGGCTACAAATTGTTCGTAATAACTCATATAATGCGTCCCACAAATGGTCTCTAGGAGACCACTTATGCTCAGCTTTCGATGGATGCGAGATAGAAACTCACCCGTGTGCTGTGCGATGCCAGTGCACGTTAAACAACACCAAGTGTTCGAAATTAATTGCGGAGCCGTCTACTACAGGGCGCCCCTCATCGCCCAGTGCGCAGCTTGGACTGTAGATGCCGCATTGCCGAGCGTGCCCCTGGTGTCGCGCAGGTGCTTCGGTTCCTGGACCAGGCGGTGTCCAAGCAGAGTGCCCTCAACAAGAAGCTCGTGCAGCGGCTCAAGGAGAAGGCCCTAAGGGACGCCGAAAAGCGCCGCAAGGGCTACCAGAAGCTCACGCGCAAGGCGGCCAAGAAGGCCGAGAGGGACGACAAGATGCTCGAGAAGCAGCGAAAGCGCATGGCGCAGGTGAGGTGCATGTATACACTCGTCAACTGCATAAAAGGGAACGCGCGAGTGCGTGGCTGATAGTCTCGAGCCCTACTTGTGGCGACACCCGGCGGCCACATTTCGCATCGTGGTGGATGGAGGAGGAGGAGGAAAAACTTTATTAAAGTGAAAGGGAGTTGTGCGAGCTTATGTTTTGGGTCTTCATTACAGGGCTCCACTGGCCTCAGCTGCCCTGGGGACCGGTTGTATAAAGGCCCGTTGGTCCTCCAGGTTATCGCTGGTTAGCAGCGCCTCCTATCGCTCAAAAGACGTGTTTGCCTTACCTGGTGGAAAAGGTTCTGCTGCCTTGCCTGCTCCTGGCAACTGAGGATCGCATCTCCCTTTCCACTTTGTTTCTGAAAGCGGTCATCGTGTATCGCCACAAGTATAGGGTTCGAGGTTATCTTCCACGTGCTCGCGCGTTCCCTTTCGCGAAGCTTATGACTGTACTTCGCGCGTAAAACAGAGAAGGTGGTGATAGAAGTCACTCCATAATTTCGCCGCTAGATTGGAATCTTTTTTTTTTATGTCGCAACTTCTTTCACAGCTTTCCTGCAACCACTGAAATCATTCCACGTGCCCATCGCATCTATCATTGTATACTAATAACCCCGATGCTATTCACCCAGAACGAGCTCATGGTAGAACACTTCGGCAGTCGGTCTCCTTGGGGGCTGCCCGTGACTGGAGTCACCTTTCAACTGAAGTAGCAGCACTTATCAACCCTTGCTTTCTTTCAAATCCGCCTTCTAGGAAACACCAATCCATGAGCGGAAACTATTGTCCAGCAGTGTAGATCGTACTTAATGTATTGCTGTCTACGCGCGCACCCCTCACTTAATGACCAGTGCATGGACCATTGAGCGGTGGAAAATGTACAGAAGTAAATCAAAAAATTAACCCACAGTTTCTCGATCCAAATGGTCGGAGCATATAAAGTAGTCTTTAGCGCACTTCTTGTGCAAGCGATGGGGCTTTTTACACGACGCTTGAGGTTCCCTTATCTGGTTTTTACTGCCGGCAATACCTCAGATGACCTACACTACAGTAATGATTGAAAGGTTTGATTCCGTAACCACAGCATTGCGATGAATGACGTGTTGAACGCATCCGGAGCGCTTCAGTGGCTCACGAGCACCCCATCGTGGCGTGCGGGCAAACTATAGCCTTCCCGCTGCTTTAGGGACAGGAAACGACCAGTAGTTATCAACACTGGCAGAGAGCGTATGTGCGGTGTAAGTTTTCTGACAGGGGTGAGTGATCAGAAGCGTGCTTTTAACGGGTGCAAAGTTATTCCTAGGGTCCTCTAAAGGGTGTAGGAGTCCATGCTATGCCTTTTTTTACCCTTATCTCACACCCTCTTTTCTTAAGAGTGCACGGGCGCCCCATCGTGGCATGCGAGCAAACTATAACCTTCCCGCTGTTTTAGGGGCAGGAACTGACCCGTAGTTATCAACACTGGTAGAGAGCTTAAGTAGGGTGTAAGTTTTCTAAAAGGGGGCAAGTGATCAGGAGCGTGCTTTTAACGGGTACAAAGTTATTCCTAGGGTCCTATAAACGGTGTAAAGGTCCATGCTATGCCCTTTTTACCCTTTCTCATACCCTTTTTTTATAGTGTACGAGTGCCCCATCGTGGCGTTCGAGCAAACTATAGTCTTCCCGCTGTTTTAGGGGCAGGAACCGAACCGCAGTTATCAACACTGGTAGAGAGCGTAAGTAGGGTGTAAGTTTTCTGAAAGGGGGTAAGTGATCAGGAATGCGCTTGTTCAAAGTTATTCCTAGAGACCTCTAAAGGGTGTAAAAGTCCATGCTATGCCCATTTTACTCCTTTCTCACACCCTTTTTTGTTAGATCGATGCATGAGGAGCCTCTTGCGTGCGCAGGTGGAGCTCCTGGTGGAGGCCAACAACGGCGTGAACAGCGCGCTCATCCCTCTGCACGTGGGCGACGGCCGGGGTACGCTGCAGCCGGCGCGGGCGCCCAAGTTCTCCGACATGGTGAGCACGGGTACCGCCACCACGGTCTCGAGCCGAAAGGGCCTGGGAGCAGTCTCCAAAAAGGTGCACCTGCGCAAGCAGAACACCGACCCTGGGGACAACTTCAACAAGGTACGTGCACCATATACTCCTGTACGTTGTTAAAGGGAACACCTGGTTATTCATTTTTATTTCACTGTGCTTTCTTTATTCAGTTTATACCCCGCTTAGCCCGAAGGCACTACAGGCACATGTCCTCAAAGGCACATGTCCAACATTCTCGCTCAAAAAATTTGAAAATTGGAAAATTGTAAGATACTGTTATGAAAATTTTTAAGGTAATAGTCCATTCTTTGGATATATTTAGCAGGAACTTTGTCTTAAAGTGTTTCTGTCGGTCACATCGATCAGTGAAGACTGCCAGATAAAACCAATGGGGAACGCTTTTAACGACACCAATAACATTAAAGTATTAAACATGCAAAAGTGCCGTCGGGTGATCTGCGGATATATTGATTGTTGTAGTGAAAGCTTACATTATATGAAAAAAAATGCGTTCATAAACGGTTTACCCTTTCAAAAATGCTTTTTGTCCAGAATTGTTGGGTATGATCACAGTAGGCACACGCCTATATGTAACGGTCCAAACAACCACAGTTTTGACCATACAGAAAGCAAAAGTAGAAAACTAACATGAAGAACACGTTAGTCACGTTAGAACACGTTAGAACGCGTTAGTTTAGAACATGCAGACTTTCGGCAACTATTTGTAATGATTGGGCTAGGATGATTATAGCGATGCTTGCTCTAAATGCGCAGTGAAATTTTCAGCTGTTGGCTGTGCTGTAGTGGGAGGGTTTCACCTGTTGTACTAGCAGATAACTCGTGTGAAATGACTTACCTATACCTGTTTATCAATTTATGCAACCTAAAAGGGCCCGGAAAAGGGTGCATTGCATTAAAGGTAGCGTAAATCGACGTCAAACCTATAGGGCTTCCAGCATTGCGCAGAAGCAAGAAAAAGCGAAATAAACAGGTGATGCATTCGAGGTCAGGTTTTGCCATCCATCTGGCTTCTAGGTCTAGATGGCTGTGCTTTCGTGTAAAACCCAGCAGGTGTGACCAGGTGTGACTGTATGATGACAGCAAAACGATATGCAACAACTGTGCACATTACGTGTCGCAAACACTGGGAATGATTACACATGTGGTTATTAGGCTAACTTACTTGGTTATAAGTTGCAAAAGTGTCTAAGGAGCGATGTCGCTTTCTTACTTTGCGTAAGGTGAAATTGTGAGGCTGACAATTGAAAAGCAAACGTTACCTTGGAGAGATCATTAAGTGAGGCTAGAACTCATAACTGGGAGGTGTGCCATTGGCTTAATCACTGATGCATTTTCAGCTTTGTTGGGTGCATGGTGTACTATGCACTACTCTACTCACTATGTACTACCGTGTGCACTATGTACTACTCCTTATTGCCTCCCCACCCTGCGATACGGCCGCCCCTAAAACGAAGTGCAACTTTTATCCTGGGCACGCCGCTGTATTCTAAAAGAGTATGTTAAGTGTACGAAGTGGAAACGTTTCAAGTAACCGAGGACCCTTCCCCGAAAGCAATGAGGCGCATATACTATAGACATGCATAGGAAACTGAACTGCAAAAGTTTGTTTGGTAGCTGCCTTAATCACTTTGTAGAAAGCTTGTATTCGGAGGCGTTGATGTCGTGATCTTTTCCTGGCAACCGAACTGTTCCGGACAGGAGCGAATAAATGAGGTGTACGGATTACCGGCGTCACTGTGGTCGCCATTTTGTTGCCTCTGGAGCAGGCCAGCGGCGCGTCTAAGGGGAATATTAAGGGGATTAGAGGGATTATTGCCTCCTACTCCAGCCAGCACTGCCGAAGCACTGGACAACAAAATGGCGCCCGTGACGGCACGTGAAGGCACCCTTTAGTCTTTCTTTATATATTTTTGGGGTAGCTCGGCCGCAGTACTGCTGAAACGTAGCTTCCCAGTGTAGCAGCTGCACAAGGACAAACGGTAGGTGCGTTTGATGAGAATCAGAAGTAATGGTTGGTTTATGGTTTATGGGGTTTAACGTCCCAAAGCGACTGAGGCTATGAGAGACGCCGTAGTGAAGGGCTCCGAAAATTTCGACCACCTGGGGTTCTTTAACGTGCACTGACATCGCACAGTACACGGGCCTCTAGAATTTCTCCTCCAAAGAAATTCCAGCCGCCGCGGCTGGGATCGAACCCGCGTCTTTCGGGTCAGCAGCCGAGCACCATAGCCACTGAGCCACCACGGCGGCAATCAGAAGTAATGTTGGCTTGCTTGTTCAAATGAGCTACAGTTTAGTACACAGGCTAACGAGGCTGGGATAAACAGCCTTACCGACGACCCGTTTTCACATATGTATGCAACCGGGCCAACCGCCGGCGTAGTGTCGCGTACGTGACCTGTACCGCAACGTTGCAACTCGTGGTCGACACTGTATTGGCAAACCAGTTTCGAAAGTTCTTTGTATACTGAGAAACACTGTTCAAACAGACGCAGGTGCGAGGCATCGGCAACGACGGCAAGAAGTCCGTCCGCTCCCTGACGGGTCTTCAACGCGACGCCGAGGTCGTCTTCGTGCCCAAGGGCTGCGCCGAGGAACCGCTGCTGTCCTCTTCGCGACCGGGGCTACCGGACTTCCTGGACGGACCCGGGGACCTGTCGCGGGCCCTGAGCGAACCCGACCTGGGCGCCCACCCTGACTCTGGTCTCGGGGAGGACGAGCCCGTGACGGGCTCGAGCATGTTCGAGCGGCCGGGCTTCGGGAGCGTCGCCTTCCGGAACTCCATCTCGGGCACCCTGCTGTCGCTGCCTTCTTGCCGCATGGACGACGAAGAGTGCAGCATTGCCTTGCCGTGCGGCAGCGTCGTGGACTCCATTGGCTCGGCGGGCAGTCTGGCCCAGAGGCAAAGCGTTCTGCCATGGGACGACTGCGAAGACGTCTACTACGAGGAAGACGAAGAAGAAGAAGAGGACGGGAACGCGACTCCGGCTGTGGTGGTCTTCTTGGCTGCGCATGGGTTGGCCGAATACGTGGACCTGTTCTCGAGAGAAAAGGTAGACCTAGACGCGTTGATGCTGCTGGGAGAGGAAGACTTGAAGGCTATGGGCGTACCGCTGGGCCCCCGGAAGAAACTGCTTAGAGCGATGGAGCAGAGGCGGGTAGCCTTCGAAGACCCCGGTGAAGTGGCTGATTCGAGGCTCTAGCTTGGAAAGGGGGGCACTCTTTGTGGACAGTTTCGTTATAATGCCTTGTGTGCATGCGTGTATGTGTGTGATGCCAATCTGCGAGTGACATGTGCTAACTTGAAGCCAACGTGATTCTCCTGCCATGGATGAACTCAGATGTGGACTTGTTTCCACATTTCTTGAACCTGAGACAACAGCTGAGCACGTCTTCCTGGTGGTGAACTGCTTTATTCACTAAACTGTGCCGATGAAATCGCCTGTTAAGAAACTCCAAAAGCATCTGAATCCTAACGTATGGCTTGAACATCAGCCCTGTGGGGTAGGAAGAATGGAGAGTTGAAATAGGATTTCACCTGATGATTTACTGCAGTAGCTGCAGTGTTTTCTCTAATCTGGCAGCTGTCGTATGCTTTGTAGACCATGTTATATGTGAAAGGCATGAGAGCTAAGCACATTGGTGCAATTCAGGAGGACACATTGTTAGATAAGTCAATGCATGTTGACTAGAACGAGGAGGTTTGCACAAACAAGGGTATAACAACAAAAGACATGGCGAGCAATATGCTGTGTGTGTTGCCATTTAGTAAGTTTGTGCTTCCCTATATGCGCTGTGCATCTCAAGTGCTGTTGTTTTTTTTTTTGAAGTTAAGGGTGAATACTTTCTTTCTTATAAAAGAAAGACCATAGTCAAGATTTTTATGAGTTTCCTGGAGACACCAGCTAATGGTGCATGACTTTCTGACTCAGGCAGCGGGAAGAAATGGTAGGAGATGCCTTGTAAGGACATGACTTTCCTTGGTCATGCCTTATTTTACAGGATGGGACTTATTTTGCTGACCGTAGCCTTCAGCACTGTTGGTCTTGCAAACAAGAGCCGATAATATTTTGTGGTTTTTTCAGCACATTTGTTCTTGAAAAAGTGCTTTTTTTATCAGCCTATGTTGCCTTCTCCATGCATACCTGTACCACTGCTGATATGTGATATGGGGATGGCTCAGTTCTGAAAAAACCTTGAGCTACCTTTTGTGTAAACTGTTCACAGTGCGTGGCACTTTACAGCAGATTCTGACCTAAGCTTAGGAGCTGGCTCCAAGAAAAGACACTGAAGAAGGCCATGGGTAAAAGGACAATTGGAAAGTCACTTGAAGGATACCAATAATACCTTGAAGACCATGACAGCCATGTAACTTGTTAAAATATTCCAAAGTGTGCACATTTTATTGCTTAGCTTTTCACTCCTCAGAAGTAAGATGTGACTGCTTGCATTTACTTCAAGCTGGAATGATAATGCTACCTTTTACTTCGCTGCGTACGAGCTTCAGCAACTCTGGTTGCTCTGTGCCAGTCAGTGCCTATGATGCACTCTTCTTATGTACAGAAGACATTCACTCACTAGATCGACTAGCACTGTGCACACGCCTGCACTGAGTTTTGAATTATTTTCATTATCTTGTATCTGGATTGCGATATCACTGTGTATTGGTTTAAAATCGAGGGTGTTGTGAGGCACGACCTGACATGGCCTTCAACATCTTTATTTTCAAGCGTTTTGTTGCGTCAGAAAACTTGCAAAATCTTCAGTGTGTACCGAATGAGCTGGTACATTGATGACTGAGTGCACTGAGTGTTCAATTTCTTCCATTGTGGCTACAAGGCACAAACATGATGGCATGCTGTTCAAAAGTGTGAAGAGCATGTTGTGAATGCTGAAATCCTGAAATAAACGGATGAGCCAAATTTGCTGTATATTCATTCCGGAGAGATCTACCCGCAATAGATGATTAGGAAGGGTCTTGTGTCTGAGTGGCAGGTTCTCGTTAGTCCTGTTCTTGTAAGCTGTTTCCTACAAAACTCCTAAGGATGGCGCACTTAGTGCTATATGCAGTTGGGGCGGTAAAGGAACGCTGCCGCCGCGAGCTGACGTGCAGCACATCGGCTCCGCCGGTTTACATGGCGTGGTGGCCGAACGTTGCACCAAACCCCGCCGGACCTGCAGGAAATCTACTCACCAAGACTCCGGGAGTACGAAGAGACAGCTTGCTCTCAGGTGGGCCCCTCCAAACTTCTTTGTCCATCCGAAAACGGACCAAGCTACGAGGGAGAGTTAAGCCTAACTGCGGCTGGAAGCCACTAGGACAGGGCCGCCCCCCAAGATTTCAAGATGACAACCGAACGTACAGAGAGGATACGGTCCCGATTGTCCGTTATTGTCACACCCGGTACGGCAGCAGCACTCAGTCCTAAAAGAACGCAACAGTGCCCGCCTAAGGGCCGTTTCACATGCATGCGATTCTCGCCTGCGACGCTGCGAATTCTGTCTGTCTGCGACTGGGGAGGGCCGTCGGTCTAGCCGCAGACGGCCTGCGACCAAGTTCCGTCCGGTTGGAATCCAGTCGCAGTGTCGGTGTGTTCGCTCTGCGACTGACCAATGGGCAGCGCCGAGACGGCACGTGACGTGACGTCACGCGCCGTCTCGGCGTGGGGTCACGTGGGAGCTGTTCGCGCGGCGTAAGCAAAACTCTTTATTCTAATCAGAACATACGACATATTGCCTTGCATATAAAAACACGCTGGTCATAACGTCAACACATTCCGTGCAGCGTTTCTGTCGCGTTTAATCGTGGGTTGCCTATGCGAACATCGAGCAGCCTTGCGTGTCCCTCCGACCGAATTCGCTGTGTACGCGTTGCATGTGAAAGCACTGTGCGAAAATCGCACTGCGGCGGCACCGACTAGGCCGACTATTTTCGTTCTAGTCGCAGCATGTGAAACGGCCCTAAGCCAACTCATCGAACGCCGCGCGCACGGCGCGAACGAGAATGCGGCATCAGGTGGCGGACAAAAGATGAGCTCACCCGGCGAGCTAGCAGCAGCTGCACCGCACGAAAAACCCGCTACAGAAATATGGAAAAAGTCAAGACCGCTCTCGAAACTACCTTCGGAAGACATCGTCATCATTGTAAAACCCAAGGTTACGGTCGCCTTGAAAGACATCCTGTCAGGTGTAACACTAGGAAAAGCCCTCGCAACATATTTAAATGACCAGGAAGCAACCAACGCGCTCAACATCTTGCCGATATGGGAACAGAATCTCATTACAATGAAATTCTGTTCCGATACCCAAGGTGGCGGCAGTGAAACTCTTCGACAAAGTGTAACCTAGCGAGGCGGAGAGATTGCCGAAGTCCGTAAGCTGGGGAAGACTAACGTGGCAGTGATCACCTTTGTGGGGACAACTATGTCGCGTTCTGTCCGCTACAACCAGACAGTGACCACAGTGAGACCCTAGAGACGCACCATATCTGCGTGTGCACAATGTGGAACAGTGGGACACCTAGCGGACACCTTGCCCAGGACAGGCGACATATGTGGAATCGGCAGATTGGAAACCCCACTGGAAGAGGGGGGGAACCCGGGCCCAGCACGATTGCCTACCAAAATGTGTGGTCTGTCAACAGGCGCGCATCACTAACTCAGAAGCGTGTACAGCTAAATATATCCCCCAGAGAAATGATGGAAGGGGAACCTGCAAGACCCTCCCCAGAAGGCGCCAAGAACGAAACCGCAGCAGGGACACAAACACAAAGAGTGTTACACACGAACAACATTCGAAGCAAGTGCCAACCAACCAACTCATGAACTTGAACTATAGCAACATAGAACAACATTTTCGAGCTCTTCCTGGACTCAACACAGACCACGCACGGCAGGTGGCGCGGCAACAACGACCGGCAAGCAGTTGGGCATCGGTAGCTTCCCAGGCATCGGTAGCACCCCAACATGCCGGGCTGGAGAGACGGAGGCAGAATATAAAAAGCAAAAAGGTACAAAATGAAATTCTAATGCTCAAAATTGGAGCCCTAGTGGACAGGCTCGCCATAGGGTCCCCTCAACCATCTAACCTCATCTTAAAGCAGCGCGATATGTGTCACAGGACGAGTGAAAGAAACAAGAGACGACGCGAGCGCAATCTAACAACTGAATTTTATTCCTAGAAGGGTTAGATATATAAGCACCAAACACAAAGACACATCGCGATAGCCCCCACAAAACCCGTACGCGCATGTAGCGAAACGCAAAAACGCCTCATCCCAACAAAGCCATTCAGCATCTTAGCACATGACAAGCACCCGCTATCACCCTGTCGCCACACATCATCCCGAAAGCGCGAATCTCTTTTTCCACGAGATTAATGGAAGGCGAGGCGACACATGTTTCAGACTCCTGGCCTATCAGAAACGCCTCAACTAACTCCCTGCAGGTCCGATCTGGGTGACTGAACAAGATATTAGTCCTGTCCAAATGGGGGAAACAAACTTTACACTTCCGGCAGTGCAAAGCCAGGTTCGATGACACTGTCCCTTTCACTGACCTGCGGTGCTCAAACAGCCGCTCATTACAGCTGTCTGGCCGATGTACTACGTCTTGCCGCAGGAAAGCGGTATAGAATAAACCACTCCAGTGTTGCAAACGACCGGTGGTTTTTTGTGGGAAACTGTGCATTCATTCCTCGCTTGGTCGTCCCGGCACTCAATCTTCCTGCTTACCGCACTGCAGACTCTGCTCAGCTTATTCTTCGCTGTAAAAACCACTTTCACTCCAAATCTCGACCCTACTTTCTTCAACCGGTGTGACATTCCATGTACGTGCGGAATCGCCACGGTTCTTGTAAGCGTGCCGTCTTTTTCTTTTGCTAGACTAACGCCCCTAGTCAGTATCCTCTCGGATATTAGAGCCAGAGCCATATCCGGATAACCAGCGTCCCTCAGCCTCTGAACCTGCCCCTGGAAGCTAGTCTGAACCCTATGGGAGCACGATTTCCGCAATGAAGCTGTGAGACATGCAATCGCTATTCCCGCCTTGACCAACCTAGAGTGCTCCGAATTGAAACTGAGGAGCGGCTTAGCTGTTCTTGGGTTATATTCCCAACACATTCCTGTGTCAAGGTAATTGACTTTGAGGTCAAGGAACTGAATCGAACCCCAGTCTGGTAATTCAAACGTGAAACACAGACCCTGGCTCCTCTCTTTGAAAATCTTAATGACATCGGTAACACTCCTGGGGGACCCTTGGTTCAGAAACACTAAAAAATCATCAGCATAGCGAAACACTTTCACAGCTACGTCCTCAAGATCTTCATCCAGCCTCATGTCCATCCTGCTGAGGAAAATGTCACTCAACACCGGGGCGAGCCGAGACCCAATACACACACCAGACGGTTGGACGAAAATTTTCTCACCCCATTCAACGTCGGTCGAACGCAAGTAAAAGTACAGAAGTTCAAGAAAGCGAGAGGGGCCATGGCTATACTGAATAGCAGTGCTGATAGGACAGCACCTTGTGGAGTGCCTTTGTCAGGTGTTTGGAAGGGAGACGATCTAGTAGATCCGATGCCTATTGTGACTGTACGGGCAGTGCGGAAGATGGAGATATATTGGAACATGCGAGATCCGCAGTGTATCTGATTTAGAACATGATGCTAGTTTTGTTTTTGTTTTGTTTTGTTTTTTGTTTTTGGCGCAATGGCATCTAAGGTATCTATCTGTTTTAGACCTAGGATTGCAGAATGGGAAATGTCAAAGGCGCCCATAATGTCAAGCGTTAGAAGGTTCTCTCCGCCACGGGTATCCCCGTGAGGGCTGGGGAAGCGGTCACTTTCTACTGATTCTTATATCGCAAACACATTTAGGAGTAACGTAACCAAGGCAATAAAAATAGTCAAAGACTTAATAGCATTGATAATAGCACTTCGTCCTCTTTGTTTTCGCACATGAATATTAGGTCTGGAAATTTTCGGAAGAAAAAATACTTGCAAGTTAAGGGCTCGTCCCGAGTCCTTTTTTGCTGTGGCGCGGTATATGTAGTACAATAGCATATGTATGCATATGTTCATTCGTGGAATAAGGGTCCGAAGCATTATTCAGACGTTCGATACTGATGACACTGACAAACTGGGTAAGAAAAACCAGATTCGGATTTGTGTTTATTTTCAGGCAAAGTATTCTGATTGAGCCGCAGAGATTCCGCACATTGAGTCTTCGAGGCAGACGCGTTGTCTGTCCATCTCAGTAGAGGTTTCCTCTGGCCTCCTGTTCCGCTTCGATGGCTTCGAACAGGGACTTGAAGTTGCCGGCTCCGAATCCCTGCGTGAACGTACGAAGGAAAGGATTACAAATCTGTAAGACCAGTATATTCAGTTAGGAGAGTAGCTGCAGCTCACTGACACCCACCCAACCGGAATCATACGGCTGCAAAGGTAAGCACCACACCGAAATCTTGACGTAGGCTGGTGTATGCACAGCAGACGAATTGTCTGTTACAGATGACGCCAGATGCCGGCAACGGAAAAAAACAAACGTAAGGCACACAATCCCCAAGTGGTTTATGGTTTACGGGGAGGTTTAACGTCCCAAAGCGACTCAAGCTATGAGGGACGCCGTAGTGAAGGGCTCCGGAAATTTCGACCACCTGGGGTTTTTTAACGTGCACTGACATCGCACAGTACACGGACATCTAAAATTTCGCCTCTAGAGGCCCGTGTTCTGTGCGATGTCAGTGCACGTTAAAGAACGCCAGTTGGTCGAAATTTCCGGAGCCCTCCACTACGGCGTCCCTCATAACCTGATTTGGTTTGGTTTATGGGGTTTAACGTCCCAAAGCGACTAAGGCTATGAGAGACGCCGTAGTGGAGGGCTCCGGAAATTTCGACCACCTGGGGTTCTTTAACGTGCACTGACATTGCACAGTACACGGGCCTCTGGAATTTCTCCTCCAAAGAAATTCAACCGCCGCGGCCGGGATCGAACCCGCGTCTTTCGGGTCAGCAGCCGAGCACCATAGCCACTGAGCCACCGCGCAGTCGCTTTGGTACATTAAACTCCCCATAAACCATAAACCACTTCGGGATTGTGTGCCATACGTTTAAAAAAGCTGTATGATGCAATATCCTCATACAGGTTTGTCATACAAGTGTCATACATTTTTACAGAATCATACATGTGTCATACAAATGTCATACAATTTGCAAGACAAAGCCTGTGTGAGGTCATTGCATCATACAGCTTTTTTTCAGTAGAACTGCCGCCCGGAAACCAGTGTGTCCTACAGCCATGCTCTGAATCTGCAATGGCCTGTAACGCAGGGGGCAGCAGGTATACTCACGCTGTGGTTGTGCCTCTGGATGACCTCCAGGAAGAGGGTGGGGCGATCCTGCATGTTCTTGGTGAAGATCTGCAGCAGGTAGCCGTTGTCGTCGTAGTCGATCAGGATTTTCAGCTTCTGCAGCTGTTGGGGTGCGAACAGACGCGACAGTGCGCGAGATTATTACTGGCTCAAAAACAACGCTCCAGGGAGAGAAAGGAGAAGGCGTAAGGTTGTGCCATGGAACGTTGCGTAAAAGAAATAGGCTCGATGGCCGATAGTGTGACCAATCAATTAGAGATGCTGATGTACGCCATTCCCCAGGTCAACCTGGCAAAAGTTACATAAACTGAATCCAGATGAACCTCTGAAGCTGAAGAAGCCCCGATATTACTTCGTTATAGCTGTAGCTTCGTTATAGCCCGTGTTGACCGTGCTTCCAAGGGGAACCGTAATTCCTTCGTTATATCCATTATTTCGCTATAAACTGTCTCGTTATAACGAGGTTCGAGTGTATAAAGTTACGTTATTGAAGCAACCCGCGTCAGAAGGAAAAGCGAATGCTTGTGTTCGCCGTTCATTGCCTTCACCGACGGGGATTTGAATAGTTTGAAAGCACGTGCAAGTCCACGCGTTTTTTGCACGCCATGCTGACACCTTCAGACATCGATCGCCACTTATATTCACAATATTTCTATTGGCTCAGATAGTCTGCATACATAGAGAAAGCCAAGATGTTTTAAAAGGTGATGCACACGATGTTAATGATCTGCAGGGTCCTAAAAATATCCGCCATGCCATATCCTAAACAGTTGGCTATAATGGGTCAAGCCTGCCATGTTCTTCCAAAGTCGGCAGTACACTGGCAAGGCGCGGACAACGTTGTCCTGTTAGATAGAACGGTTTGTAAACATTTTATGTATATTGGTTTTCGGTGGTCCGTAACATCGTAACATTGTCCCGTCAGTTAACAAGCTTACTGTGCCAAAGTGGTCGTACTAACGCTTCGTTGAAATACCGAAACGCGGTTTCACCGTCACAGCTCGCAAAACTTATCTGCATTGGTAGACGTACGTATTTTATAGCTATGCAAAAATTTCCAGCCGGTCCTTCCTAGAGTTAATGTATAGCAACGCTTATGGATACAGTACCTAGCGTTGCGCGTAGGTCCGGCTTATTGCTTCCCCAAGTATCCAAATTTTGAGGGAAAGCCGCAACTCTTGCATGCAGGAGGCGGACTTGGTGCAGTGGATAGAATGAGTGCAGGCTCAATCCACTTGATTCTGGCTGCCGAGCTTTATTCTAGGCAGATTACTACAGCATTGAATGACTCAGCTTGCTATAGAAGTGCTCGGCTGCACGACGGTACAACGACGGCCTATCTCGATAACTTACGAACAAAACACTCGCCATTTATTTATTTATTTATTTATTTATTTATTTATTTATTTATTTATTTATTTATTTATTTATTTATTGAATACTGCAGGCCGTGAGGCCCAAGCAGGAGTGGATACAGAAAGAGACCACAAATTGAGCAATAATAGCAAAGTGCAAACAGAAAACGAGCAGCGCGAAATGACATAGAAGAGAAAAAGAAACTAAAAAACAAACTAACAATGGCCACATATCAGGTCAAGAGACCGTACACAAGAAGCTGGTAAGCTGTTCCAGTCACTGATGGTTTGCGGAAAGAAAGAGTGCTGAAATAAGTTAGTCTTTGCAAAGTACGGGGGAGAAAGGGGGTGGGAGTGTCGGGTTTGTCTAGTGTTCTGTAGATTTAGATACGGCAAAGAATTAATTCCAAGTTTATGGTTAAATAACAAAAATAAGAATTTCAACCGAAGAAACTTGCGCCGGGACTGAAGGGTTGGTATGGAATTCGACTGCATTAATGCAGAGACGGAAGCAGTTCTATTGTATTGCGAAAACATGAATCGCACAGCTTTCCTTTGGATCCGCTCAAGTGCTTTTATGTTAGTGGGAGTATACAGGTCCCATACAATGCACGCATATTCCAATTTAGTCCTTATAAAGGTTTCGTATGCTAGTCTCTTAACCTGAAGTGGTGAATCCTTTAGTTTATGGCGCAACAAGCAAAGTTTTCGTAAGGCAGACTAGCAAGTGTTAGAAATGTGAGTGTTCCAGCTTAAGTTGTTTGTTAATGTAACACCAAGATATTTATGTTCAGTTACTTCGGTAATTTCTCCTGAACCCAGAAAAAAGGAGCGTTTAAATGGATTAACCTTTCTTGTAACACGTAGCAGGACAGTCTTTTCAAAGTTAAGTTTCATGCCCCATCGATTACACCATGCGTAGATACTATTAAGGGACGTGTTTAGTAGTGCCTGATCGTCAGCTGATCGGATCTCAATGAATGGCGGATGAGTGGCCATCATTTGTAAACACCACGAATTACAAACTTTTTTATTTAACAACCGGCCAACACTTGTGATAAAACTGCGTGTTAGTGATAAGAAAACATCGCTTTCAGTGAACATGTGCACTCGGACAAAATAAAATGCCGCAGAGCACAAGAACGGTAGGTGTACGAATGAACAGTGAGCAACGGTCTAGTGTTAAGCGATGCAGAGGAGCTAGCTTCTCCGCAATTCTTGGATGCTTTTTTTTTAGCCGTGTGATAGCGTTTAGCAAATAGAGGCGCGAGCCACGGAGTAACTCTAGTCCCCCCGCTTTTCCTCGTGGCAATGTGTGGGGTGGAGCGCATATGGCAGGTTATCTCAGATCATGAATGGCAGTTTACCAATATCCCTCAAGAGAAAAGTATACAACAGGTGTATCTTACCGGTACTCACCTATGGGGCAGAAACGTGGGGGCTAACAAAGAGGGTTCAGCTTAAGTTGAGAACAACGCAGCGAGCTATGGAAAAGAAGCTATGGAAAGGAAAATGATAGGTGTAACGTTAAGAGATCGGAAGAGGGTGGAGTGGGTGAGGGAACAAACGCGGGTTAATGACATCCTAGTCGAAATCAAGAGGAAGAAATGGGCTTGGGCAGGGCGTGTAATGCGAAGGCAAGATAACCGCTGGTCCTTAAGGGTAACGGAGTGGATTCCAAGAGAAAGCAAACGTAGCAGGGGGCGGCAGAAATGTAGGTGGGCGGATGAGATTAAGAAATTTGCTGTAATATGGTGGGCGCGGCTGGCGAAGGACAGGGTTACTTGGAGAGACACGGGAGAGGCCTCTGCCCTGCAGTGGGCGTAGTCAGGCTGATGATGATGATGATGAATGTGTGCTGCTCACCGTGTTGAGGTCCTCGGAGACGGTGATCTTCGCCGTCTTGAGCTTCTCCCTGAGCTGCGTGTAGTACGTGTCCGGAGTCTCCAGGAATTCCATGCCGCGCTCGCGAAGGGCCCGGATCTGCACGGAGGAAGCCGTTCGAAAAGACCGCGGAAAATTTCCTCGTAGCGACGTACACTCTTAAAAAAAAGTTAGTAAAAAGTTAGTAAATGGGTAGGAAAAAGGTAGTAACTGCAGCAGTTACTAACTCTGACTTCGTTTTACTACTTTTTGCTGACTACTTGCTACCCTCTTCAAAGTATGGTTAGTAAAAGCAGCCCTTGCTACCTTTTTACTAACTCTGGTCGCCAGTTACTACCTAGTTAGTAACCGTTCCTTTTACCCCAAAATAAAGTCAAAATAAAGCCAAAGAATGTAACTGACGCAGACTGTCATGCCAATAAATTGGTTTTGTAATTAAACATTTCTGCAGGGGCATGCGGTTAGGTAGATTAAGCTGTTTCTACAATATCAACTTCAAAATTAAAGCTGGTATCTTAGCTCAATCGGTACGAGTAACTAGCCCGTAAATGCGAGCCTGATTTACGGAGTATATAACCCTGAGAAAGATTTCTCTACATGTGCACGCGCAGTGCGCGAGTGCATGAGTGCACTCTTCCTGATTTGTGCTAAGGTTGTTGATGTCATAATCTCGCATAATTTCTACATGTAACAACGCGCGGTAAGCTTAAACCTAAGTGAGTGATTTACTGCCAGCACGCTCTGATAGCTCTGTCTGGATTCCGGAATTAGTCAAATTGACTGTGAAGCTTTTTTATTTTTCGGGTACGCTCAAATTTGACAAGCCACGCCAGCACACGTACGAAGAACCTTGCAGCATATGGGAGTTTCTATTCATTTTCTTAGTAAATACTACTAGCTTCCCGTTACTAACTGCAGGTAGCAGCCGTTACTAACTGAATGGGGTAGTAACTGTTACTAACCTCCCCGTTACTAACTGCAGTTACTAACAGGGTAGTAACATATGTGACAACCAGTTACTACCCCAAAGTTAATAAGTACTACTACCTTTTTTCTAAGAGTCCGAAATAATGAGCTCAATCAACCTGCACCCCGTCATTACGAGAGGGCCGAGTTAAAAAATGGTGCAAAAATACGAAAAAAAAGAGCTGCTGTCGCTACGAAACAGGAGTTTCTTACTTACGGAGAAACTTTTTTCCCAATAGTTTAGTTTATAAGGTTTAACGTCCCAAAGCGACTAAGGCTATGAGAGACGCCGTAGTGGAGGGCTCCGGAAATTTCGACCACCTGGGGTTCTTTAACGTGCACTGACATCGCACAGTGCACGGGCCTCTAGAATTTCTCCCCCAAAGAAATTCAACCGCCGCGGCCGGGATCGAACCCGCGTCTTTCGGGTCAGCTGCCGAGCACCATAGCCACTGAGCCACCGCGGCGGCGTAACATCGTAACATTTTTTCCCAATATCCTCGACAGACCAGTTACACATGGCAATGCTCTTTTCTTCGGAATTGGTGATCTTCCGAGATAGCTGCATCAATTAAATTAGCTTTGTTCTCAAGGCGGCCAAGAAAGTGCCAAGTTTCTGACCATTTAGTGTGAAATTCCTCGCCTCGGTGGCGTAGTATTTATGCCGTGCAGCAGGTTAACACGGGTCTGCGGATTGATCGCATTGATCGCGTTTCGGTGTAGGCGATAAATGAAAACTCTCCTAAGCTGAGATATCGATTAAAGTTAAGGAACACTCTGTGGTTGTAACTAATCTTAACACTCCACTATTGCTTGTCTCTTAGTCCACAATAGCTATAGATCGCAAAGGTTCATTAAGAAATAGATCTGATAGATTAGCGATGATTAGCCACTTGGTTATCGTGGTGGGCCAACTTGTTCGCGCTGCTGCTATGAATGTCATCAAGACCACGGACGCTGGCGCCTACACTATAAATAGAAATACGCCTACGTGGGAGTAAACAGGGAGTAAGCTGTCCTCTTGCGAACAACCTTTTGTAAAAGGGTGTAAGCTGACCTCTAGGCACACCCTTTTGTAAAACGGTGTTCTCTACACTCTAAACTGAAAGGAGTAAAAATTACTCCCAAATCGGTGTATTTGCGTTTAGAGTGTAGAGGACAACTTACACCCTTTTTACTCCTTTATGCTTGGAGTGTAGGTTAGAAAATGTTGTGTCCCCTTATTGCTTTTGTGTGTGTGCGCCCCCGCGTCCTCCTCCTAACGACAGTTCGCATCCTCCTCCTAACGACCACTCAATCCTCCTCCTAACGACCACTCGCATCCTCCTCCTAACGACCGCTTGCCCCTCGTCGCAAGCTGTCGCCGGATGCCCCCCCACGGTGCGCCCCCGCACCCTCCTCCTGTTCTGGGAAGCCACTCCCTGCCGTGGACGCTTTTCCGCTCCCTCCTTTCTTCGGGCGGCCAGTTCGGCTCCTGCCTCGGTCGACGCTGGTCGCACCCTCATCAGCTTTAAATAAACAAAGTCTTAAAGTACCGTGTGCGTCTTTCGCTGCATTGAACACAGCGACCGGACACGACAGTGGCGACGAGAAAGTGGATTCGACCCGCGCTACGCAACGCTATTGACAAGCCATGGCTACGCGAGGGTTTCCCAATCAGATACCAGAGTTCAACGGCTCATCGTGGTCATCGTGGGTTGGACGCCTTCAGTTCTACTTTGAAGCTAACAACATCACAGACCCAGCCTTGAAGAGGGCCAACCTGCTGACGCTGTGCGGGGAGCAGACCTACGATACTGTCTGCGCCCTTATTCAGCCAAGCACACCAGCGGCAGTGTCTTACGACGACATCGTATCAGCACTGCAAAAGCACTACGACCCAAGGCCATCCGAGGTCTACAGCCGGGCTCGCTTCCAACGACGAAATCAACTGGGAGGAGAAACTGTGAGCGCCTACGTAGCCGCGCTCAAGAAGCTCGCTGCCGACTGCAATTTTGGAACGCTGTCGACAACAGCTACCGGGCAGGAGGGAGACGCAGCTTCTTCTGCTAACACCACCATGCTTCCCTTGGACGTGATGTTACGCGACAGATTTGTGTGCGGACTGAGTGACGAGTCACTGCAGCAGCGCCTGTTCGCTGAGAAGGACCTCACATTCAGCAAAGCTTACGACATCGCCGTTCGAGCGGAGAGCGCCGGTCACCAGCAGAGAGGGATTCGCCGGAACACCGAGCCGGTACACCAGACAAGCAACCAGGTGCGCAAGCCTTCTGTTGTTGTAAAATCGGTCAAAAAGGCACAACGCTGCTGGCGGTGTGACGACCAACACAACCCCCAGGGATGTCGATTCCAGTCAGCCACGTGTAATTTTTGCCACAAGCGAGGGCATATCGAAAGAGCATGCATTACGAAACGGAGACTTGCCAAGATAAAGTCACCTTCCCAGCCTAATCACAGCGTCAACGCCTCAGAGAATACGCCGCTATCTGATCGCCATGGAACAACATCAGCAACACCATCTGTGTTGTACGACCTGAACACCATGAATCTCGGCACGCGACCGAAGATTTTTACAGAAGTAAGCGTACATCACCAGCTGATTAAGTTCGAGGTGGACTCCGGCGCAGCCTGTACTCTGATCAGTGAGGACACGTTCCGAACTTCATGGCCATCTGACGCACCCGCCCTGCAACAAGACGACACGCACCTGCGAACGTGGTCAGGACAGAATCTGCCACTATTGGGCTCTGCCAACGTGCAGGTTAACTACAACGGCCAGACCCATACGCTACCTCTGCTTGTTGTGAAGGGCACAGGATCAAGCCTTCTAGGGAGAAACTGGTTTTCTCCACTAGGCGTGATGATATGCGGCATACACCAGACGCCGAGCCAGAACATGGTTGGTAAACATCAAAACGCCGATGCGCTAAGCCGTCTGCCACTAGACGCAACTGTTGACGAACCATTTCCACCAGGAGACGTTCTGATGTTCGAAGCACTGCCAGAACCTCCGCTTACAGCAGGCACAGTTGCAGCATCTACGCAGAAGTGCGCAGCTCTCCGGCTAGTTTACACAGCTGTTCAACAAGGCAACGTGCATAAACTCAAAGGGGACAACTTCGACGCTTACCGCAGGCGAGCTACAGAGTTGAGCACCCATCGCGGCTGCATCATATTTGGATCCCGAGTTGTGATGCCGAGAGAACTACGCGCACAAGCTATGTCTCTCATCCACGCCGGACATCGGGGCATCGTTGCAATGAAAAAGTGTGCCAGAAGCTACATGTGGTGGCCTGGCATTGACAACGACATCGAAACAGTGGTGCGAGAATGCAAGCCTTGCCAGAGCAGCCGGAGCGCCCCGCCGAAAGCTCCTGTCCCAGAATGGGAAAAGCCAGACACACCATGGCACACACTGCACATTGATTTTGCAGGACCAATTGAGGGCTGCACTTTCCTTGTGGTCGTAGATGCCTACACAAAGTGGCTTGAGATAAGGCAAATGGGACAGACGACTTCGGCAGCAGTCATTGACAACCTCCGATCACTATTTGCAACGTTCGGCCTGCCGCGCAAGGTAGTGTCGGACAACGGAACACCGTTTGTGTCTGCGGAGATCCTCAAGTTTTATCGCGACAACGGGATCTCATCAGTTACATCGGCCCCCTACCACCCAGCGACAAACGGACAAGCCGAGCGCTACGTAGCCGAGCTAAAACGCGCCCTTGAAAGAGATCAGACAGGCTCGCTGCAGCGCCGCCTTGCGCGCTTTCTCTTCAAGCAGCACACGACGGTTCAGAGCACAACAGGCGAGACCCCCTCGAAAATGATGTTCGAGCGTGAAATGCGAACCCAGCTCACAGCCATCCTCCCCGAGCCAAAGGCAGAGACGTTCCGGGAAGAAAAAGCAATTCCGCGCTGCGGCACGCTTAATGAGGGGCAGCGCGTCCTCGCCCGACAGTTTCTGAAAAAGCCACGCTGGGAGGAAGCTACAATTGTCAGACGCATAGGCCTGCGCTCTTGGCTCGTCAACATACATGGCACAGTAGCACGCCGACATCTCAACCAGCTGCGTAGATTTACGACGCCGTCTGAGAGCTGTCCGCCAGCGGAGAGAACACGTGCACCATTTTCCCACATAGCCTGGCACCTCTTCCCGGAAGAAGAGACTTCGCCCAGGACAGACCCAGGAGACACAGCGAACAACAGCCAGCCTACAAGTGTTTCTCCCCCGAGCGCACAAAGCCAGCGCGCCTCCACGCGTGAGCGCCGACCCCCTGCACGATACCAGGCAACTTTCTAAGGGGGAAGGAAGTGTTGTGTCCCCTTATTGCTTTTGTGTGTGTGCGCCCCCGCGTCCTCCTCCTAACGACAGTTCGCATCCTCCTCCTAACGACCACTCAATCCTCCTCCTAACGACCACTCGCATCCTCCTCCTAACGACCGCTTGCCCCTCGTCGCACGCTGTCGCCGGATGCCCCCCCACGGTGCGCCCCCGCACCCTCCTCCTGTTCTGGGAAGCCACTCCCTGCCGTGGACGCTTTTCCGCTCCCTCCTTTCTTCGGGCGGCCAGTTCGGCTCCTGCCTCGGTCGACGCTGGTCGCACCCTCATCAGCTTTAAATAAACAAAGTCTTAAAGTACCGTGTGCGTCTTTCGCTGCATTGAACACAGCGACCGGACACGACAGAAAATTACACCCGAACGCTGATATAGCCATATATAGGTTCTTCTGCCTCCTATATGGCTACGCCCACTCACCGAGCTGATGATGTCGCTCGTGTTCAGGGCAATGTGCTGCACGCCGGCGCCTCCGTAGTAGTCGACGTATTCCTGCGAGGTAACGGCACGGAAGATGTAACCATATAGCGAGTGAAACCATTTCAGCCTCATTCCATGTTCAAAGCCAGCGACACTTTACAGGGTGGTTGAACTTGTCGAAATGTGTCACTGTACATGCTGCGATTTACATATGCCGCCACATATTTACATATAGAGCCCAGATGACAATCATGCGTCCCGATTATGCCCAACGGTTGTTTGTAATGACAATCCATTGGACCATCACGAACAGCCATTGGGCATAATCTGGACGCAATCTTCTGGGTGTTCGGTTGCCTCTACCCTTATAAAAATGGTCTATAGACAGTCTTAGACTTCTTGTAGACTCTATTGCCTTCCTAGATATTTCTTTTTGTCTATTCATAGTCTATAGACTGTCTAAGACAAAAGTCTACTAAAAGTGTATGGCCATAAATCTGTAGATTGTCCATAAACTATCTATAGCATTTGTATTGCCCATGGACGGTTCTCTAGGATTTGTCTATAGAAAGTAGACAGACTTTATAGACAGAAGTCTATGGACAGTCTATAGACTGTCCAAGAAAATTTTTGTAAGGGTAGGATCAACGAAGGAAAGTATTCGCTGGACGTGGTACACGAAGTCCGTGTACATCTAAGGGTGGTTCTATGGATGAGAGGGTGGTGATGAAAAACATTTATCGTGCAATAAATTTTTACAGAGAGGTGATTGGGGTAGGCCCTATTGGCCATTTCCCCTAACAATACTAGAGCCCCTATTCCGGGGCCCCATTGGCAAGCAACGCCGCCCGCGTCCGGTGAACCAAGGCCTTTTGGGTCTTTAGGTCCTGACAGCCGAGCAGGGCCGCCTCCCAGTCCTCAATGGTGGGGTTGGGGTTGGGGGGGATAGATGGGTTTAATTGACACGCCCAAACCATGTGGAAGGTGTCAGCCACCTCCCCACAGAACCGGCACGTGCCATCAAAGGATGTGTTGAAATGTTTAAGCACCGCCGGGCACAGTACAGTGTTAGTGAGAATTTTGATGAGGAGGCGCTCGTCAGCGCGATTCAGTCCCTTACAAGGGGCCGGGTAGCGCCGGTGCTCCTCCTTGTAGTAATCGGTGATGTGTTTGAATGTAAGGGCCAGATTGTCTGATTGGGAGTAGGCTTCCAAGGACAGGGAGATAACCCGGGGAGAGAGTGCGCGGGCGGCCTGATCGGCCTGATCGTTTCCTTGGAGTCCCTGGTGACCGGGGGCCCAAATCAGGTTACGTGGAGTTGGATCTTCGCATCGGCAGCTATATTCTAGTATGCGCCAGGCAAGCGGGGGAACCCAGCCCAACTCATTGTTTCGATGGATGAGAGGACGCGGACGTTTGCGCCTTAGCAACCGACGTTCACGACGTGGATTTCCAGTGATAAACTCCGCGATTCACAGTGATCCGCACACGTCCTTCGAGCGTTCATAGAAGCACTGCGAGATTTGGTGTGCCTTAAGATGTGGCCCCCGTCACTTCGTTAGTAGCTGTATGATACAGGTAGGGTAGCCAAATTTGTTAAGGCTGCGCTGAATGCTGCCGATTTTGACCCCGTTTAAAATCGAGAACGAAATGGACTTAGTGGAGATTCAATGCGGAGAATAGATAACTTAAAACCAGTTAGGGTAACGGAGTGAACCTTAAGGTAAGGAAAACGTATAGGGTTGGTCAAAAGTTTCCAGGCCACAGGGTCTGCTCTTCTTTGATATATCCTGGCACTTTAGATGCCGATAAAGCTACTTAGTTTGTCAGAAGTTATAATGATATTTCTTTTATCCTCTACAGATATTTTGAGCTTCGCGTGTGTCGTAACTGCCCGAACATACTGCTCAAAAGCAGACCCTGTGGCCTGGGGACTTTTGAAATACTCTTACACAGCAGGGAGCGGCAGAGCGTAAGTTGGGTGGATGAAATAATAAAAAAAATGACTGGCTAAAGTACGTTAACATTCGGCGAGAGCCATCATGCCCATTTATCTCTCCACGACAGTTCCCTCCATGTTCCCTCTTTTCCTCTTCTTTCACTCATCTTTTCTCTCGCTCTCTTGGCTTGGTTCTTGGTCTTGCTTGGCTTGGATTGGCTCGATCCACTTGGGTGCCGAGTCAATGGAAGCCAGGGCAAGGAAGGACTACAGCTAGGTACAGCGGGCTTCAGTTACATGACGACTCAGGGTGGGCTCCAATTAATAGTGCGAATGAATGAATGAATGAATGAATGAATGAATGAATGAATGAATGAATGAATGAATGAATGAATGAATGAATGAATGAATGAATGATAAAGCGCCCTCAGCACGCTATACAATTCCCGCGTGGTTCCTGCTGGCGTGTGTCCGCGCATACCTGTATCTGCGAGCGGCGCAGTCCGTTGGCGGGCTCGTTGATGGGCATCTTGATGGTCTCCTCGTAGTTGGTGACCACGATGGAGCGCAGGGCCGAGTACTTGGTGTGGATCTGCTTGTCGTCCACCGACCAGAAGCGGTGGAACATCAGGCTGCGCTCGTACCTGCACAAAGGGAGGAGGTTACGAAGAAAGGCAAGGCGCGGCAACTGTCTCGATTCTCGTTCTACCGTCCAACTACGTCCACCGTCTTGCGCCAGCTGAGAGCCACACTATCAGCCCAGACTACTTCCTAAACTAACCCACCCTAACTAAACCTCGCTCTCTGCTACTTAAGCCGTCCCTTGGAGTCACCTCTGTTATCCTCATGGACCATCAGTTATCTTCATTTAGTATCCCTCCCCCCCCCCTCCTTTAACATTATCGCTAAAGTTTTCCTTTCCAAAGCTCGCTGCGCTGTCCTCAAATTTATTTATGCCTTTTCGTTAGTCTAGATCTCCCCCAAGTATGAGTACTGACAAGACACAACTTGTAACAAACAGGAGCCCGGCCAGACACGACCGAGAGAAGCGGCTGCGCCATAAGAACGTGGTTCGTTGTTGTTATTGTGATTGAGAGAAGGATGAAAACGAAATTGCACGGGCCTGCCTACTGGCTCGTAGCCAAGCCACCACCGCTGCCACGTGCAGATAGAGGAGAGTTAAGAGATCAGAGAAAAGAAGTAAAGGAAGGACGCGCGTCGCAGCAACAACTGCGTCCGCCGGAGCGGACGCCGCTCAAAAAACAGATATGCGGCCGAAGCCGCGCTCGCCGAAGCGAGGACAGATACAGACATTCCCAGCTTGAGATTTTATAAGCAACTAAAGAAGGGAGGGAAAAAAATGGCTGAGGCTTAGCTAAGGTTAAGCCTAGTCAGATGCGAAGCATATTGATGGCTAGGCTTGGTAATACATGGCTTTCCTTGGTTGAATACTTGGTCATTTTAATACAACCACTAGAAGTGTAGCAAGGATTGCCGTGGCAGCTATATACGGGATTATCGGTGAATTCAATGCAGAGTGTACAACCGCTGCCCCAGCACCGGCTACAACAGTATTCTTGGCACCCATGGAAAGTACATTGGAAACACCCTTAGTTATTCCACCACCGCCACCATTTCCTATAGACTGTATTGATGTACCCCCAGCAGCAGCAGCAGCTGTAGTACCGGCGGTTGTAGCAATATTTCCCCTCGACGTACGAGGAGGGTTCGTTGTCGCCGAGCCGCATATTGAGCACGCCGCTTAGCCAGACGTTCATCCCGCTCTTCATTGGTCTCTGTGGCACGCTGAAGCTTTCGCTTCTCGTTCAAATCAGCCCTGCTTCTAGGCGGCATCCCAACACCTGGCCGCCTCGTAAGTGCCCGGAGAGCGAGGAAAGCTCAGCTTTATACCGCTGCTGTAGCGTCACGTGGTCAGCTGCAGCGCCTCTGATGTGGAGCCTCCACCGCCGCGGCCGACCGCGCGAGCCGGCAGCCCATCTCTCCTCTGCTGTGACGTCATGTTGTCACGTGGTCAGCCGCCGCGCCTCTGATGTGGAGCCTCCACCGCCGCGGCCGACCGCGCGAGCCGGCAGCCCATCTCTCCTCTGCTGTGACGTCATGTTGTCACGTGGTGTCACGTGGTCACGCTAAAGGTCAATGGTAGCTCCACCGCCGCGCTCGACGGGCTGTAGTGTAGCTCTAGTAATATGCTTCGCATAAAAAATTGGCTGTTGTTTGACCAATGGCCATCCCGAGTAGAATTGCGGAAGCGCGGCAATCGCGTTGTCAACACCAACACCAATAACATAATGAACGCCGACGGCCTATCGCTTCTGCGCCGCGTTTCTGGCGGCAAACGTTGTCAATTCCTGCAGCCCACAACTCCCTCGCTCATCGCCCCACGTATATATAAGCGCGATTCAGGCGTCCACTGACCCAACGCAAAGGAAAGACGCATAACTGCCCTCTTGGAACAGTGGACACCTCACTCGTACCTTAACCACGTGGCGGTAGTGACACGTGGGCTGCTTGCATTGGATAGGCCGTCGGCGTTCGTTGTGTTCAGTGGCGTTGGCGTTGACCACGTTTTACACTCCGATCATTTTAAGGAAAAGAAATGCGCATAATGGCTCCCTGCATCAGTGGACGCATGAATCGTGCTTATCCGCACACGTACGTTGGGTCACGAGAGAGAGAGATGCCGCGCCATGTGACGTCACTCGCGCATGCGCAGTTGGGGCTCTCCAGGGCTCCGCGAAATCGCTCACACCTAGCGTAGCGTTGCTTCCGTAACAAAAGAGTGACCGCCGCAAAGAGGGCGCGGCGATAGGCGATAACGCCGAGCGGCGAGCAAGGATTGATTTAGGCATATGGCTATTACGAAGCAGCTTGCCGCAGAAATAATATACACGAGGCATTCACGTGACGCCATGGGTACCATTTTGTGGTGCTGAGCGCATCTTCATCAGTGCAAGCCGGAACAGGTGGCGATAAGCCATTTAGATATGGCTCCAACCTTTCGCCGAGCTTCGTGCGCCATCAAATGGCGGCCTTTGTGACGTTGGTGCACTTCACTCTTTACCTGCAATTCATGATATTAGAGTGCAGGGTGCGGCATCTCGGGTGCGGCAGCGCTTCGCGGGGTGCGGCCGCCACGCGCTCCCGTCGTAAGCCATTGCCGGCATCTTTCGAGTTCCGCAGCAGCTCCCAAAGAACGTCTCCAAGGTGGTGTCGAACCATTTGGCCGACAGCAAGTATGAATGTGGGGTCAGATGTTTAGGGGAATCCCCCACGGTGTAGTAGATTTGTAATAAGGGAGTAATTACTCACTGGCACCCGCCCAAGGTTAAGGACAACTCAGCGAGCTATGGAAAGAAAAATGAAGGTGTACGGTTAAGAGATCGGAAGAGAGCGCAGTGGGTGAGGAAACAAACGCGGGTTAAATGACACCCTAGTCGAAATCAAGAGAAAGAAATGGGCTTGGGCAGAGCAATTTAATGCAAAGGCAAGATAAATGGTGGTCCTTAAGGGTGACGGAGTGGATTCCAAGAGTAGGCAAACGTAGCAGGGGGCGGCCGAAAGTTAAGCGGGCGGATGGGATTAAGAAGTTTGTGGGGATAGGGTGGCCGCAACTGGCAAAGCCTAGGGTTAATTGGAGATACATGGGAGAGACCTTTGCACTGCAGTGGGAGTAGTCAGGCTGATGAAGATGAAGATGACCCGCTCAAGCGTAGCCATATGGCCACAAAAGAAAGCTCTAAAGCTTTCTCGCAAACTTAGTAGTTGAAGAAAAATTCGTCCTGGTCCGGGGTTCAAACCCGGGACCACTGCTTCATCGATCAGTCGCTCTACCAACTGAGCTAACCGGGACGGCAACCTTATGGCAGGGCAAAAGCGAATTGATCAATAAATCTTAGTGACTACTGTGTCATTGGTCAAATGTTTAGGGAAATACCCCAAGGAGGAGTAGATTTGTAATAAGTGAGTAATTACTCATTGACATTAACCCAAGAGCAGCCATACGGCTACAAAGGAACGCTATGCAGTTTTCTCGGAAACTTCGTAGTTGAAAAATTCGTCCTCGTCCGGGGATTAGAACCCGGAACCACCGCTTCACTGCAGCAGTTGAAACAACATTGCTATTTGTTATGAAAGCACCTCTAGACATATATCCTTGCACTGTGCGATCTCGATCCAGAAATGCACAATGCGAGCAAGCGGAACGGCCAGTGCTTACCACTGAGCGGCGGGCACCATCTCCAGGTCAGGCTGGTTCAGGACGCAGTGGTCGATGAAGTCGAGTTTGGCGCTCGCCCTGTGCGGAAACGAGGGGAAGAGATCAACACCCGACCACTCGGAGCTGAACAGATATCGTGAAACACAATTCGACACCGGCGTCACCGTTATTCTCGAACCGACGCTAAAGGCCGATTCACACGACGGACCGTTCGCCCGCGGCCCGCGCACTACGTGTTCATGCGTCAGCACATTTAGAGGCGCGCTGCCGGCCGTGAGAGGCCGCGGCCGGCAGAGCGCCTCTCAAAGTGCTGACGTATGAACACGTAGTGCGCGGGCCGCGGGCGAACGGTCCGTCGTGAACGCATCGCGGAACCCATAGGTTGATCGTCACTGTTGGCTTAAAAAAGGAAAAGGAAACAACAAATAGGGACGCTTAAGCTGTGCCTTAAGGATATAGCGCGATAGCATTATAATGGGTTAATGCCCATATGCCCGGAGTTGGTCACTCTCTGCTTTACATTCATAGATCCCTGGTGGTCTTCGTACCCCTCCTGGCTGGCGCAGTGGTGCAGCGGTTAATAAGCGATGCGCCACTGCCCTGCGATGACAGGTGCTGCCGCCGGTGGGGCTTGTGGGACCCCCGAGTAAGTTATCAAGACCAATAACTGATTTAACTGCCACCTGTTACACTGTTACAGCTGTCAAGATTCCAGTGTAAACATTCTACGTATTCAACTAGAACAAGCTTGAAATGGTTGTTACCTAGGACGCGCACAAATTATGGCTGTCAAATGTTGTGCTTCACTCTCCCACATTTATCAAATGATGAATCGGAGTGATCGGAGTTGACGAACAACTGATTGATAACTGTACTACCTCATGCCCTCAATGTTCGAATGTTAATTCTTCTTTGTATCAACTTGGTTTGTATCAACTACCTCATGCCCTCAATGTTCGAATGCTGATCCATGCTCTTCTTTGTATCAACTTGTTTTTTCTGTTCTTTATGTGTGCCACTACCAAACTGCCTCTGTCGGGTGCGTCGGCCTCGTCAAGCCTCATCACTGGCTTTTTGCCGGCGCACCCAACATCCTGATGATGTTGAATAAAGTATTGATTGATTGATTGATTGACCTGTCATAGTGCGCAGTTTGCTCACAATCTTGGGCAGGTTGTGATGACGTCACAAGGTTGCTGCTCTGGGAATTTTTCGCGGATTGTCCGCTGAAGGCCAACGACGCTGACGACGATGCAAGGAAGGTAGGAAGGAAGGAAGGAAGGAAGGAAGGAAGGAAGGAAAGAAGGAAGGAAGGAAGGAAGGAAGGAAGGAAGGAAGGAAGGAAGGAAGGAAGGAAGGAAGGAAGGAAGGAAGGAAGGAAGGAAGGAAGGAAGGAAGGAAGGAAGGAAGGAAGGAAAAGGTTTGGTTTGGTTTATGGGGTTTAACGTCCCAAAGCGACTGAGGCTATGAGAGACGCCGTAGTGGAGGGCTCCGGAAATTTCGACCACCTGGGGTTCTTTAACGTGCACTGACACCGCACAGTACACGGGCCTCGAATTTCTCCTCCAAAGAAATTCAACCGCCGCGGCCGGGATCGAACCCGCGTCTTTCGGGCCAGCAGCCGAGCACCATAGCCACTGAGCCACCGCGGCGGCGGAAGGAAAAGGATTGAGAGGAAAGAAGGAAGGAAAGAAGAGAGGAAGGAAGGAAGGAAGGAAGGAAGGAAGGAAGGAAGGAAGGAAGGAAGGAAGGAAGGAAGGAAGGAAGGAAGGAAGGAAGGAAGGAAGGAAAAGGATTGAGAGAAAGAAAGAGAAAAGAGAAAAACAGCCAAGTCAAGTCAGATAGCGAGCCATATATCGCCATGGCTATATCTCCGTGACCTGATGCGAGCGTGTCGTCTATACTCCACTTCATAAGTTCCCTGCAGCGCTATGGAAGGTAAAGACGCCCTCAGCCAATCAGGAGAGCGCGTTAAACGTATTCCTCCGTGACTCGTCGTCTGCTCGCACCGTACACAGATGTAATCAGAAAAGAGCCTAAATCGACGCCGTCTACGTACCATAGGCGTATACACGCTTACTTATGTTAAACGGAAGTATTTTGCAGGATGTTACGCCGTTTGTCACATTCGTATTTGAATGAATGAAGGAAGGAAGGAAGGAAGGAAGGAAGGAAGGAAGGAAGGAAGGAAGGAAGGAAGGAAGGAAGGAAGGAAGGAAGGAAGGAAGGAAGGAAGGAAGGAAGGAAGGAAGGAAGGAAGGAAGAAGACGACACACCGCCCTGTGTCGTCTTCTTTCTCTGTCCCGTGTCTGCTGCGGTGTTTAGCTCCTTCATGTCTCACCAACTGGCCTACACATCTACCCTCCTAAGTTCATATTTTTAGTTCAGCATATGCAAACGGGCACGCAAAGATGAGATTAGCCGAGTGGCTCCATCCGGTTGTTAGAGCGGGAACTCTTTTTGTCAACAAATCGACGCTCCTCTCAGGACTACAAGCGGCAGCATCGTCATTAAAAAAAATAAAGTGAATTTACTGCCCTTATGTATTCTTAACAAGCGAGATGAGACGAAGCGATAGCCCAGTGCCAATTTATGGTTAGTGAATGCACATAAAACGCCACACGCCAATAACAACGACGAATTCAGTTCAGAAGAAGAGACATACACAACTCATGAGTCTGTCCCGTCTTCTTCCGTCCCGTCCGTCAGCGCTGTTTCGTCGTACCATTCAACACGAACCAACCAGCCCCACTCGGCCCCCTCCTTGGAAATGATGTTTGAAAGTACGCAAGAGTTGCGCACGCTAACTCGGGAAATTGGGTAAGTAACCCGAGCACACGTTAGGGCCCGGAATGAAATAGTCTTTGGCGCATGCACACTTGAAAGCACGCTATCCCATGCACCCTTATGCGTATTTTATACTGGCACTATATTCTGCAGCGTTGGAACATAGTGCCAGTGCACTCATCGCAGCTTTAGTAGTGCTATTCGGTGGCGCCATGCCGCTTCATTACAACAGTGGTCAGCACTTATTATAGCATTACTTTCTTCACCATCATCATCACCATATCCGTGTTTAATAGCATCTCTCAGAGATCTCCAGTTATGTAACTGTCCACGTCATTCTAGCAAAATTCCCTGCCGCTCAAAGTGATCCCCGGTAACAATTTTTTTGCGTTCATGTCTCCTCTGAAGGTCTTAACGATTACCCGTGATTGCCAGTTCTACGAGTTGAATATGACGCTCGTGCACATTTTTACCTAATTTTGGCTAAAATATCCTCAACTCATGTTTGGTGGCTGATCCACTCTGGTTTATATTTGTTTCTTGACTCCCTAACGGACTTGGACGAGCCATGCTCGTCATAAGGCAACTGCAATTTCTTGCTCATGACTAATCCAGCTTGTCGTGTGTTTTTTGACACTCTGTGTCCGGTTTAAGGCGAGTAGGGCTCATCTAAAGCGCTTTTATGGTTTGCCCACAGATGGTAGCACGGATACTAAATGACCGTTTTGGTACCACTTCCTAAAAAAAAAAATGGGTTCGTCATGGGGTCAATGTTACTCCTATAATCTTTACATTTACAAGTTCGAGAAAAATTCGCAGTCAGTTTATTTGTCGGTGCCCGTTTCATTTGATATTGCGACAAGACCTATTACCTATAAATAAACGCTGTTACCTATGACTAAATGCAGGTACACGTCACAGAGTCCTCCATAGTCGGATACAACTAAGTCTGCAGTGAAGCTCCGCTCACATTCAGGACCGCTACACAGAATTCCTACACGACAAAAAAGTAGACCGTTGTTAAAACTTGTTTTGTTACTTAAACAAGAGCTAATTACAAGAAAATAAATTATAAGTTCTACAATTTTGATACCTTGTATGTTTAATATAGTCGGACGTTAAAAAGTCGATTTCATTTACTCTTGTGACTGGCCAGCGGAGTAATATAGTAAGCTGCGGACCATGGCCCAGTGTTAGCAACTGCTTTTTTTTTTTAAGTTGCGTCCTACTACAGGAAGCATTTCATGGACTGAAGGAACGTCAACCATTACATGGAATGCAATCGCATAAAGACCGAACTATTACAAAAAAGAAGCCAATCAGACTCACAGCTTCTCGTAGCTGCGGTCCTTGGACGGGTGCTTCCTGTATCCAGGCAGGAAGAGGCCGTTGTAATCGCCACGCTCCACAAAAGTGTGCGTCGTGTCACCACACTACGTCCAAAGAAGATAAGAGCCAATGTAGCAAACGTGTCACAAATTCTGAAACTGATAGACGCTGAAAGGCGTCTAAAACAAGCCGGTTTGGTAAACGTGCATAGGTGGCTTGTACCGGCGTCACACAGGCCGCCATGTTGGTGAACCGGGGTCCGCGTATTCTGGAACTATCCACCAAGAGGGCACGTCTACTTCGGTTCATGGCGACTAACAAGTTAGAGCTCCAAATTGAAAGTTGACGCCTGTGTGACGACAGCCGACCCTTCTTTCCTCGGCCGTAAACTCTATCGCAACTGCGCTTACCGTTGCGTCGATAATCAGCCTTTTTTCACGAGATGTAGCGCCCTCTGGGGAACACGCGAAAATTCGTCTGCTACCCTGGCTGAAGACAAAAGCACGCAGGAGATTATAGTGAACTAGAATATGAGTATTCTAGTTCACTATACAGGATATGCAGGCGCGATCAGGTTCCACGAGATGCCAACTGCGCATGCGCAATGACAAGTGTGTGCTTGACAGCTGCCGCCATCTGTCGCTCGTGCCTATCACTAACATGAACTGAGCATGCGCAGTAGATGCTGGTGGTCTGTTTTCAACTTCGTCCGAGGAGTATTTAGAGGAGGCAGCGGCGAGGAGTGAGCGCAGCTGCGGTGCGGCGGCGAGCGAGGCACGTGAGCTGACGTCACAGCCACACCTCCACCCCTCCTCGTGGTTGAAGGTCATTGCCAAGCGGTTTTGACCTTCAGCTCTGCGTGCGGAGAGTAGAGCTTTCGCTCTAGGAGCGGGAAGAAGCTGGCACTCGGAGTATGTAGTCTCGAAAGCCTAGTAAGACAACGTAGTATACTCACCGTCTGCACCGTGGCGAAGCGCACGGTCCCGCACTCGTCCGACTCCTCCCAGATGTCGCGCACGATGCTGGCACCCCGTTCCTTGGCGCGCTGGGATATAGTAATAACAGTAAATCAATAGTGCGAACAAGCCAAAGCCTTTCGTCGCGTTAAAAATAGTCTAGTCGAACTTTTCCGGCAACCATATGGGGCGTCTTTCAATAGCTGATTAATTGACTAATTTATTAATTGACTATTATACATACCAAAACCCATTGCGGGAGACGACGTGCGCCGCAGTGGAGGGCTCTCGATTAACTTCGAACACCAGGGGTTTTTCGAGGTATACCGAAACTTTGGTAGACGGACGTCTTGGCATTTCGACCCACATACTGTAGGTTGAGGTCAATAGAACAACTCGTTGGAGAGGAGGAATAACCGCGAACTTGGACGAGACTGAAGAACGAGAAGAGAACAGGACGAGCGGTAACTAGCAACTGAAGTTTATTGGAAAAAAGACATACGTTGCAGCAAAGGTTGCATCTGCGCATAGCGTACGTAACACCGTTGCATTACGTAACAGCAAAGGTTGCATCTGCGCATAGCGTACGTAACACCGTTACATTACGTAACGGTGTTACGTAATGCAACGGTGTTACGTACGCTATGCGCAGATGCAACCTTTGCTGCAACGTATGTCTTTTTTCCAATAAACTTCAGTTGCTAGTTACCGCTCGTCCTGTCCTCTTCTCGTTCTTCAGCCTCGTCCAAGTTGGCTGTTATTCCTCCTCTCCAACATGTCAGACCAACTGGCCCAAAGCTTCTCCTTGTTGAACCTTATAGAACAACTCGCTCGCACCACTAATGTATTATGGGTCTTTCAGCTAACACTCGATGAATGGCTCCAGCTGCGATTTTTTTATATCTATAATGTTCGGCTGCGTGGCAGGATGTCGCGGGTTCGGTCGCTGTTGCTCGTAGCGGCTGTACTTTGATAGTGTCGAAATGCTAAGACATCTGTCTATCAAAGTTTCGGTATACCTCGAAAAATTTCTGATGCTCGAAATTAATCGAGAACCCTCCACTGCGGGGCGCGTCGTAAAACTAATCTACCGGGTAACACGTCTACAGAAAAGCTCATGGCCCTGAAGAATTTCAATGAGAAGAAAAAGAGGAGAGGTCGGCTGGTGGTAACATGACCCTGGCCTGTAATGTGGCCCTGGGATTGCAAAACACCTTCGAGGAGCTACGAGAGGCGCAGCTTGAGTCGCAAAAACTTAGGTTGCTGCAGACAACGACTGGAAGAGCGCTCTTACAGATACTCGGATGACGAGGACGGAAACTATACCCGACGAGCTTCCCAAGTCCCTCAAGGTAGCGCCAATACCCAGGAACATGGACCCCAACCTCCACCGAGTCAGAAGAGAAGCGAGGGCCGAATTCGTCGAGAAAACATACGCTCCTCAAGGCACGACCGTGTATACAGACGCGTTCTCGAGAGGAGGAGACACGAAAATCGCAGTGGCCGTCTGCAGTGGCCGTTTGCAGCGGAACTGTCGTCTCTACGCGAAATGGCCAACGCGTCTATGCGAGGCTGCACAGCTGCAGAGTCCGAGGAAGTAGTCGTTGCTCTAGCGGTGGCGGAGGGCTATAGAACCGGGCGATCGCTAACAATACTCACGGACTTTCAAACACTCTGCCGAAATTACATGAATGGCAGGATACGTCGTCATGCGCTCCGTATACTCCTCGCAGCGAACGACGGAACTAAAAAAACACGGGGAAGAAAATGACACCACCACACACAAAACTGTGCAGGTATCGGAACACACGGGGGTGGAATGGAACCAAGAGGCCGACAAGATAGCTCGAGGATGCATTACTTTCCAAGCATCTGACGAGACCGCGGAACTCGCGCCAGCACCCAATAAATTCTCGGCCATACTAGAAAACTAGAAAGGCAGAAGAATGCGATATCCCCCGCAGCAAAAATCTTTCAACTGACATGAAACCGTCACTTGGAGACAATTGCAGACAGGCTCTTACCCAAATCTACACATACTGAACAAAATGCACCTTACGTATACGCGGACAAATGTCCCTGGTGCGACGAGAAACCCACAAAATATAGACGTGGTCCTCGAAATACAAAACCCGAATGCAGAGCAGTGGGAGACTGCTGGTGACCGCTGTGCAGACCAGCAAGGAATGGTACAGCGAGCTCAACAGGCGGCAGTGGCCAGCGGAGCCCTGAGCTGACGGCAACCGACCACTGAATAGAAGTGGACGAGGTCGACAGAGTAGACTCCTGGGGTTACAACCAAGGAGAGAACATCTCTGAAGATGCCCAAAAACTGCACAAAGAAGCACTATAGAGTATTGTAAAGTTTTTCCTTCCTTGCTTGCAAAAGGAAAATCGGTTTTGAAAGAAGGAAATGACGCAGTAACCATCTCATATATCTCGGTGGACACCCGAACCGCGCCGTAAGGGAAGAGATAAAGGAGCGAGTGAAAGAACAAAGGAAGAAAGAGGTGATAGTGGTGGTGAAAACATTTATTAGCAAGGGACAGGAGGTATGCTTGGATCAGTCCGTAAGGGACCGATCCTTACAAGCACTAGGTGGAGGTCCCTAGTTTGGGACGGCAGTGGCTGTGGCCGCCGCCCGGGCGCGCCCGAATAAGTCGTGTTGGGCCTGTAAGTCATGGCAGCCCGAGCAGGATCAAGGTACCGTAGTGGAGGGCTCCGGAATAATTTCGACCACCTGGGGATCTTTAACGTGCATGCGCTGACATAGCACAGCACACGGACGCCATTTTGTGTTTCGCATCAATCGAAGCGCTGCCGCCGCTGTTGGGTTGGAACCCGGGTACTTCGACTCAGTAGCCGAGCGCTCTAACCACTGAGCCACCGCGGCGGGTCGTCGTTCGCTCCAGTGCCTCGCTTCTGCCACAAAGTTGTCAACGCCAATGAATGATGTCATCACCGCTCCAGGAGGGGTGACGACATCATTCCCGTTTATGCCACGCGTGCCTGGCACGGTTTTCTGATGACTGCGGGGTTTTCGCGCAGTGAGCATAGTACTGCCCTCGCAACATTACATGACATCGCGGAGTCAGATTATTACTCAGCGCGCACACATATACCACTATAAACTCAATCTTCGCAATCTGACGGCACTCCTGGCGCCTAGCGCTGCAAACAGAGTCGAGCTCAATCGTGTACTAGTGCATAAATGTCACGTAACGAAACTCGCGTAGGTGTACAAATTAATATCGGGATTCTTGTGCATGCTATGCAAAAGAATTGATCCAATCTTGTTGACACCCAATCTTCGGATTTTATTCCTCATAACACACGCTCTTGTTATTGAAAACTGCAGCAAGTAGAGATAAATAAAATAGAAAAAAATTCAGGGGGGCACTTTGTTGACCTAAAGTGCGGTGAGGCGAAAGCCAGTAAGCGCAGTGTTGCTGCTTGTGTCACTGATGTGTGGTTAAGGAGCTAAGCTTCGCCTGTAAGAGCGGAACGCGACAGCGTCTTGCAACGCTGCCAGGGAGACCACAGAACGCCATTGCCCGTTCGGCTCTACGCCTTGCTCGACGGTAAATTGGTTTTTGAGGAAAGGAAATGTATCTGTCTCGCATATCTCGGTGGACACCTGAACCTCGCCGTAAGGGAAGGGAGGAAGATGGGGGTGAACGAAAAGACCGTATTCACTAGACGCGACTTTGTTCATTCCAAACCATCGAGCTGGCATGGCGGAGGGGTTACCGCGATCCTCTCGCACTCTGGAGACCCTGGTTCGATTCCCCAACTCGACCAATCAACCTACTGGGTTTTAAGCATGAAATGCTTTTAGCCCCCGTTGTCGGCAGTGTGGTGACGTCACGCCGAGACCGAGAGCCATCATCCGGGCACTGAAATCCAGTCATCCGGGCACTGAAATCCAGATATCCGGGCACTGAAATCCAGTCATCCGGGCACTGAAATCCAGTCATCCGGGCACTGAATTCCAGTCATCCGGGCACTGAAATCCAGTCACCCGGGCACTGAAATCCAGTCATCCGGGCACTGAAATCCACTCATCCGGGCACTGAATTCCAGTCATCCGGGCTCTGAAACGAGAACATCCGGGCACCGTACGAGACTTAGCGAGATTTAACGAGACTCCGTAAGCCCTCCTACGCGACCGGCATGCAAGCGCTGGTTGGTCTCCAAACGAGACAAAAAATAACTGCTGCCAGTGCCTTCTCAATGTTTATCAAGATATCAGTGGAGCTGTGGGTTTGATAACGCACGGAATTATAATTTCCGATTTCTAATAACGCGTGCAAAAACCACATAAATTGCATGTTGCACTTCGTTGTCGTACGTGATCCGGGGGAGAAGCGCTGCGTTCAAAGGGCAAGGCATCGTGCCGAACGGGTGGTGGCGTTCCTCCCTTCCTTTACGGTGCGGTTCGGGTGTCCACCGAGATGGCAGAGAATTACTGCGCCATTTCCTTTCCTCAAAAAACCTTGCGTTCAAATGACAAGGCATCGCGCTGAACGGGTGGTGGCGTTCCTCCCTTCCTGTACAGTGCGGTTAGGGTGTCCACCGAGATGACATTAGGCCCGTAAACATTTCATGCTTACTCTACTCTCGGTTACGGGAGAGGCAGAGATTTTTTTTTAAGCATGAAATGCTTTTAGCCCCCGTTGTCGGCAGTGTGGTGACGTCACGCCGAGACCGAGATCCACTCATCCGGGCATTGAAATCCACTCATCCGGGCATTGAAATCCACTCATCCGGGCATTGAAATCCACTCATCCGGGCACTGAAATCGAGTCATCCGGGCACTGAAATCGAGTCATCCGGGCACTGAAATCGAGTCATCCGGGCACTGAAATCGAGTCATCCGGGCACTGAAATCGAGTCATCCGGGCACTTAATTCCAGTCATCCGGGCTCTGAAACGAGAACATCCGGGCACCGTACGAGACTTAGCGAGATTTAACGAGACTCCGTAAGCCCTCCTACGCGACCGGCATGCAAGCGCTGGTTGGTCTCCAAACGAGACAAAAAATAACTGCTGCCAGTGCCTTCTCAATGTTTATCAAGATATCAGTGGAGCTGTGGGTTTGATAACGCGCGGAATTATAATTTCCGATTTCTAATAACGCGTGCAAAAACCACATAAATTGCATGTTGCACTTCGTTGTCGTACGTGATCCGGGGGAGAAGCGCTGCGTTCAAAGGGCAAGGCATCGTGCCGAACGGGTGGTGGCGTTCCTCCCTTCCTTTACGGTGCGGTTCGGGTGTCCACCGAGATGGCAGAGAATTACTGCGCCATTTCCTTTCCTCAAAAAACCTTGCGTTCATATGACAAGGCATCGCGCTGAACGGGTGGTGGCGTTCCTCCCTTCCTGTACGGTGCGGTTCGGGTGTCCACCGAGATGACATTAGGCCCGTAAACATTTCATGCTTACTCTACTCTCGGTTACGGGAGAGGCAGAGATTTTTTTAAGCATGAAATGCTTTTAGCCCCCGTTGTCGGCAGTGTGGTGACGTCACGCCGAGACCGAGAGCCATCATCCGGGCACTGAAATCCAGTCATCCGGGCACTGAAATCCAGATATCCGGGCACTGAAATCCAGTCATCCGGGCACTGAAATCCAGTCATCCGGGCACTGAATTCCAGTCATCCGGGCACTGAAATCCAGTCATCCGGGCACTGAAATCCAGTCATCCGGGCACTGAATTCCAGTCATCCGGGCTCTGAAACGAGAACATCCGGGCACCGTACGAGACTTAGCGAGATTTAACGAGACTCCGTAAGCCCTCCTACGCGACCGGCATGCAAGCGCTGGTTGGTCTCCAAACGAGACAAAAAATAACTGCTGCCAGTGCCTTCTCAATGTTTATCAAGATATCAGTGGAGCTGTGGGTTTGATAACGCACGGAATTATAATTTCCGATTTCTAATAACGCGTGCAAAAACCACATAAATTGCATGTTGCACTTCGTTGTCGTACGTGATCCGGGGGAGAAGCGCTGCGTTCAAAGGGCAAGGCATCGTGCCGAACGGGTGGTGGCGTTCCTCCCTTCCTTTACGGTGCGGTTCGGGTGTCCACCGAGATGGCAGAAAATTACTGCGCCATTTCCTTTCCTCAAAAAACCTTGCGTTCAAATGACAAGGCATCGCGCTGAACGGGTGGTGGCCTTCCTCCGTTCCTGTACGGTGCGGTTCGGGTGTCCACCGAGATGACATTAGGCCCGTAAACATTTCATGCTTACTCTACTCTCGGTTACGGGAGAGGCAGAGATTTTTTTATTTATTAAGCATGAAATGCTTTTAGCCCCCGTTGTCGGCAGTGTGATGACGTCACGCCGAGACCGAGAGCCATCATCCGGGCACTGAAATCCACTCATCCGGGCACTGAAATCCACTCATTCGGGCACTGAATTCCAGTCATCCGGGCTCTGAAACGAGAACATCCGGGCACCGTACGAGACTTAACGAGATTTAACGAGACTCTGTAAGCCCTCCTACGCGACCGGCATGCAAGCGCCGGTTGGTCTCCAAAGGAGTCACAAAAAATAACTGCTGCCAGCGCCTTCTCAATGTTTATCAAGATATCAGTCGCTGTGCGTTTGGTAATGCACGGAATTATAATTTCCGATTTCTAATAACGCGTGCAAAAAGCACATAAATGCCACGTTACACTTCGTTGTCATACGTGATCCGGGGGAGAAGCGCTGCGTTCAAAGGGCAAGGCATCGCGCCGAACGGGTGGTGGCGTTCCTCCCTTCCTTTACGGTGCGGTTCGGGTGTCCACCGAGATGGCAGAGAATTACTGCGCCATTTCCTTTCCTCAAAAAACCTTGCGTTCAAATGGCAAGGCATCGCGCTGAACGGGTGGTGGCGTTCCTCCCTTCCTGTACGGTGCGGTTCGGGTGTCCACCGAGATGACATTAGGCCCGTAAACATTTCATGCTTACTCTACTCTCGGTTACGGGAGAGGCAGAGATTTTTTATCTGGTCCTACTAGAAAGGTTAATTAGGCTAACTGGTTAATTAACTAATTAACTAAACTCAGTCCCACTTACTTGGGGCATCACTATACCATCCCTTTAATTGGTCGCTTGATTACCAGCCAAAGTACAATTGGGCCCGTTTGAAATTCGCGCGTAGTGACGTCACGACCATTTCGACCAATCTGAAACGCGGACACATTTGCTAACACGTCTTGGTCACGACAGTATGAGGCATTAAAGGCTTTCGCCTTAAAAAGGACAGTTTGGGGGTCATAAAACCCGCTGCATGGTCGGTATCAGTCCGGGACACCACACGACGAGGCCCCGTCTCGCGCCCGCTTTGCTAGAGCCTTTTGGGACTCCAGTGTGGAGCAGTTGAGGGGGGCAGTCTCCCATGCCTCTCGGGTGGGGGTGGGAAAGGTGAGGATTCTGAGTACGTGAAAGATGTCGCAGATCTCTCCACAGTGCGGGCATCGATTGATTTATTGAACAACTTTTATTTCAGTAGTAGTAGTAAGAACATTTATTTTTGCAAAAGGAAGAGTTAGGGAGTAGGGGGTTGGGGATAGATAGATGTGGAGCTTCAGTGGTCGGTATTCCCTAGTCCAGGATCCCGTTGGCCTCCGCCGCTGCCTTGGCCCTCGTCACCAGCATAAGCTGTGTGCTCGGGTCGGAGTCAGCCAGGAGGGCCTCCCACTGCTCTATAGACTAGGGCTATTTATCTTTGGTGATAAAGGGCTTTTTTCACAGCCCCAGATGGCGTGGTACGTTGTGGCGTAGCCCCCACACCACACGCACTCTTTCGCGTATCTGTTCGGCCACATTTTATGATGCATGGCTCTGCTTGGGTAGGTGTCTGTTTGTAGTCGTCTGAGCGTGGTGGCCTGCTCTCTGTTGAGGATATCAATCGGAAAAGAACTATGGGTGGACACCTGAACTTCGTCAAAGCTCGTGAAAAATTGAAATTGCTTTTTGAGGAAAGGAAACGGCAGCTGTCTCATATCTCGGTGGACTCCCAAACCGCGCCGTATGAGAAGGAATGAAGAAGGGAGTGAAAGAAGACAGGAAGAGGCGCCGTAGTGAAGGGCTCCGGGATTATTTCGACCACCTGGGGATGTTTAACGTGCTTTGACATCACACAGCACATGAGAAAATGAAAATGAAAATTTGTTTTTGAGGGAAGGAAATGGCGCAATAACTGTCTCACATATCCCGGTGGACACCTGAACCGCACCGTGAGGGAAGGGAGGAAGGTGGGCGTGAAAGAAAAAAAATGGTGCCGTAATGGAGGGCTCCGAATAATTTCGACCCCCTGGGGATGTTTAACATGCACTGACATCGCACAGCACGCGGGCGCCATTTGCGTTTCGTCTTCATCGAAACGCGACCGCCGCGGTCGGGTTCGAACCCGGATACTCCGGCTCAGTAGCCGAGCGCTCTAACCACTGAGCCTTAACGGCGGGTCATCACCAAATCTCTCCGGTGTAGAAAAGGAAAAGCTGTTCTACCACATTAACAAAGCCGGCACCTTTCCGTCGGAGTGGAAGTAATCTGCAATTGTGATGATTCTCAAGTCCGGCAAACCTTCCACACTCATCAACCATTGCCCCATATATGCCCCACTTCATTCAAACGTAAAACTATGGAACGAATGGTGCTGAACAGCTTTCCTGGTCATCTTGATGTTATCAACTACTTTCAATTCTCCCAAATTGGTTTTAAATTCAATATTTCCGTTCATGACGACTTCTTTCTTCTGCAACACACTTTCCAAGTACAAACGGTAGTCACGGTGGATGCTGGAAAGGTTTTCGACGCCATCAGACAATTGAATTCTGAAGTTCGTTCAGCAGTCCAAGTAGTACGGTCATCGCGTGTATATTTACTTTTCAAACTTTCTCCAGAAAGGCATGGCCCGCTTCAGGCTCGGCGGTGGCCTGTGGTGGTGGTGGTAAAACTTTATTTCCCACAGTAGGGGTCCTGAAGGACCCTCGGCTAGGCGCCAGGTGTAGAGGGCAGCTCCCACGTCGGCACAGAGAGCCCGAAGCTCTCCGCCGCCTCGCGGGCCTCCTGGACAGCCCGAAGCAGGTCGTGTGGTGAAGCACTTTTTAGTACTTTGTCCCAATGTTCCTTGTTCTGGGCGTGTGCGGCACTTGATGCACAACCACACAGCATATGGGTCAAGTCTACACAGCCTATCCCCACTTGTGAATCTCACCGTGGTATTCCACAGGGATCCGTATTGTCTCCTACTCTCTTTAACCTGACCTTGTCACAACTAGCTCGTCAGCTTGAGGACGTACTCACCTTCTTCATGTCTTCTACGCTGACGGCATTACCTTCTAGTGTGCGGCCAAGCAGTAAGGTAATCGGCCCAGTATTGGAAACGTATTCGCAAAGGCAGGTCCGACAAAGGATCACGGTGAAACCATCCCTTTGCAATATGGCCCAACGTTGGAAACGTATTAGCACGGCCGTTCCTACAAAAGGACTACAGTGAAACCATCCATTTGCAATGCTGGGCCGATTACCTAGGGTGCTCACCTGGAGAAATCGAGGGCACACTTTGGGCGGGCTTGAATGTAATCTCCGCCTATCTTTCTGAGGCTGGCCTCCAACCAGCGCCAGGGAAGTCGGAGCTCATCCGTTTTCATACTTCCAGTCAGCGCTCTCTCAGATCGCTTATCTTCCCCCCATAATCACGCCCGTATCCCTAAGGCTGTATCTTGCAGAGTTCTGGGTATCCACCTTCACAAACGTTTTCATCAAGATGCAGCGAATGGCAATATTCACGGCACGCCGGCTTCAGAGAAAAGTAGGCTTTTCAACTCGCTAATGCTTAAGTGCATTCTCTATTCGGTTCCATACTTTCCTCTAACTCAACAACAACCCCGAAAACTATCGTCTACTGTCAGTACTCTTTACGAGGCATCCTTACAACTTCCCATTCGCACTTAGAATCAGCGCCTTTATTCGACAAGTCTCTTTCTCCCATTGTCCACTGTCAATAGGCTACACAATGACAGGCAAGTTTCTCGCCTGTCTGGCTCTCAGCACGGTTGCTTGATCCTAACCCTATAGGATCGGGCGAGAGTCGTTCCTATTGACATCCCAAGCAGCACTGGCAATGGACCCAATATTGGAAATGAATAGTTTCACTCTAGTTCTGTGTAGCACCGAAATGTTGGAACGATTATCAGCGCTGCTCGGGATCTCTCTCCATGTTCCCAATCGCACCTTCCTTCCTATCTTCGCTTTGATCCTTCCCCGACACATGCTTCCGGGTGTTAATGACGGACAGAGGTGAAGTCGAGCCCATTACCACTTAACACCCTCTATACCGCTCTTGCCTACGTCACGTTCGGGTGAAACAGACGCGAAATAACCGCGAAAACAAATCAGCGTTTGCCGGTGGGGCGCGATCAAGTGATCGCGCCCCACCGGGTTGGCTTCCCATGCGGGGTGCCCGTCCTGCCTCCCTCCTCTCCCTCCTTTCAAAAAGAGGTCAATGGGAGCCGCCATATTGGGCTGTGCTCGTAGTACAGGAGAAAGAGTCGGGGATTAAGCTCCCCCATGTTCTCGCCACAAGCCAAAAAAACGGTTCCTCCGAGCGTCTTGAAAAGGTGCTCGGACGTTCTTTGAAGACGACGAAAACCACGCTTGGCCGGGAACCTTCGCATTAACATCTGTCGCTGCACAAAAACCAATGCCCGTACGCGCTTTTAGCTTACCTTGACAATGGTGTCCAGGTCCTCGACACTGAAGGCGATGTCCTTCACTCCATCACCGTGCTTGACAAGGTGTGGCCCCATCTCTGCGAATAGCGGTGCATGTTACATTGGCGGTATAGTGAAGATCGCTCGTGTCGTCTGTAACGAATCTAGCTTCATTTTCTGAGCAACCTGGAAGCCTTGGTAGCCCGAAGATCTTGGCAAACAAATGCACATTAAAAGCGAATTTCTGCGCACACTGTAAGCCAATCTGCACCCCAAAGGGTATAACGCGACATGCACCACCCGCATAATACCCGTAATTTCTGTGAGAAGAGTTCCGTCAAGAGGGCAACGTCTATCCTGTACCCTGCTTTATTTTAGGGGTGTAGAATGGGTTCATTTATAGTGCAACTATGCCCTGGAGATTGGTGGTGTGCAAGATGTTCTGGGTTTATTCCGAGACAAAGGCTAACGAGGTATACAACAGAAGCAGAAAAGACCAGTGTCCGCCATCTTATGTTGCGCAATTCACGCCCGTGAAAAGTGTGACGTATTAAGGAACAGCGCATTAAGGAACAGCGAAAGCGCGGCAGCCGAATTCCGATTGATGCAGGCGAAATTCTAGAGGCCCGTGTACTGTGCGATGTCAGTGTACGTTAAAGAACCCCAAGTGGTCGAAATTTCCGGAGCCCTCCACTACGGCGTCCCGCATAGCCTGAGTCACTTTGGGACGTTAAAGCCCAATAAACCAAACCAAGTTAGGTGGGCGGATGAGATTGCGAAGTTTGCGGGGATACGGTGGCCGCAGCTGGCAAAGGACAGGGTTAATTGGAGAAACATGGGAGAGGCCTTTGCCCTGCAATGGTCGTAGTTAGGCTGATGATGATGACATCAGAGTTATCTTGTGCATAAAGTTATCTTTAAGTAGGTGTCTTGCATATGTGACAGCTAACATTTTGGCGCTAAAATTTCATGAATATGTAGGAAAAAGCTGTTCCTGCAAGTACATCAGCAATTCGTGCAGTCTTGCGAGTATAGAAATGGAAATTGTGAGCATTTTTACATACTCTATCACAAGTGATACTCTGAGCACTACAGGGTTAAAGATGCCCCCCCCCCTCTCTCTCTCTCTCTCTGAGTGTGTCTCTAACTCCAGTGGCCAGGAAAAAGGCGTCCTTACCTTCGTCGTCCGGGTTGAGGGCAGAGGCGAAGACGAAGATGATCTTGTTCTGGCGGACGACGTGCGCGGCCACCTTGCGGGAGCCGGTCTCCAGACCCCGGTAGCAGAAGTACTCGAAGCCCATCTTGGTGCAGTAGAAGGAGGCCGCCTGCATAGGCACGAGAGTCCAGCCGGTAGGTAAGCCGAGGCAGCCCGACACGCGTCACGAATCGCTCCTCCAATCGGAAGCGCAAACACAGGGCAAACACTTTCCAGTAATACCGAGGGACAGCCAAGGAGGTTATGTATAACCTCCTTGGGGACAGCAGGGGGAGTGGTGTAAAGGATGACGACAGTGATGGATAATAAAAAAAAAAACTTCGAGATCACAGCGGCCATGACAGCGGCGACCCGCACTGTAGCAATGCGAAGCAAAACGTCCACGTACTATATCGACGTCCGTGACTGTTGTGACGTCCATGTGCTACATCAACGTCCATGGCTATTTTGATGTCTAAGTGTATTTTTTCGCGTTTAAATAATGAACTAATTATATCTCATCAACCAAACATTTCCCAATGGCAACATTTTATCACACACTGTCTGTCACAATAACACTTTCACTTTGTCTTTAGAGAACGACATAATCGTGCGGACAAAATTCGCGGACACTTTTTGCTGACGCGACAGAGCCGTATAATGCTCTCGCCTTAATAATCATCGTCAGCCTAGCTGGTTAAGTCCGTTTCACGACAAAGAATACCCCCCCCCCCCCCCCTTCACGACTGATCTCCAATTAACCATGCCGAGTTAGTTTGGCCGTTGCCGGGAGATTGCTGGGCTCAGAGGCATTTGTATCACGGTAGATGATTGATACGATGATCATGGTGCACTAGTAGGCCAAGAATGTCAAGAAAAACTGGTGCAAACATCGCCTGACACAACTGTCAAAGAAAGGAACAAAAACGTAACGAGGGACATTTCCGTAGGTCTCCGTGGGAGTAATATTCTTACCTGCTTGGCGTTTCCGACCCAGAAGGTCACGTGATCGAAGGCCAGGAATCGGCCGCCTTCAGGCTGCCAAAAAAGAGAGAAAAATTGAGAACGAACTCTTTTTGAAGTTAGTTTGGTTTTGTCATGTAACTAACTGCGAAGAAGACAGGTAGGCTATGTTGGGAACCTTAAATATCAGGAAAATGATTTGCCAACTAAAAGAGTGCGTGCCAATCAAGGTGACAGCAGGGTATAACCACGCGTCAGACGGATATGCCCCCGAGGTCCCCGCGTGTTTTGGCTCATAACTGTTTTTTTTTTTTCCTGAAAGTTTTATATCAGCTCAAGCCCATTTCATTTATATTATAGGATCAGTTTAAGCCTGATATTCATAGTGATATTTATAGTGGCTTACTGCCAAGCGAATATTAGGGTAATTGCCCATTCTAGTAACATAGCGCTTCGGCCTCAGGATTTCGCCTGTCGCCATCTTCACACGAACAATTTGTGTTGCAAATTCAGAAATATTGATCGCCAAGAACTAAACACGATAAGTCTTAAATACCTTCTCTTGCAGGGGCGCAATAATGGAGTAATCCCTCAAGCAAAGTTCTTTTTACACGAACAGTGCTAAATACAAATAAGTGCACTATACATGGTCGTTATAGAATACTATTCCGCTAACAGTTTCCAGATTTCCATTCCACATCCACGAAGAACTACTACCGGCATCCTCCGTGAGATGGAAGCGGAGTCTTTGTTAAACTGGAAGGTACGTTGTTTTTTTTTATTTTTTATTTTACAAGTTTACGCTGCCTCATTTTTCATCACTTTTCGTCTAATGAAGCTCCCACGCATTTCGACTAAGGTTTCGAACTTGTTCAGTCGCCAACCTGATCAACATGCACTACAACAAGAACAACAATGAAAACAGAAGCTGTCTCAGATGCGAAAATATATAGTAGAAACTCGTTCAGGTTTCAAAGGAACACTAAGCACATTTTCCTGCATGGTTTGTTTGCTTTAAGAAAGTGCAGTTCAGATCTACATCACAACAACTGCGTTTCAAGCGCGCGTTTATGCTTCTTTTTTTTCTCTCTCTCTCTAGAAAAGCGCCTTCAATAACGCTCCTCGTATTTACGGCGGTTTCAACGTTTCTGGGGACGTCTCTTGTGACTTAGTTAGGGAAAGTTTATTGGACGAGCTCTGAGCGGGAATTTTGCGATTTAAGCCACCTGTTCAGCCTATGAAAATGCTGCCCTATAGCTAAAAAATGAATGCTATAGGCTTAAGCTTAAGCCAGAATGCCCCATCAAATAGGGTAAAACTAAACACGCGGCCTGTTAATAACACAGGCGAGTAGTTCACGCTAGTGCCGGTGTTGGAGCCAGTCATCTTCTCCGGTTTTGCCTTCCGCAAACAATCAAACGCTTTGGAGCAGTTCCTTAGGGTCCATTAGTGTCTCATGTAAGAGTTTACTCCGCATTGTACGGGCTTATGTCGACTATATCGAGAAGCGACATGCTGCTGGCAGAGAGGTCGTTAAGATATATTAAGCAGAGAGGTCGCTTAATGTAAAAACTGCATCCCGGGAAGCTAAACTCACTCAGCAACTCTCGCACAACTCGCGGCGACCACAAGGCGCGTTAAGACGGACACGGGGGATTACGCAACGCGGTGAAGGCAAATACATTGCCGGTGATTGAAAAATGAAGTAGGTAAAAGGAAAACAATCGTCGACTGCCAATGGTGGGCGTCCCGATCCCCTCCCGTTCCCCCCCTGTCCACTTAATCTCCCTCTCCCAACCTGCCGGTTTCTCTCTTTCTCCTCGCCCGAAGGCGTGTATTCTCCTGGAATGCTGACAAGGAAGGTTCCAGAAGGCCCCGGGCAACAAGCCTGGCGCCCCCCCAAGGACGACGCGACCGAGAAGATTTTCGACATTAGCATGCCAGTACAGTACGCGGTTCGGATTGGTTCGCATGTGTTTCTGCGCAGTATTATTTGTTTAGTTACAGGTTAATTAGAAATTCCGCTCTGACGTTTTCCTGGGTGCATAGCACGCTTTGGGTACGTCACTGCAATAAAACGGCAACAGCAAGATAACTGGCAGGGAAGTTTCTCCAGAAATTAATAGTCACAATATATGCACGCCAAGGAGCTAAGCTATTCCACCTTTGCCCTAGAGTGGACGTAGTCAGGCTAATGATGATGATGACGATGAATAACCAGCTGATTCCGCATTATTTTCAATTCATACCGGCTATTCCAACCTAGACTATTCCATTCTAACTGTAGCGTATTCCATAATGACCAATCTAAGCTATATTCATACAAAAGCCTGAACGTTTTCTAAGGATGCAAAATTGGAACTGCTTAATGAGTGAGGCAATCTACAATGTGGTTTGTGGAACAAAACTGATAAGTGAGATGAGCTCTTAAATAATAGTACGCCCATGTACAATTTTGAGCAACATGGTTAGACTATCACACCTGTGCCTGTGCGACAATGCCTGCAGTGGTAGAGCCCCAGCTTGGAACAGGAAACTTTAGTTTTGACTGAGACACTACGTCGAAAGAACATCGAGAAACGGCTTCAATCCTAAGATTTCAGTCGTGATCTTGCTAGCTGGCTGTGTTAGTTTGCTAACCTCTCGTTTGATTCCTGTGCTTGAGCTTTTTCGATGTCGTCATTTGCTCATCATGATGACCTCCTGCCGTTACCTCGCTTACAGCGGGTTGATTACTAGGGAATGCTTACTAGGAATTTCATTTCATTTTGTTACCTTAAAGGCCCCAGGGATGGGGTATTATATAAAGGGTGGTGGGAAGTGTTGGGTTACATTGTTATGACAAGTGCATATTTTCTTACACTTTCAATGAACTTCGATGAGCAGGCGATTAAAAGAGTATCGTTTGTAAGGTCGTTCCATTCTGATACAGAAAGGAATGATACAGCAAAGCTTTGTCCTGACTTAATAGAATTGACTTCGGTGTGATGCGGCGTAACCAAAAACTCCCACCTCCGCTTTAAGAATAGTGGTTCGAGAGGTTCGCAAAAAGAACTGAAAGATTCAGAATAAGGAAAGAGTGTATTAAGACAAAAAGGAGAAAGGGAAGGCGATCAAAGAACGTGTTGTCGCAAACATGTTCAGATGGTGGAGACATGCCAAGGCGTCCTCAAGGATGAGGTGACTCGTGGCTCGTAAATCCTGCCTTCAAAAACCTACATACGCAGCCGCCCATAACTGCGCATTTTAAGTTTGGACTCATTCCATCGTTTCAATAATTTGGCAATTAGTCCGTATAGTTTTGCTGGTCGTCAATAGGTATAGCGTCTTCGGTTGTATACCTAGCTGCCTGTACTGAGTTCAGCTACCTAATGAAAAAAAAAACTGCCTGGCCATTTCGTTGTAGGCTGACACCTGTCTCCTTCCTAAAACGCGCATGGTTGAACCTTCTCTCTCAAAGCCGAACGTTAAAAGCGTAGCGAATTGCATGTATAAGCGAGACTGCTAAGTCATGCATATCGTACGTAACGACTGTAAGTACATTGAATCTTTCTCTCTAGAAAAGTACGCAACAAATCATTGCTCTTCTAGCGCCTCAAATACGCTGATCTGGCCGGCCTCGAAATTGGGACGGACACTACGGCATTCCAGCAGACCCTTCACTACCACACACTCTGCATGAATCATCCTCGCAGCTTTGTCTTCTTGTATCTGCGCGTTATCAGGCATCCTGACCTCGCTTCAGATAATAGGGCACCGCCTTTGAATTATCGTGAAGTGATTCGTTTCTGGTTTCATCTTTACCCCTTCTATACACGCCTGTATAATCGGCTTTTTTTTTTTTTTATCGAGGTTGCCCAGTTCTTTCTCTCTAACTCTATGACCCTCTTTTTAACGCTCTTCATTATTCCGGTCTGGAATCCTGCGTACTTACTGGTCAGTTTTCTACTTCTCTACCTACATTGCTGTGAGTAAACGCACTTTCTGTACTAATGCCTTAGTTGCTCATCGGTTTTGGTTTGGTTTCGTTTGGTTTGGGTTATAGTTTGGGTTATCATGCTTTAACGTCCCAAAGCGACTCAGGGACGCCGTAGTGGAGGGCTCCGGAAATTCCGACCACCTGGGGTTCTTTAACGTGCACTGACATCGCACAGTAAACGGGCCTCTAGAATTTCTGCTCCATCGAAATTCGACCGCCGTGGCCGGGATCGAACCCTCGTCTTTCGGGTCAGCAGCCGAGCGCCGTAACCACTGAGCCACCGCGGCGGCTGCTCATCGGTTTTCGTCCATCTTTCGCGGCCGTTATTCGTACACGAGCGCTTCCCGGGCTTCTAAGGATATCCATCCCTTGCTCCCCTGCACTGCCTCATTTGTGGTTTTGCCGTGAGTTCCTAATGTTAACCTCCCAATTGATCTGGTTTCAATCAATCAATCAATCAATCAATCAATCAATCAATCAGTCAATAAATCAATCAATCAGGTTTATTTTCACATCAAGGATGTGGGGAGCGGGGACAAAAAGCCTATAGAGGCTTGACGGAGGTCCCCGCCCCCTACAGCAACTACATTGTGCACAAAAACCCACAATCACACAACGGTACATTCGCCTGTTATATCGAGACCCCCCTCCCCTCCCCTCCCCGATTGTACTTGTGATATTAGGCACGAAAGCGTCGTTCCAAAAATACTCTATTCCAAAAATGCTCTAAACAGAAAGGATTAAAAAGGGAGTAAGTTGTCCTCTACCCTTATAAAAATTGTCTATAGACTTCTTATAGACTCCATTGCCTTCCTATAGATATTTATTTTTGTCTGTTCATAGTATATAGACTGCCTGTAGACAAAAGTCTACGAAAAGTGTATGGGCATAAACCTATAGATTGTCTATAGGCTGTCTATAAAATTTTGTGTTGCCTATAGACTGTTCTCAAGGACTTGTCTACAGAGTGTCTATAGACTTTATAGACAGACCTGGCTATTTCATGCCCCTGTATTGTGAGTGGCTTTTCAGTGGAACCGATGAATATCAAACCTAATTCATATGGGTTTAATTTAAGGCACACAGCCATTTTCATTTCCACAAATATTCATGAGGGAGTACAAATCTATATGCCTGTTATGTTAGCAGACGAAAAAGCCAGCTGGGAGCGGCAAACGGAAACTGAAGCCTTTAATCTTCATTAACTTCAGAAGCGTTGAATGCGTTTCTTAACTGTCACCACTTTATCTCTCGGACGACTAATGTACCTACGCGTTTTGGTTGCTACTGCTGTTTCACTGATTTGGTTGCCGGTCATAGCGCGGTTATCAACAGTCTCGGAGTTTTTAACTTGTACACAGTTCATTTTGCTGCCCATAGGTGTCGCGGCAGTCAGCTAACTACAGATTTTAATACATGGGGTCCTATGAGCACTTCCGCAACTGACGTGACCTGAGAATCCTGCCCCTTGGCAACAGACCGGACGCAGACGAAACCGACACACGAGCAGTCGTCGTCTGCATCTGTTATCGACGAGAATCGTCTGCCTCACCCATGGCTTCGGGTGTCAGGCCGCACGCGGGTTCGTCGGAGTGCCGTGAATCTCAGCGCGTACGGGAACGCGCGAGAAATCTCGAGACAGCATACTACATGACGCCACACGCATGGCGCGCTCGCGCAAGGCTGCCTAGATAACGAGCGTCGCGTCCCGAAAGTTTTCAGCCGTGTCACGTTTCGCACGCATGAAAACAGGCGTTTACCCACGGTCGCGTCGCAGAAGTTCGCTCAAGCATTCTCGCAAGTTGTGTACATGATAGTTACGTACTTAAGGCAGTTCTTGTGGGTTATGGTTTATGGGGTTTAACGTCCCGAAGCTACTCAGGCTATGAGGGACGCCGTAGTGAAGGGCTCCGGAAATTTCGACCCCATGGGGTTCTTTCACGTGCACTGACATCGAACAGTACACGGACCTCTAGACACGGGCCTCCATCGGAGTTCGACCGCCGCGATCGGGATTGAACCCGCGTCTTTCGGGTCAGCAGCCGAACGCTGTAACCACTGAGCCACCGCGGAGGGTGTGGGACCGCGAAAACCGTTCGCATGACGTCGCGAGTAGATTCTGCAGCGTTCGATGGGATATGATGGTTTAACCATTGGCCCCATGCCGTTAGCTAAGAAACAATGATGTAGCAAAGCCCAATTGGCTAATTCTGCCATCGAAATCTGAAGCGCCTGATCTGAGGCTAGGGTGAGGACCTCTAACAGTACGTTTTCTGCATTTATTCTTTTTTTTTTTGCGGCAGCTAACACTTGGGTGTTTAAAAATAAGTTGTAGTGGGAGGATTCGATGTCCTGTAAAGAGCTCAAACGAGAACCAGCGTGTATTTTACAGCATTGAGTTTGATCCGTGTGAAGTATGCTGAGTGCGTGTAAAACTTCACAGCGCGAATGAGGATGCTCACCTTGGGTCCCTTGTCCGTGTAAGTCGTCTGCGAAGAGAGAAAAAAAAGAGCACAGTTACGCAAGTAAACGCGACCAAACTAGCCGATGCTGTACCAAATTGCGGCGATCAAAAGCTAGATTCGACATGCAGTACGTGCTTCGCTAGTTCCATGCAGTGTTGCGGAAGTTATGCGAATCGTTTGGAGAAGCCAGAACGAACGTGGCTTCTCGCCTTTTACGCATCGCAGATGCACTCTTTCAGCCTAGTTAAACTACGCAGAGATGTTTTGGAACTTTGCAATTACTGCGTTTGTTAGCCTATCATCCATTGTATTCGAGAGCTGCTGCGAAGCTTTTAATAAAATGCAGCAAATTTTTTTACTACACAGCGTAATTATTGCTAGGAATGATGATGTTAATGATTTTGAACTGATGAATTATTATACTCTCAGGGCTGCCTAGGCACTCTAGACCAGAGTGCGTAAGTACAATAAAAACGCGCTAAGAAGGCTATAGTTATGCTAACAATTGTTTAAAGCTTGCTTGAATGTATTAGGATCGGTGATGACGATTACCGTAAAGTGGATGGAGATGGTTGGAGTCTTTCCTTGGCCACGAATCTAAATAACTATTGGCCCGATTGGACGTTAATCATTATACGCGTAGGTAATGGTTAACTGTAATGTGGATGTTAATGACTAGCATGTTAATAATTGCAGGTGGTTTTTCTTATCGAGTAGTTTCTGAGTCACGTCAGGGACGACACTGTCAAATGAAAGCTGACGTTATACGATAGCCAACGTTTGAGAAGGAAAACAAATTCCAGCCCTGAGGAAAATAAACTTTGACAGCGATTCCTTTGAAATAAAACTGAAAACAACGTTGGAATTCACAGCTCAACGCGGAAAAAAGTGCGCCTCTATATATGAATGCTCCTAACCTTGAGCTTTGGCAAGTACAAATACTAGGCGGCTGATAGAGGAATTGAAGACGCAAGGTCGGCGCGTGCAATGTGATAAAACTGATAACTATTATCTCCCTCGCTGTCATTCTGGCTTCCGTAGCAGGCGAGAGTAAAAGCTCGAGTGAATTTAAACGATGAAGAGGGGAGATCATACCGCACTTTTAGAGCGCCTGACGCGATCTCAAGCTTAAGATGTCGAATCCACACTTATGCTGGCGAAACCGAAACTATACGGGGAGAGAAATTCAGTTATGACCTATACGTCCAATGTAAGCGAATTCAATCGTGGCGATTTGCGTACACTAATATCTTGAGCACCGTGCGTTCTAGAGAACGAGTGAACAATAAAAATTTCCTATCTCCATTTTGTGCTTAAAAATTAATCCAAAAGTACTACCACTCTGCCTGATATCAATCACGATTTACCCCGAGCACGGAGAAAGACAGTTAATCCGACAAGTTCATTTTTTTTCATCCTTTCAGCCCAGAGTGGTTGCGACGTAGCGGGCTATCTTTCACTGCTTTATCAGCGCAGTAAAGACCTTGTACAGACGGGAGTGATTGCGCGAGAGGTCAAGGCACTCCATCTGCCCCCACTGCCAGAGTCAGAAGGCGCTGAAAATGCTTAGGAAGGATGCCCGTGGCCTTTCTCCGTTTGAGTGGCACATAGTCGCAATGTTTTTCAAACATGAAGAATTAGCACACGCGTGGGTGAAGAGTTGTGTTTTCAACACGTTCTGTGTGAAGAGACCTTGAAGAGACACTAAAATTAACATGGGAGACGGCAGAGAAAAAAATGCGAAGACACTTGGCAACCAAAGTGTTGAGAGGCGAAAGCCAAGGACACTATGCCGGGACGACTTCCGGTGGATGTGACGCCACACCGTTCCCGTGGCTATATCGAAACCCAAATTATACACCTTTCGGGGATCTGAAGTGTTAATTACGCTAGCACATTTTTCCATCTAATTTGGCATGAATCCGACGTTTCTCCGACCATTCTGTGACAATTTTCACTATGCAGTAACGACTTCCGGTTGATGTGACGTCACATTGTTCCCGTGGCTACATCGACGTCCGCGCTATTTGGACGCAATTTGGACATTTTTGCATGTAATTAATTATTTCATCTAGAGCCATCAAACTTAGCTTCTAGGTTCATTTTTTTCCTCCTCTATCGGAAGCAACCATTTGTTTTCTTCTATATTTCTTAGTTCCCGAGTTAAACGCGTGTTATACGCTTTGTTAACGGACGACAGTAGGAGCCATTAAAGGCTTTCGCCTTAATAAAACAAAATTTATAAAAAAAAAATGTTGGTGAGGGGAGCGTTGTGGGGAGCGTCGTAGGGAACAGAAAAGTGACCACGTTAATTTACGTGACGAAGCCGGGTGAATTTGTGGATATATGCTTTGGCGCTATCACGCCGTTCTAGGCATGATAAGGCCATTTAGGACAACTGCGTTCAATTTTTACGCTTAGTAAAAATTGTTTAGCTCACTTCGGCCATGTTAGTGATGTTTACTTGGGAGAAAAAGGGTCATCTTTATTGCTGACAAAATTGGGCTTAAGGGCAGAATTTTGATTGCAAAACATTTTATTATTAAAATTTGTTTTTAAACCCACTTTTTTTCCCGCTACACATTCAAACTCGTGGCGTCAATAACAATTAAAAGTTTCTTAGAAAGCCGTTAGAAGTGAATGACGTAATTGCCTAGCCTCACAGATCCGCAACAAAAAAAAATGAAGACGAACAGCATTTACGCCACCTGCTCGCGAAAATGGCCAGTGCTAGCGACACCTGTAATTCAGTTTTGACACTTTTCCAGCTTTTGAGATCCCCGTTGTCAGTGTGGCCTCTATTTCGTTAGAACTTAATCGGTCCCCAGTGTTCCTCCAAGTGACGTCTGTTACGCCATTTCAAAAGCCACGCGTCGCCATCGGCGGTCTCCAGGAAACCCCCCTCTCCTGCGCATTCCGGGCAAAACGTCGCAATCGCCGGATTACTTAACCATGCTTGGCAAGCCCCCTGGTGCGCCCGAGGCCAGGCATAACGCTGGAGGGCATCGGGCAATAAGAGATGCTTTCCGGAGCGGTCGTTAAAAGGGATAAAAATTCACGGGGCACTTTGGCTCTCTAAAGTGCCGCAAGGCGAAAGCCTTTCCTGGCGCACTGTTTGGCATTGACTGCGAGACTGTTTGTGCTGTACTAGCGCTTTATTTGACTACACACTCTGACTACACACTACAACTACACACTTTGACTGCCGGCTTTGACTGCTTCTTTAGCACGACTCTCTCTCTGCTTCGCTGAGTTCGGTTGTATCCATGGCTATGTTCGCAGTAATGAGGTATGCAATGTGGTCACCCACGGACGCCTTACGCCCCCTGTCGGAGCGGACGACAGCTATTTTATTAGTTGTCGTCTGCTCCAAAAGGGGGGCGTCAGGCATCCGTGGGTGACCTCATTACTGCGAATCCGCGCACTCTGACGTCGTAACCACTTCGACCAACCGAAAAGCGTGACACCTCTGCTGACAACCTGATGTCGACAACGATGAGGCATTAAAGGCTTTCGCCTTAGTAAATTGTATATATACATACGGGAAACTCTGCGCGCAACTGCTGTAGAAACGCATAATTGCCCACAGAAGCCTCTTGAATCTACCGGGGATAACTTCTTCGTCTACCGCTTTTTTTCTCCGCTTCTTTCTTTTCTCCTAAGCTCACCTGAATAACCCGGGTCATCTACTGTCTCACCTACCCGACCATATGTACGCCGAGTGCACTTTATTTGACCGTTTACGCAATGCATGTTTATAAAGTTATAGACGGCAAGGCGATATAGCTCACTCAAAGTCAATGAGTTGATATTCATTCCATTTAGTTCTCTGGAACTCAACGCCAAACCGTGTACAAACCCCCCGCTGTGGGTTATGTGCTGTTTAAAATGAGAAAAACTACAACTGCGACTGGCAGGCCACAGCTGGAGAAAAAGCTGAATAAGCACGCTTCGCTAGAAAATGTTTAAATCGTTGTCGGCAGTGTACAGTCGCGCTCATTACGAAATGCAACGCACAAGATGCGCTTGGAGCTCGGTTCACAAAGCAATTTCATGCTTAGTGTCATTCATTCATTCATTCATTCATTCATTCATTCATTCATTCATTCATTCATTCATTCATTCACTCACTCATTCATAGTACCCCTAAGGGCCCTCGTTGTGTGGATAATGCATTAGAATGGATGCCATAATAGGCTTAAGCAAGGTGCTCAACGAGAACGCGATAATTACTGCGTCTTTCCTTTCTTACTCATAAAACACCTCAATTTGCATTAATGCTAACGCGTGATTCAAGGGCTCAAAAGCTGCGTATTCAGCTCCCAATCGATAATCAGTGTCGCCTACGGCGTCCTGATGCCCTTGTTTTTACTCGTGGTTAATTAATAATTCACTCTTAATGTTGCGTAAGAACGCAGTAGCCACGTCACAGTGAAATGCTTTGGACCCGTCTCAAACATCTGTGGGCTTTAATTAGGCGCATCCGAATCTCGCAGCATCAGTGTTTTTGCATTTCGCTTCTTGCATCGAAATACGATCATGGCAGGAGTCGAACCCGCAACCTTTGTGCTTTGTAATTAGAACGCCGCGTAGCCACTGAGCCATTAGCACAGCAGTCGACGACGACTGAAAGTGATATGTAGAGATCGACCTTATAATTCACAAGAAACAACGGTGAATATACGTAGCTTGTGTGAATAGTGTGCTACTTCAAGGGACATCTTTTTAAAGGCTAAAAATAACCAGCATAGAGAATTTTAAATGCAATAAGCGCAATTCGAAATAGTGACGATTTACACGAAACGCCTGTGGCGACAACATAGCAAAGGTCAAAGCTGTACCTCGTTGTGGAAAGGCCATACAGTGATGAACTGAGCTTATGTAGGCATTGCCATATTTTATTCAACAATAAAATGCCATTTACGTAAACTGAGATCGCTCAATAGAGCACAGATTGAGGATTCTTCGACTGTCGATGCGTACTGTCTGGTATTTGGGCTAGAAGCCTTCAAATAACACACGACCTTATGAAGATCTCCCGATATACTAATTCAGTGCATTTTTCCATGCCGAATGCATGTACCAAGGTTAAAACATTCGGGAAATTATCGACGTAGAAAAGGAAGGGCAAATAATAAATAGACACAGTTGAGAAACCTGGGTACTGCAGAAATCTGTTTCCATCGATAGCGAGCACTGCGACTTTTCTCAGCCATTCTTCTCACGGGCGCTTCGATAATTATGATGATGGTGGCGATTATTATTATTATTATTATTATTATTATTATTATTATTATTATTATTATTATTATTATTATTATTATTATTATTATTATAAAAACAAATCGCGCATACCAACACTGGGGATAGAACCCGATGCATTATATAGACGCTATCCTCTTTTTCGCCGCGTAATCCTTCCTCTTCTTACAACATCACCTGGACAAGTTAGTAAACCTATGCTCCTACCAATACGGTCGAAAAAGTTTTGCAGCGCAAATGTAGCGTGAAAGCCATAGGGTGCATTTCTGCATTAAAAAAGATAGAATTGACAAATCTCCACCTCACTCACCATTTTCAGAACTGCGCCGAAACAGGAGCGGTGAGGTTTGAGCAGATATCGAAACGGTCAAGCCGAGTTCGCTCGCTAAACGATGGGACGTCGCCGACAACTCCTTACGTCGCAGACGATTCGAGACTGCACTCTTCGGCAGACACTTTCTCGCTCACGCGACTGCTCGGAGTAGTCTCGCGTTGGCTCTCGGGGGTCGGGAGAGAAGGCTAGCTCGACCGGAATTCCGGGGCTTCAGCAATTAGAGGGTGTCGACTGACGTCACTTCTTCGGGAGTCTAGGGGGCCCGGCAAGATTGGGAAAGAGAGTGGTGAGGAGGTGGTTTACTAGTCTGGTCAGTCGAGGTCGCGGTATCGAACGACGTCACGGAAAAACAAGTGTCATCCGACCATCGCCTCGAGCTACGAGGGCGAACGAAGCCTGGAACGACGCGTCGTCTGCTGCGGGACCAAGTCTCGCAGAATCTCGCTCGTCTTCTGCAAGCCGGACGAAGCAGTCGACCACATTATCTGCCGCCGCCGCGTCGTCTGCTGCGGGACCAAGTCTCGCCAAATCTCGCTCGTCTGCAGCAACCCAGACGGAGCAGGCGACTACATTATCTGCTATCTTATGAGGCACGCACCCCAAAGCTGAGGCCACGGCCGCCGCGGGCCTTTGGTTTCTCTGGGGCGAGGAGCCGTCCGTTTCCTCTTTTATCTGTCTCTGTTTTCGTCCTATCTCGGTGCTGGATCGTCGCCGAGTTTTCTGAAGCTGGTGCATGTACAAGTGCCACGTCACTTGTTTGTCTGGAAAGTATACAGGCAGCGCCAGAGATTGTTTGGTCGCGGCGGAAATTGTGTCCTGGTGTGACCCGACGTTTTGGAAGGCTGTTAAAATATATACAGGGTGTTTCGCCTAAGACTGCACAATTTTTAAATATAGGCTTTTTGGGTTAGAAGGGCGCTTTTTACGTCTTAGCCCTGCCAGTGGTATAGTACATCAGAATACAACTAATACGTGCTAACCAGCAGAATGGCTAACTAATACTGAATAGTTAACTTTTTAACTATTGATGAAAGGCTATTTTATTATTGAGAGACGTGTAGTGCGCCGTAATAATATCCATATCAATTTTTAGAATTTCGAAAACGCGGTCACCCTCAGCGCTGTGGACCACTGTGGACCAACAAATTTTGATTATTTCGACGAGTTGCGTGCACTGGAGAGGTTGCTTTGCCTGAAAGCTACTCGAAAGTACATGTATTTTGGCATGATGTAGCCGAAATTTGTTGAGCCAGAGCGCAGAGGGTAACCGCGTTTTCAGAATTCTAAAATCTGATATGGATATAACTTACCGTGGACTACATGCCTCTCAATAATTAAGGAGCCTAAAGAGTTAAAAAGTTAACTATTCGATATTAGTTATCTAACCTGCTGGTTGGCACATCTTAGCTGTGTTATGATGAACTACATCACTGACAATCCTATGCCGAAAAAAGCGCTCCTCTAACTCAAAAAGGCTAGTTTTAAAAATTATGTAGCCTTAGGTGAAACACACTGTATATTAGGAAAGCAGACATTGCGCAAAAAGAGCAGGCCAGAAGCTCTCCTTTATAGAGAACGAAATAAAGACAGCAGCAAACATTAAAATAATGTTAGAAGATTGTTGTGGATTGTCGCAGAAACGTTACGCTAATGTTAAAGATTCAAATAACGTTACAGGTTGTATTATAAATTTTAGTTTAAAGTTCAAACTAAGCATTTTGCTAATTATGCTCTAATGATCGGTCCTTTACTGCTTCCAGGGCGTCATTGGCACCTCCTGATTATTCCTACAGCTCGAGCTAATTTAAATTGTAACAAATCTATACGGTTATCCGAATGCATATGCTCACTGAAAATAAATCACAAACTTCTTGATTGCCCTGACTGTCAATTCGATTGCCACCTAAGAGTAAGCTCGTCCAGGAATGTGCTCCGCGCCATTCAAAGTTTTCTTTCAGGCAAGAAACGACTGCAGTCCTAAAATCTTCCTGAATTCCATCTTCAGGCTACTCACGTTCGAAATACATCTGTAATCAAAACATTTTAAAACAGTGCGCGTTTAGCCCCGTTCCCATTTTCAGTCACCAGTCTCCCAGTTTCCGATTTATATTGAATTAAAATCACTGTCTGCATTCCTTTATTTCTTTTTTTTTTCTAACCTGAAAAAAAGTTTTTGAGCACCTATCAGTCTTCGTCTGTGTCTTGGCCAATCTCCCGCAGTGGGTACGCGCCATTACCTCGTTGAGGATAACAAGAACTACGTTAGCACCTTCACTGTTCGGGACGGGATTCGATTGAGAATCAAGAAGAGATATTGATGGCTGGTCTGATTCGTTAATAATGTTCCAGGACTTTTTAGTATCAGTTAATAAAAGCGATGACAATGCGACATTAAGAAAATGTTCCCTAGCTTCTTTTAAGGCTTTTTATCAGTGCGAACTGGAGCGCGTAGTACTGTCCACTGCTCAGATTTTCCTGACTTCGCCCTGACATACAGTATAACCGCCTTTTTTCTGTTTGCAAGACGTTTTAATGAACGGGTGAGCCGTTGGGACCTGCAATTAGCCGTGTGATGATCCTGCGAGGGACATACAATTCAATTAATTCATGCCGTTCGTTTTTAAACACGCTCCAATTGTCGTTAACAGATCTTTCATCGAATCTGTGGAGGAAGTCATCGAGAAAAAGCTGGAGACAGTCATTAATTGAAGCAAAATTTGCTTTGGCATAATTTTTAATAGTTTTGGTTTTATTTGGCGATTTATTAGACGGAAAATTCAGCGTGATGTGTAGTAAGCAAGTGTCACCTAAACCCGGCAAGCAGTCTACGTTGAAAACGCAGTCTGTGGCGCTGTACTTAGCAAAGGGTCTAGCATGCTAGAACTGGTAGCTGTTACCCTTGTAACAGCTACCTGTAAGAGAAACCTGGATCACGCAAGTCCCACCGGTGGCAGCACCTGACATCGCAGGGCAGTGGCGCATCGCTTAACCGCTGCATCACTGCGCCAGGAGTGCTATGAGGACTCCCAGGGATCTATGAATGTTAAGTAGAGAGTGCCCAATTCTGCATATGTGGGCATTAACCCATTAGGTATTGCGCCATACCCTTAAGACGGAGCTCAAGTGTCCCCTCCAAATTTTTTAACTCAATGTTCAGAGTAGAAATTTTACCCTTCAGGTGAAGTGATGATAAGTGGCTGTTCGGGGCGTTTTCGGAGTCAGGTTGATAATAAACACCACCTCAGAGCACTAACGAGAGAAATTGCCACTCTGTATTTTAAATCTATGAGCGAAACGTCGTAAGAGGACATAAAATTTGCTAAATGCAGGAACAAGCGCAGCAAGAGAAATTCAAGCTTCGCGGGGCTAAAGTTCCGTCGCTCGTAGCGCCCTTGGAGCGTTTCGAAACTCTGCACTTATTGCATATCCCTATATTTTACCAGTTACTGGTATTTTACACAGGTTTAACAACTATTTTAACGATCAGCCATTTACGTCGTCAACATAAACACTCTAACAACAATAGCCAAAAATAATCCAACCTAATCCAAATCAATCCAAAACTTGTACAAAACGCGAATGAGTGATCGGTAGTATCCGTAGATCGGTGCTTGTGCGGCTTATGACGTTTGTGGACAGATCGGCTCGTAACCGGACTGACGATGAAAATAATTAAGGAAAGCTCCGCGTTTCTCAGCAACTATGAAGTGCTCAAGCTGCTCAAGGAGTTGCAGAGCGACAAGAAGTCGTCGGGAAGCGGTAAGGCGCGGACGGTGCCCAATCTTGCCACCGTGTCGTACGAGACCATCACTTACCTCGAGCAAACGGCGTGCGCCAGGCAGACGGACGAACACATCGAGGACTTTCTGCAGCAGATTTCTGCGCTGCCTTTCAAGCTAACAAAGATAGAAAAGCTCCAACTCATTAACCACAGGCCGACCACCGCCGTCGAGATCCAGCTGCTCATTGAGGAGAGCGAAGAACGCCTTTCCGAGGACGACGTGCAGACGATCCTAGACCTGGTTGAACGCACGCTTCCGCCTGCAGTCGAAGAGGAAGCCGAAAACGAAGCGGACGATGCCGAAGACGACTCGATGCAGTGTGAATGAAAGCATGTGCAGATTAGTGCAGTGACTGAAGGAGCGTTCAGTGAACTTCATGAGACGTCTTAGGCCTTCTGTGGTGCCTTTCAGCAGGCATTGCACTGGACCTCGGCATTTTGGACGCTGCAGTTCGGACATTGCATGCGAATTGTGTTTCCTATGAAGCATTGAAACGCTTGGCTGTATGAAACGTTTGATGTGCGTGCGACCGTGCGTATCCGCATTGTCTGTGATTAAATTAATTGCTGAACCGTATTGTCTGCTGATTGTGGTCATTGTTTTACTTGGTGCGACACTATTATTTAGGGAGGACTAATATGTCTCAAGGGTCCAAAAGCACTGCTGAGGCATGTTAGGTGGGGCGCTAATGCAAGTTTACGCTGGATTCCATTGCCATTGGCACGGCCACGCTTGGCTCGCTTTTTGTCTTAGTCGCTAGCCAATAAAAATCAGCCGAAGATAATCCAAGCCAATCCAAGCGGTCGCGGAAGAGAAGCAAGGCGGCGAAGGTCGATCGAGCGGCTTCGAGATGGGGCTCGGTATGCCTTCTTTGCTTTCGTTGAATGCGTTTTGTCGCTTTGATTCACCAGGAAAACATTTAAAAGATCTGTAGCCGCTTTCTGCGGGCGTTTTGGCAGAAAGAATAGCCAAAACTGCTTCAATGCGGTCACCGTGCCTCTCGAGAGCAACTGGTGTAGTTGCACCGTGACTTTTTACCCCTCCAATTTTCTTTTAACTTTCAATACAGCCCTGCATTTTATACCTCGTGGCAAGACGCTTTATCTGTTGTTCAAAACTACTTGCACTTCACACTGACGTGTACAAACTTACTGTTTGAGACCTATACAAAACGGGTACCGCATGATTATTGAGATGTGTTGGAAAGCCGTAAGATGGTTTCGGACCGCTTTCGCAGCCCAGAGTAGGAAATACGAGGGCTGAGATTTTGATTTTCGTTTAACCAGAAGGGGCGGGAAGAAAAAAAAATGAGAAAAGTTTAATTTAATAATAATCAGTTATAATAAACAGCTTTTATCACACATTCCTTATTCACATGCGCCCGCTCCCAAAATGTCCGAAGGGAAGTCTATTCCTGTAGTCTATTCGGCTTTTAAAACAATTATCAAGCACTTTAGGCAATGCGTCACGGTTTAGTAGCTGCTCGATTTCACTAGTGCAGCTGCGGAGCTTAGAGTAGTGTGACTGTTAGTCGCATGTAAAATAGAAGATGCGTATATCTAGATGCATTAAACACAGGAGCCCGTGGGCTGAAACTTTAATGGGGCGGCGAGCTGATACATATGGCGAATCGCATATAATCAGTATTTACTGACTCGTGCATTTGATTCTTGCATGCCATTACGAAGTCTCTGCAGTCTATGACAATATGACAAGGCATTAACGGGAGAATGAACAGGGTGTGCTGTGCTAACCGGCATGACTTTAAAACCTTGCTAACCATCAGTGTCTTAGTTCTGGTGCTTTTTAGTCTTTAGTCACACCTGTGCCATAGGCCATAGAGTTTCTTACTATCACCTAGAGGGAAAGCTGACAACCCGTCTATGGGAGTTTGCATGGAGGTCCCTCGAGACCACTTCAGCCACCATGGGCGCTCAAAGCATCATGGGGCGGTGAGCTACCGACTGCAGGACTACAACTTTTGGCCAAAAAATAATATAAAAATAAAGCTGTTAGATAACTACGAATGTCCTAACATTCAATAGCCTGCCTGTAAATTGCAACAAACGAGCAGAAAAGCATGTAAATGCAAAGTTTGCCCAAAATATGAGATGGCTAGCTTTCCTATTGGCCAAGTAATGAACACTACAAAAGATAATATTTCGTAATTAACAGGCGCATTTTTAAAAGTAAATATGTTCTAAAAAAATGTTGCTTAGATACTTTAAGAGGTTTTTTAATGGCATTTCGGAAAAGTGAAACCTTTTATTGGCGTCGTGTGCTATTGCGTTTTCACTACTATGTCTTTTGCACAGTGCGTTCGCGCGAAAGTCATCTGCGCACACACGAACAGCGTTTTCGGAATGAAACATCTCAGTAGTGCCACTCCGTGTTCCCGAAAAACTATGACTGTTCCGCAACAAGTAGCTCACCGCCCCATGATGCTTTGAGCGCCCATGGTGGCTGAAGGGCAGCGCCTCCAGCTTTCCCTCTAGGTAATAGTAAGAAACTCTATGCCATCAGTGTCTTAGTTCTGGTGCTTTTTAGTCTTTAGTCACACCTGTGCCATAGGCACCCGAAATTCATTAATTTGTGTAGTAAGTCAGCCCTGTATCAAGAGTACAGTTTGAAGCATTTGAAATCTGTACAATTTCACTTCCACTTTTCAGTCATCCTGTGCACGGCTTTGCACAGTGTTTAAAAGTTTTCTATTATCTGAATATTGCAGTCATACTAGAAAAGAAGTCTTGTTGAATGTCTGTGCACTTAAATTTTGGTGCACTTCAAAGAACCCCATGTGATCTATATTTATTGATAGCCCTGCACTATGGCCTTTTGCCAATAGTGTTGATTCGGTTCATAAAAATATGTTAATCACCTTTTATGCGAAGCATATTACTAGAGCTACACTACAGCCCGTCGAGCGCGGCGGTGGAGCTACCATTGACCTTTAGCGTGACCACGTGACACCACGTGACAACATGACGTCACAGCAGAGGAGAGATGGGCTGCCGGCTCGCGCGGTCGGCCGCGGCGGTGGAGGCTCCACATCAGAGGCGCTGCAGCTGACCACGTGACGCTACAGCAGCGGTATAAAGCTGAGCTTGCCTCGCTCTCCGGGCACATACGAGGGGGCCAGGTGTTGGGATGCCGCCTAGAAGCAGGGCTGATTTGAACGAGAAGCGAAAGCTTCAGCGTGCCACAGAGACCGATGAAGAGCGGGATGAACGTCAACCAAGGAAAGCCATGTATTACCAAGCCTAGCCATCAATATGCTTCGCATCTGACTAGGCTTAACCTTAGCTAAGCCTCAGCCATTTTTTATCTGTAGACGAGATTGACTTGCTGTTTAGGTGATGGATAACAAACAGCAACTTTATATCCCCCAAGAAAAGTGGATAATAATTGTATCTTGCCAATGCTTGCCTGTGGGGGCTGATCTTGAATTTCGGGGCTGAATTTTAAGGCTGAATTTCAAAGGCTTAGAATCGAACCGAGGACAGTGCAGCAAGCCATGGAAAGGAAAATGGCGGGGAGAACATTAAGAGACTGGAAGAAAGCAGCATGAATCGGGAAACAACCATTGGTTAACAACATCCTAGCTAAAGTCAAGGGGATAAGAATGTCGGCAGAGAGCATGTAATGCAGATAACTAGTTAGTCATATTGTCAGAGAACAAAAGCTTAGCATGTAGGGTTGCCAGAGAGTCAGGGTTATGGAATGAGATTAATAAGTTTGCGGGCATTTGTTCGGTCAGCTGGAACAGGACAGGATTAATAAGAGTTAGGTGGGTGGATGAGATTAAGAAGTTTGCGGGTATGCGGTGGCCGCAGCTGCCAAAGGTAAGGGTTAATTGTAGACACGTGGGAGAGGCCTTTGCCCTGCAGTGGGTGCAGTCAGGCTGATGATGATGATTATGAATCTAGTTTGGCTGATGATGAATACGGGAGAAAAAAAAAAAGAGGAATGGAGAGTGAATGTGACCTCTGCTTAGCCCAAGCGGCATGCGGTATTTTTAGGTAAATTCATCGTTTGCAAACTAGATGCCCAGCACAAGTGGTATTAATGATGGCTCCATTTCCTCTCACAGGTGCCTGGATGAGGCAAGCATGGAAACTGTATCCTGAGAATGTAATCATGGCTGGTGTGACCATAGCATGTAAGCGAATTTGTTACAGTGAATTTTCCAATGTGTATCATTTCAAATAGGTTAAATATTTGTGAGCAACTTGGACATCATCTTGTGATGACATTGCATGAAGTCAATTTTGAAGTAAGCGTGCTTGAACTTGGGTTTATGAAATTTGACAAAAATGCTTAAAATTAGCAATAGGTATTGCTCACAGCCATAGCTGCTGACGAAAAGAGAATTTTCTTAGTTTTTTTGCTTTTTAGTGGCTGTGCATTTTCATTTGTGCCTGCTACGTTCAGAGTTCTGGGATTGGTGAGGCAGCAGTTGCATTCCTGAACTAAATGTATGTTTTTTTAGCTTGCTCCAAATATACCACTGAGAGCTTTTCATTCAGTTAATTGAATTTCAGTGCAATAGAATCAATTTTCCTTAGCACTTTATGTCCCCTTCAGGTGCGAATTATTATCCAAAGGAGGAAAAAGATGAAGTTTTCTTTGCACGCCATCTTTCAGTTCAGTACAGTGGCCACCTGTCCTTTTCGGTAAGGATGCCACAGGTTTGAATTGACTGGCGTGAAGATCTTAAGTCCACTTTTCTCGATGGATGCAATGTGTACATTGCTGCCCTACAAATGTCAACGTAGTCAGAAGGAGCCAGAGATCAATTCTTACTGAGAACAGTAGTTATACAGAGTTGTCCTCGTTGCCCATTTAAATAGCGAAAATACTTGGTGTGCTAAACTACAACAGTATTTCACATTCTAAGCTAACAAAATAACAAGAAAATATAAAAGCTGAATCACATCAATGTGACCACTCCCATGTTCGCATGGAGTCAACCGATTATCAATGGCAGCTCTTGTTTGTCTCACTGGTAATGTAAATAGTTCAAAGGGACAGTGAGGAGAGCACTATTAATATTTTTTTTATAGCAAAATCCGATAGTTCGGCATTTCATGGCTTTGTTGCCACTTGGCCGGCAGCGAAAGATGCATTTATTTCTAAGAAATTTGGATTCGAAGTTGAAAAAGTTTTTCCCGCCACTCTGATTCAAACTTGGGATTCTCCTATGACGACACAGGACTCAGTGACAAGAAACACGACGTGACATGACGTAACACAGACTCCGTGATTTCTGGCGGCCAGCATAGCGGCCCAGCAGCAGCCGAAAAGAAAGCTGCCGCCTGCCGCACGTTGAAGGCATCTATCGGGTATTGCGGCTGTCGCTACAGTAGCTTCGCTTACGTTTGCACTGGCGTTTTGCCAGCGTTACGATGGATCTTCCTCTCGAAGTCGTCAGCGAAGTTCTCGCAAATAGACACCTTTAGCATACCGTGTACCTTGTTGCCACTAGCGGAATACCGGGAGCCCGCCTGCCGCCGGCAAGCAGGCGCTGATTGGTCCCGATGCTTCAGGCGCGCGTAGCTGCCGGGCACGTGGCGCCATCTGGCGACGTCAAGGAGATTTGCGCATGCATTGGCTGCGCCTCAGTGCCTCGTGGCTTCTCGTGTTCTAGTGTTGCTAGAACCATTGGTTCTAGCAACACTGTTTTGTCCTATGACCTCATCACGCTTGTACTTGCGAGTTTGACCTGTGGCGGCGATACCTGTATTCTACGTTACAAGAGCTTTGTTGTCAGTATGAGTGGCATTTTTGTAATCAGGAGCTGGTATTCTGTCGATACAAGCCAACTTCAATTTCTCCTCAGTGTCCCTTTAAGGGGCATGGGATCATCATTTCTTATTATTGTGTTTACTGTTTGAGCTATCTTTAGTTTGTGTGCCATTGTGGTTAATATGCGAAGTTGTCAAAAAAGTGGTCTACTGGAGTCTGTAGTTGGAAAATCACGATATAAATGTCACGCTTCTGTGGGCGAATAATTGGCTGTAGATATATTTTACAAGTACTCCCCATTGTTTCTAGGCAATAGCACAATTGACTATGTTCAAAATTGGAGGACCAAAGCATCCTTTGGATCCATAAGCTAATTTCGAGCGAACATTATTAATTTGTTATTTGCAGTGCATATTCAATTTAAACAGGACACCCAGATGTTTGCATTGGAAGGCACCAAGCATACTTCTCCCATTCAGTGTTAGGGCTAAGAGGTCCCTGCTTGTGTTTTATTCTTGAGTGAAACGGGTACTTTGTTTTCCTGGCGTTAAGAGACGATTATTTGCCGACCACTGTGGAAAATTGCCAAGTTTTTTGATAATTTTGGAGTAGTTTGTTTCATATGTCACCAGTGAGAACTAACACAATGTTGTCAGCCCGCTCATTTATAGCGCACATTTCTGCACATTGCGCTTTCTACACAGGATTTGACAGTATTTAGGGCACACATACAGATGTGCATGGAGCACCTGAAGGGGATATAGGTCTAGGAGAAAGAAAAATTCACCAGACCTTTGTGGTGATGAAAATGACAGTGCTGAAACACTGTCTATAATTAGAGCCCTGCAGTCTCTTGTCGAGTGAGCCCAATGTGAAATTGGAGTGTACAATTTGCTTTTCTTGCCCCAGCAGTTGAAACGAGTGACACTTCAGGCTTGTGTTTATGACCTTAGCTGCGGCGCAGTTGAGTTGTTTGAGCCTCTGCCTCACGTGTGGGTGGTGCAGGGGTTCAATCCCCACTGCCACCAAGGAAAACATTGTGGCCTTTGGCCAAGCTGCCATTGCGCCATTGAAATCTATAAAATGTACCCTTAAAGGGGCCCAGAAACACAATCTTAGTTAGCTGTTTTGCCTGTTGATTGCATACAGTGAGTTATAATGGTGCTATTAGCGTAGGTAATACCGCGTACATTCCGTTTTTTAATATTTTAATGTCCTCCCAAAAACAACTTCATGGCTCTGATGGTGTCCCCACCCAGTGGCGGGTTTTTAGTAGCGGACATGACATCACCTGGCGCGAGCTTGATGACCGGACAAACAGTAAATATACTGCAAATTGTGTGACTAAATAGAGACACATTTTGTCACCTGTCTGCGTTTTATATTAGATCAACAAAAATAACTTGCTTGTCTTAGATAAAAGCCCTGCAAAGCAAGTAAAATAAAAATACACCGCCAGGGGCGCTCTGGCATGGAAACAACACTACCAGTCTCAGCAAGAACGAGTTACAGAGAGCAGGCAACCATGGAGTACAAACTTCCGCGACGTGCTCTGGCTGGCTGTTTTGATTGGTTGCGCCAGGTGCCGTCATTGGGAGAGCGAAATAGGAGTGGGAAGCCCCGCCAAAATCGAGTTGAGGGCAGCGTTTTGTTTGCTTGTATTTTGAAATTTCTTCACTGAATAACTCCCGTCCCTGTGCATCGATTCCTGTAATTCTTTTTAAGTCAGCATCTCTCTGACATAAAGAAGCCACCTGAAGTATAGTCGGTATCCCCCCAAGCAGTGTTTCGCAGCCCCTTTAACAGTCTCAATTGTCTTGCAGTGGCCCCCTTTGGGATCTGGGCTGCCTACCAAAGACATATAAAGCCTTGGCACTACAGGAAAGAGTACACAGGTGAGAATGTCATATCACTCAAAATGTGAAGAAAAAAACTGTTGGTGTGTCTTGTCACACGCAGCAGTTATGCAACGTGCAACAATCTGCTCCCTTGTATAGTAGGATACAGCTTTAAAAAAAAGGCAGTTGGCAACACTGAGCGACGCTCCACGCCGTCCTGTATTACTCCACTGGCCAATCACAGCAGCAAATGAAATCAGCTGTTTAACCCTTTCACCGCCACTCCCGAGATAACTCGGGCTACCACATATGCACACCCCCTGCCTGTCCCGAGTTAACTCGTTTTGGCTTTTTAACTCACCCCCTGCCGCTCCCGATAATACTCGTGTAAAAAAAACTATGCAAACATGTAGCGCCATCTATGGAGAGACGCTATAAACTCATAGATCTTGTAGGGTAAATTTTATACAACAGATAGCGCGCATGTTTCCACATCCGAGTCGCTTCGTTTTGGTTTCCGCATTGGAGCCATGTGAGGCAATGTGCCACACTCGTCCGCGCTTTGACGGACGAAGAAATTCAAGACTGCTTGTGAATTCGGAGTCCAATGATAATGAGAACAAGGAAGGAGCCCACCTAAGTGCCTTGCCGAGTGATGTCAGCGATGAAGTCCCCGTTCTACCAAAAAATCTGCGTAAGAAGAGGAAATTCGACAGGCACGATTGGTGCTGGAAGATTTGATTCAGTACAACTAATATCTATAAGATTATCCTGAATAAACATGTCTACATGCCCTGCAGAGCATTTTAGTGCGTTACTAGCAAAACATTTCCAGGAAAGTAACATACAAAAAAAAACCGGCAGGGTGTGTGCAGCTATGAGTAAACAAACCTGGCAGTGAAAGGGTTAATACCTGACTGTATTAAACAAACCAGATATCGAAATTCCAGAGCTTATAATTTTATTCTTTAGCTTTTTGTTTTGGTAACAAGAGAAGTTTTGCCAACGGACTACTTTTTTGTTGTGGAGGAATTGTGTGCGGTAGTCCTGAGTGTGGGCGGAGCTTCGCTGCAGACTTAAGTTGAATCCATCTATAGAAGCAGTAGCGATTGCATGTATCTACTTTGCTACAGCATGGTTGTGTGGTACCACAATGTTTTATTTGTTTATCTTAGTATTTGGGAGATGCTACAAGCCACAGTAATACCTGCAGTATGTTCAGAAGAAGGGGACAAGGTAACGTTAAGGGACAGGAAGAAAGCAGATTGGGTTAATGAACAAACCTAATTTGATATCCTAGCTTAAGTCAAAGCACGTCAAGCAGTGGTTCACAGCCGAAAATACCACTGATGAATCTTCATTTGCAATTGTTAAACTGAAATATAACTGTCAGTGTAATCAGCCAAGTCATTGCAGGAAAGATATCTCCTGTTGATGTCAGACTGCCATTGTTTCAAACCATACTTACTATTACCTAGAGGGAAAGCTGGCGGCGCTGCACTTCAGCCACCATGAACGCCCAAAGCATCATGGGGCGGTGAGCTACTTGTTGCGGCACAGTCGTAGTTTTTCGGGAACACGGAGTGGCACTACTGAGACGTTTCATTCCGAAAACGCTGTTCATGTGTGCGCAGACGACTTTCGCGCGAACGCAGTGTGCAAAACCCATAGTAGTGAAAACGCGACGACACACGACGCCAATAAAAGGTTTCACTTTTCCGAAATGCCATTAAAAAACCTTTTATAGTATTTAAGCAACAACATCTTTTTTGAAAACATATTTACTTTTAAAAGTGCGCCTGTTAATTATGAAATATTTGTTTTTATAGTGTTCACTACTTGGCCAATAGGAGAGCGAGTCGTCTCTTATTTTGAGCAAACTTTGCACTTAAATGCTTTTCTGCTCGTTTGTTGCAATCATTAGACAAGATATTGAATGTTAGGACGTGTGTAGTTATCAAACAGCTTTATTTTTCTATTATTTTTTGGCCAAAAGTTGCAGTTCCGCAACAAGTAGCTCACCGCCCCATGATGCCTTGAGCGCCCATGGTGGCTGAAGCGGTCTCGAGGGGTCGCCATGCAAACTCCCATAGACGGGCTGCCAGCTTTCCCTCTAGGTAATAGTAAGAAACTCTTATGTTTCAAACCGTTCTGACCTTTCAAATTTCCCAACTTTATTGCTGCTTTTATGTCGCGTGTGCGCCTCTTTATAGTTTTTCTGTCCAGAGGTCAGAGTGGCCTCCGAGCTGAAATAATAGTTTTTGTGCCCGTTTTGTTTGCAGTCGTTAGGGCAGAGGACCCATACGCAAGTATTCTGGAGGAAGCCTACAAGAGCTTTGTCCCTCACAAGCCACCCAAGTAGGAAGGAGTTGGTGTAGCACACCAGTAGACATCTCTGTAGGGTATGGGCACACGTGTGAAATAAAATGCTTCATGTTGATTGTTTTACATCGTCAGCTGCTGTTAATTTTGCATTCAGAACTGTACTTGAATTGTGGGATATAGTGCTATTTGGAATGCTAGGCAGATTTATTGGGCCAACCTACATATTTTTATCGACTAAAGTTTTTTTCGGCAATCCTAGGCTGCTTGCCTAAATAAACAAATACCCAGCTCTGGCTCTGAGAGACACAGCAGAGCAATTTAAAACCCAACTTTTTCCATATCATCGTCTCGCTTTCTCGTAGCAGATGGCATCTGCAAACCCTTGTTTTCTGCCTTCGTATTCTCAAGAGCACGAAATATAGTCAGAACAGTGACTACATACAACTCTATGGGCTAGACGATAGCCGCATCATCTGGGCGGTGTACAGTGGAAGTAATGGCGGTTTATTAAAACTATAGTTGAAGGCACTAAGGTGATTTTACTAACACTATCAACAAAATAATACAGGCAATATCACAGATGCCAGCAACCACTTTTGCCAGTAGTGACCATTCTAAGAGATGGTCAAACAAGGTTAGACGATAGGTTTATTGGTTTATTGGGGTTTAACGTCCCAAAGCGACTCAGGCTATGAGGGACGCCGTAGTGGAGGGCTCCGGAAATTTCGACCACCAGGGGTTTTTTAACATGCACTGGCATCGCACGGTACATGGCCTCTAGAATTTCGCCGCCATCGAAATTCGGCCGCCGCAGGAACGGCTGCTATTTGTGCTGCCTTAACTTGATGCAACCGACAACTGTCAGTATAACGCTGCAGCAGTCATAAAATGCACTTTATTCACTCCAGGCATGTGCCATGTTAACTGCAACGAAAACATGAACTGTTCAGACCCGACTTTCTTTCTAAACCAAGAGTTTTGCCATCGTTATTGCCATCATGCAGAGAGATCTACCAGAATATGCAAATATTTTCATACTCGTCTCTGTCAGTAGATGGGCCCTTAATGAGGTGCTTTGCACCAGAAATTACACTCTTCACAAAACAATGCAGAAGTTAAGTACTACTCTATACCTACAATGAGAGTGAATGTGAATAGTGTTAAGCTTGTTAGGAAACTGTTGATAACCGGTGATGGATCATAACCACTGATGGCGGGTTCGATCCCAACCACGGCGGTCGAATTTCGATGGAAGCGAAATTTCAAGAGGCCCGTGTACTGTGTGATGTCCAGTGCACGTTAAAGAACCCCAGGTAGTCGAAATTTCCAAAGCCCTTCACTATGGCGTCCCTCATAGCCTGAGTTGCTTTGGGACGTTAAACCCCCCATAAACCGAAACATAAACCAAACACGTCAGCCTTTCTAGCATCGGCAGCCTCTCCTCAAAATGGCAGCAATTTTCGTTAAATAAAAGTCTGAGTTTGATGCTCACATGGAAGAAGCAGATTTTTTATTTTTTTTTCCCCGCTTCAGACTTGTAGCTACTGAAGGACTCCATATCAAGGTTTATTAAAACTTATGCTCACCTCATTCAGTACAGTGGCAGCATGAAGTTTTTCTATTTCTTAAAACCTGCAAGTGTCTTCTCTGCGTGCAGCAAAGCCCGGGTAGTCAGTTCAGAAATGACTTTATTTCTGTAAGGCAAAGCATGTAGGTACATAGGCAGAATTCTAGCAGTTTACATCCTAAAAGCAAAAATCCTGCATCTGCGAACAACTTTCTTCTATCAACTAATGTGTACACTTTAAGCCGGTCCACTAGCCTTTTGTGAGATCCTGAATTGAAGCGGCCCTTAAAATCTGGGTTTAACAGGCATGGCCAATAGAATAACTAGTAATCACTAGGTATGGGTCCCTTACCACTCTTGGGCAGTGCAAAAAACATGCAATTTTTAATACTAAGCAGTGCAGGAGACACCTCCTTGGAATGTACACTTTTAAAACCTATCACTCTTTTCTGTTAATTCCTCACTGAAATTCCAAGTTTTGAACATAGTTTCTGAATTCAAGAAGCAATATAGCATGAGGATGTGAAGCATGACAATGGTAGTACTGCTAGATCCAAATAATGGTTTCGGGCCAAGTTTTTCACATGATCCCATTTCCACTTCTAAGCCTAAGCCTAAGCCTACTTAGGGCTAAGTTTTTACGCCGCACTTTTGTGTGATTTGTACAGAAGAGCTAAATCATCATAGCTAGTATTGGATGCCAGTAAGCTCACGTGCAACATCCTACAATAAATTAAAAACCTAAGCTCCCATAATGGGGCATTAAAAACTACATCCTTGCCTGTTACTTCATCACCACAGGTTTTTCACTACAAGTGGGATCATTTCAACTATGAGAGTGTGAACTTTTCAACAATGCACCCACAGTATGTTCTAACTGAAGGCCAGTAAGGCTGATCGTAAAAAGCAATGCGACAGTCACAACCAGACAAGACCAAAAGCACTAAAAATGATACATGGCAATGCTTGTGATGCAAACAGACTTACGCACAATGAGCAGATGAAAACCATAGATCATAAATCATAGAAATCATACATGAAAAAACAGCGCATTTGCATTAAACACTCTTTGAGATTTTGTAATATCAGATGGATCAACAGTGTAGTAAGCAAGCAGAAATTACAAGCTTCCGGGCTTCAAGTCTTTCACAGGGCTGCAGATATGTAGGCTTGCTTGTAGCGAGTAGCATGTCAAGCATTCTCTGTCTAAATAGCACACACATTTCGTACATCTCTAATAACACACTCTGGAGCAAAGTTAACTACCAAGAAATGACCTCTCGCATATAAGGTTCTAGTGGTACATCTCTCTGTCTTTATATATATATAGTATATATACTGTATATACTCTATAATACATATATAGCACGTCTATGCGTTTCTAGACATCTTCTAGCGGGCAAAGGTACTCTTTAAGGACACTGAATAAAGCACTGCACTGTGCTATAGGTAGGGGCTTGCCAAGCAAGCGAATAGAAGTGTTGTGTGATATGCAACGTCTATAAGCAGCACATGAAAACTCTTAAGCACTGCACCTTTGTAAATACTAGCTTCAAACATGTGAGGAAAGGTAAGCAACACTTGAGAATATGCTGGAGGAATCTGAGGAAAGAATGGCTCACACCAGTAGCCCACAAGCGTTTGCACCGACTGCTTTGCTGCAGGTTCAAAAATATCGTGTAACGCCCACAGAAACGGCTGTTGTTTCCTGCAACTACACAGCAAAGGATGAGTGTACACACGTGCAAAGCTCAGGAATTTACGACGTATGAATACATGCCGTACATATTAAACGTTGCACCACCACATGGATACATACACTACTACTTCTCCAGCACAACCTACCGGTGTGGCCAAATTATCACGCAGATGGCATCGACTCTAATTGTTGAGATAATTGCCCGCCTTCTCTGAAAAAACACCACCGCACCTAGACTGCGAATTCTGCTGCTTGGTAGCGAAGATGCTATACTCAGTTTCATACGTCAGGAGTAACACTATGAAGGAATATGGAAGTAGCCCGCATAAAAAAATAAAGGGCGGCATATTACTAAGTGACATAGGGCACAAGAAAGCGATAGCATCGTCAGCAATAAGGGCATGTTTAATCAAGCTCATGACAAACGCATCATGGAATAAGCCTGCAGGCAAAGAATTTATTACTTTTGCTCACCACAAGCAACTTTCTGATTGCGGATATATATATGCAGTGAAAACAGAAGTGCTAGCTTCGACAGCGTTGCACCTGATGTATAGAACTGAGCATAGAAAGTGAAAACGTCCACAGCCTTTTTCTACCAAAAGATGTTGCTTTTACACTAACAGGTGGCACAGCGGTTCTTTTCCACGCGAAACTGTGCAACAATTTTGAGCACCCACACTGAATGAACCAGGCAAATTTTGTCACCGAGTTTGTTAATGGCAAAAAACCACTACAAGAGCCATCTCTACCTGAATGCCATCTAGCCAGCCAAATTTTAGGAGAGGGAAAGGTTCATACCTGTCTTCATTATTAGTGCAACACTAATGAAAATGTTATGCACCAAAATCTTACGATAAACCCTGTCGTAGTTAACGTTGTTCAAAGTGGTGTTGTTTGTACATTCAGAAACATGTAGAAAGGACTCTGGGCCTGCATAATATAATGATCGTATTCCATTTTCATATTCCCACTTTTCGGCACTGGTCAAAGCAATGCAGTGCCCATGCTGTTACTAGGCTCGAGTCAACAACAGTGCCAATGCGGGGCATGGTATTGCTTCAGCCATGATGAAGGGCAAAACAAAGAGCTCTTAGCTACAGTGAAGCAATAAGCCGTCCTTTCTTGTAGGCTGTCTGTTATTAGGGTACTGAACAACTTATGCAAGCTGCAAGTCAGCAAGCCTAGGATAACATGACGAATGTAATGTAAACACCCATAAATAGCTGCAAAATGTTATACCACCATGCAAAGTTGTACAAAAAACGTGCACATCCTAAATAGATTGAGAATCATATTCCCTGTTGACCACATGAAAAATGACAGAGAAAAAATTTTTACACATTTCTTCTTTTCCAAAATGGGAATGGCATTACATTGTGCCGGACAACCATTACGAAGAAGCGCATATGCAAGAACTATGTACTTGACGAGACAGTAGGGGAAGTTACACAAATTCAGGAGTGTGGGTGGAGTTGATTATTCGAGGCAAAAAGAAAGGCTTTGAAAAAGAGAAAAAAGGGTGCAACTCGCCTTCTACTCTATTCCTTGAAGCTTTCACTTCTTTCTCCCCAAAAGGCAACTTGATTTAAATTGTACCAGCTTCATGTAAACCATAAAAGTATGAGTGAACTGACATGATAAACGAGTTCATGCGAGTACCGGCATGGAGATCAAGCTTTTTTGATAGCCGAGTTTAAACAGACTCGAGTACCGAGAGATCACAACTACAGATAAAACTGCACTAGCGAGAGACAAATCTCACCGCGAGTTTTGAGTTTCACTATTCTAACACTGCCAGAGACACGCTCAGTAGCTGTACACATTTCAAATGGAGTCTTTTCACAGCTTCTTACTGGCCACGATACTTCTGCGCAACATTGCGAAAGAGATTCGTACACCACCTAAAGTGATCATGCCATGTCGACTGGAAAGCGTGCCCTTCTGTTAAAAGGGAAATCAGTGCCATCTTACATGCACACAGTGTCGGAGGTTACTGACTTGTCCTGTACAACACGTGCAAAAGCACTCGGAAAACATTGGGCGTGCATCAAATAATGCTTTTTCCGTTTGAGAAATGATTTTAAGCAGTGCTGCCCAACTGTGTCGCACACTGTGCTAATCTTTATTAAAATAGAGCTTCTTGTTATGGCCCTCGTAACACAGCAATTTTTCTCCACTGCGAGAGGGTTCCTCGTCAGCGAAGTGGCAGCCTCCTAATCAGTGCTGCCGCCTCTCTTTTCCACAGCACAGCTAACTGGCCCAGTATTGGAAATGTATCGGCTAATGCCAGTCCGACAAGGGTCAAAGTGACACCATTCATTTCCAATAATGGGCCCAATATTAGAAATGTATTGGCAATGGCGGCTCTTACAAAGGCCCAGGGTGAAACCATCCATTTCCAACATTGGGCCAGTTACCTGAACTGCTTGGGAATTAGTAGCCAATTCTGTCCCCACATGAAACGTGAGAAAGTTTCGTGACCAGTAATGCCACCAAAGGACCCCAGAGCATATGGAACGACAACTACAACAGGATGTACAGTGGTGAGCAGCCTTGTCTAGAGCGCTTGAGCAGTGCGCACTTGGTAGCAAAAACCGAAATTAGAGAGCAGCCCCTCATTACAGGGCAAAGTTTTCGTGCCTGCTCTGTTTACGAGGCTATCTGGCGCTACTTCCGTGCAAGCGTTGCAGCTGGACCCTAGAGGCTGCCACAAAATCTGGATTTGTTTGCAAGGAAGTGCAACGCCCGAGCGCTCTAGACAAGGCTGCTCACCACTGTACACGTGGTTCACGAAGTAACGGAATCCTCCACTGTTTTTCTACTTGGCATTTGGATATTGGAACAAACAGAAACAAACTTGGGAAATGTGTTACACACAAGCACTGAGGAGAATGGCCTGAAGAGAAAAGCAAGAGCCATTGCTGCAATAAGCATGGACACATGGAGGATCTCGGCTTGTCCGCCGCACACCACAGTAGAGTGATAAGGTAGCTATGATCACTGTCGTGATACTTTAGGAACTGCAAGCGCCCGCCGACATTGAGATGAAATATGTCTTCAACATTAACGTTACTAATTAACAAGGAGTCATTTTGAGAAAGCTTTGGCCTGTGGCCAACTCCAGTTTTGGTATAAAATAAGTGGGGAAGTGCTGACATGCTCTCATTAGGCAAACGTAGCACTAGTCTTCACGAAGCTTATTTGAGACTGGTAAAAGTAGAAATTGAACTGGTGCCCACGATTTCACCAGATTTCCCAAAAATCGCAGGATATTAAAATACCCGAAGTTGCACAAATCTGTAACCGTGCAACAAAGACAGATATCGGAGATTTTACATTACACCTGTTAGGGTGTTTAAATTGAATAAAATAACTTTTCTAATTATACACTGCATGTGAAATCATGTAGCTAGGGTGACATATACAAAAGTCATGCATAAAAAACAAAGGCACGACACATAAACATGTCGCTTTGTCAGCTTTAGTTGCTTTAACATTCGTATTTCAGTGTATAAACACTGGGTTCCATGATGGAGCTATACTGTTACAGAAATTAATTTCCAGGATTTCCACGCCTTCGAATTCTCAGTAGCTTTTTACATAAAACTCTGAGGGCCTTAACCAAGATATCACAACCATCAATCACTAGGTGTAAACATTTCCTTTTGAACGCAATAAATTTGACCTGAACCAAATCAACGGTTGCCCAATCATAGCATCTCTGCATTCCACATGCACACAAACACAAAAACAAGTTTGGCCTAACCTGCAGTAAGATGGACGTTAACTATTTATCCCCTTGTGCTCATCCACAAACAAGTAGCATGCTTCCCTTACTATACTTTCTAGCTGCTTAATGTGGGTATCTACACAGCCATAACTTTTATTAAAACTTACTACTAGGAATAACCACCACCTAACATGTACAGTTCGTATCTGCACAAATGGTCATGTTGGCTCTAACAACATTTGGAAGTGAGGTACTATAAAGCTTTTTCTCACATACATTTTAAGAAAGTGCTTGGGCTGTCTTGCTTAATTCCATAGCAGTATAAGTGCTTTTGTTGTAGAGAATTCCTTAGCTGATAGGTATGAAATTTCTAACAGAAAAATATGTAAGCCCTTTATATTTTTTGCTAGATGCAAGAAAAATGAAGAAAAAAAAGAACTTGCTGCGTCTGAAACATCAATCTCCAAAAATCCTTTCTATCACACTATGATGAGAGTAAATATCGCTAATTACATCAGTTGCTTTGTACTATGAGCCAGTGTTTCCAGATTGTGATGACCTTAGGCCATGATACCAACACTCACATATCACCATTTCTGGGGCTCACTTCTAAGTGCACAAACTTCAAAATCATGGCAGCATTTGCCTTTAGAAAAAGTATACCTCAGCCGTTTGCCTTTGTAGAAAAAGAGACCAGAGCTAATCTTTGCATCTGATTGCGCAATATGTGAGGCCGCACATAAATTAAGCTGGTGCCAAAAAGCAGTACCTTCAACGTTGACAGAAATAACACATTTTGCCCTCGTGAAATGAGAATTCTTGAGGAGTTGCACATTACAATGGGCTGCAAGCCCAAACGGAATCCCGCTTCACACAGTATATTCTGTCGCTTTCGCCATGTTGCTAGATTTCAAGACACCAGCTACTCTCCTCAAAACCCCAGAATGTTGGTGCTCACAAACTTCTTAAAATAAAACACAAGAGTTTGTTACATGCATTGAGTGTTTTTTTTTCGTGTGTTCGCCGAAATCTTGGGAGTAACACCAGCAACCACCCATGGCCACAGTAAGCCTGTCTCCCACACAACAGTCGCAAACTTTCAAGCTAAACCAAAAAATAAATAAAACAAAGCACCCTACGGGCGCTTAAGCAGAGGACTGGTAAGTCATAGGCAATGTACTCAACACTTTTGTGAGTAAAAAGTCTGTAGAGTTCCCTGTAAGACATCAGAAACGAAAGTGAAAACAAAGCTGAAAGCTATACCAAAATTAGAACTAAGAATTACACAAGGTGAGCAATAGATTTTTGCATTCCACAAGAGCCTATTTGCAAGTCTACTTGCCTACTTAAAATAATTTTAAAAAACAACAAAAATGGCCCTTATTGAGAACAGAGGGGTAAAAATGCATATAAACAAATTCCTCCAAAAATGAGAACGCAGCAGACAATATTACGCAGGAAAACTTGCATAAACACAAAATTTGGGCACTGCTCTTTGTGGTTATATTATAACTATATGAGATATCCCGAGAAAAGTGCAACTGTGGGCTGCATGGCACTTAACTACGTCGTCATCGTGTTAACCACGACCCAGATTCCAAAAGAGAAAGACAGGTAGAGCTGGTACGACAGAAGATTTATCGACAGTGCAACACTTTAAACGTGATGCAGCTGCACTAAACCCTACCTCCAACCGGCTGCTTTTGCTTTTGAGAGAAACAAAGAACCCGGCTGCCGCTGCTGAAGAAGACACCGGTGCACTTCAGAGCAGTCAGCGCCGAGGGCGCGAAAAGCAGGAAAAGGCGCGGGCCAATCGACAACCCGAGGGGCGGACCGGTGACTGTGAGATGGAGGAGATGGAGGAGAGAGAGTCCATGGATGATTTTCGTTTCACGCGGCGTTCGGTGACGGCAATGACGACGGCGCCGCGGATGACGAGCAGGCGGGCGCCATACCTTGGGCGCGGCGACTGCGGCGGTGGCGGCGGCGGCTTGCGTCTCCGCCGTCACCTGACCTTCAGGATTTGCAACGAGAGGGAGAGCGACGGCCGCTTCCGCACCAGAGTGGACGCCACTGGAAATGACACGAGGGCAGTGAGCGAGCTTGTACCCCTTCCACATCTTTGTTGTTGTTCTTTTTTTTTTATTCTCAACGGCAACTCTGGAGGTTTCTCGAATGGCTCATGCTGGTGATCAGATTGCACTTGACACACTACTTCCTGTTAAAGGGTCAGTCTACTCACCGAGATGAGTGTATAAATAATGGCATATTCTGGTAGTTGGCACCCTATAACATCAATAACGAGAGAACTGCTCCCGGTTTAGGCAAGAATTTATATTTTATTTCGGCGTTAAAAGTCGCGTAAAAAAGCACGGTGGCGACCCCAAACGTTCATTTTGTTCAAGAAAGTGGTAGTCTTTTTTTGTAGAAGCATAAGTGAATATACTACGTACCGTTTGTATGCCCCAATGTCAGAGAAAGGCACGTTTTGTTCTAGTAAACTTAAGAAGCCGTACCGCTCGCTTTTTCTCTAAATCACATGAATATTTATAGTTACACGTACGCAAAACGCAGGCACATTCCCACTTTTAGTTCAGCGTATGCTAGCAGAGACGCAAAAATAAACAGCCTATAGTGGCGCCATCTGGTCGTCAGGACAGGAACCATTGCTGTAAACAAACCGACTCTCCACTTAAGCCTAGGAGCGGCAGAATCGTCACTCTAATTATTAAAATAAAGCAAATTTATCTCCTATATGTTTTCTTATAGGCGAGATGAGACGAAGCGAAAGACAGGCGCCCCATTTATGGCCAGTGAATGCACTGAAAAAGGCAGCAACAACGAGAATTCAGTCCGAAGCGAGAGGTCCGGCTTCGACGGGCGCCGCCATGTTTGTCACCGCGCGGCAGAAATCCAGATGGTTGCCAGATGAGACTACCATCTCATACAAATGTGTTCCCACATTAATAAATTCTATTTTAAAATGTTCTACCGCACTCCTTGGCACCACAGCTGGCTAAACGGTAATTTGAGTAAAGAGCTATCGGTTGCCGTAAAGAAAATATGGTCGATAAAATTCAGTAGACTGACCCTTTAAGGGGGGAGCCTGGTCTTGAAAAGAAAATTTTACATATCTAGTCATAGTCATGAAATTTTCAGGCCACATGTATTTTTGTGCGCTGATTCTAGATATATCATTTAATTTCATGCACTTGTGCAATTTTTATGCAAGTATACTGTGAAGAGTTTTGAAGAAAATTTGCTACGGGGAAACTCGCTGAAATGTATGCCATTGGGTTCTCTTGATACCAAGGAATGCAATAAGGGTAGAATTGTCTTCCTGGCTATCATAGAACTTCAGTAATAGGGAACTGAAGCTGCCACTTCAGAAACAGGAATACAGTGGAACCTCAATTATACGACGTTCAGGGGACCGGGCGAAACCGGCGTATAATCCGGGTGTCGTATAATCGAAAATCAAAGAATGCGGCCAGTGGCGCTCGGCCTTGCGCCGAAAACTGTTGACCGGCTTCAAGCCCGCGGCAAGTACGCCAATCAGATTAAAAAAGACAAACCCAGCATTTGTTTGAAACAGATTTGCAAAAAAAATCTTTATTACCGTTTAAAAAAAAATGGTAAATTTTTTTTTTGCACCTTTGCCCAACCTCGGCGCATCAACTTTCTTCAAGGGCTGCCACTTCCGGCAGTAGGTCGCCAACATCGTCGCGCGCGCAAGCAAAGCGCCGGATGTTGTCGACGCTCTGCAACACGTCCGCGTAACTAGGAATGGGAGCGCAAACCTCTGCATCGTTGTCCACTTCCTCTTCGTCGGAAGTTTTATGTCGGAAGTTTTATCGTCGGGGCACATGGCATCCATTACTTCCATTACAAAAAGCGCCGTGGACGCCGCTGTCCTCGCTTCGGCGAGCGCGCCTCGCCCGCTTATCTGTTTTTTCATCAGCGTCCCCTCCAGCTGCGACAACACGCGTCTTATCTTTTCTCTTTATCTTTCCTCTGATCTTTTAACTCTCCTCTATCTGCACTTGGCAGTGGTGGTGGCTTGGCTCGAGCCAGTAGACGGGCCGGTGCACTTTCCTTTTCATCCTTCTCTCAGTCGCAACAACAACGCGCAGGCCGCGGCGCGCCTCCTCGGGACTGCACAGGCTCGACGAAAAAGAGAGCAAGTGCACTTGGCGGCCTCGGCAACGCTCTCTTCCGCGCAAAAAAGGGGGTGCTTAGATTCGCATGCAGTTTTTTTTTTTTTTTTTCAGAAAATAGGGGGGGGGGGGGTGCTTAGAATCGCGAAAATACGGTACATCGCGGCCTGCGTTTGCTGACGACCTTTTTTGACGGACGGTACGAGCCAGCCGTCGTACGAAGCGGGGTCCTTCTAAAATTTGCGTCGTATAACCGAGGTTTTTAATGCATTGTCTCTATGGGGGTTTTGCCGGGACCGCACAAATTCGTCGTAAAATGCGGGTCGTCGCATGACCGGGGGACGTATAATCGAGGTTCCACTGTATACACTTTTCTTTTCACTTCTGGAGCGACAACTTCAAAACCCTATAACTTAAGTTCTATGATAGGCAGGAAGACAATTTTACCCTTATTGCATTCCTTAGTGTCAAGGGTATCCAATGGCATACACTTCAGCAAGTTTCCCTCAAGAAATTTTTTCAATGCACCTCACAAAATGCATGCATAAAAATTATTTAAGTGCTCAAGGAATTGTTTTACACGAAATCAAATGGCATATTTAGAATCGGCACACAAAAATACATATTCCCTGAAGATTTCTTAACTGTGACTTCATTAATAAGATTTTTTTTTTTCCAGACCAGGCTCCCACCTGAATAGCTTTTAACTATATGTCAGTATAATAAACCAGCCGGCGCGGTGGCTCAGTGGTTATGGTGCTCGGCTGCTGACCCGAAAGACGCGGGTTCGATCCCGGCCGCGGCAGTTGAATTTCTTTGGAGGAGAAATTCTAGAGGCCCGTGTACTGTGCGATGTCGGCACACGTTAAAGAACCCCAGGTGGTCGAAATTGCCGGAGCCCTCCACTATGGCGTCTCTCATAGCCTTAGTCACTTTGGGACGTTAAACCCCATAAACCAACCAACCAGTATAATAAACCGGCAAGAAACAAGGAACTGAAACGGGGTTGGATGTTGAAAGGCCCAGGGATTACATCACAAGCATGATCACTTACACTTCACTACATGGGTTGAATGGCCTGAACTAGTGATGGCTGTATGAAACTACTCAACTCCATTCATGAATTGCTCCTAATGACCAAAGCAAGCCCGGGATTTGTTACTTCGCTCAAGCACGAAGCAGACACCTGTGGGTGGGTAATGTTAGCAGTATCAAAGACAAAGGTGGCTAATAGAAGTTCTCTTAACGAGGTCACAAGACAGGAAGGTTTGCAATCAGCTTGCTCTGAAACCTTTCATGGCTGTGAAATTAGGCATGGCAGATAGGAGAACGGCGAGAACCCAAAGTTCTGTTAAATGTGTGTGCACCTCAAAAAAAACCTCTGGAGATGCTCTCTGAATGTTCTGAGCACAACAGCATGTACTGGCCAACATCTTAACACACGCAGATTTAATAATGACAGACACAAAAGCTTACGATACACAGGAGCCATGAAATAAATACATTTTTAAAAATCGGAACTTGGACTTCTTTGCAGCCAACACACACATCCTTAACTTGACGGCTACACCCTTCACGTGTGAATGCAACCAATCTAGTGCCCTGTTCAATTCCAGGCTACATGAAAATTCGGTTTGGTTTGGTTTATGGGGTTTAACGTCCCAAAGCGACTCATGCTATGAGGGACGCCGTAGTGGAGGGCTCCGGAAATTTCCACCACCTGGGGTTCTTTAGCATGCACTGACATCACACAGTACACGGGCCTCTAGAATTTCTCCTCCAAAGAAATTCAACCGCCGCGGCCGGGATCGAACCCGCATATTTCGGGTCAGCAGCCGAGCACCATAACTGCTGAGCCACCGCGGTGGCTACATGAAAAATTCAGGTGTTTTCGAGGCTACCATGTTATGTGAAACTTTTGTTGTCGCGTGTAACTGCTGAAGCGATGCAAACATTCCAAGAAACTTGCATAGAAAGAAAAAAGCAAATAAGTGTGCACACATAAGAATCAAAATGGGCATACAAGTTCAGTTTATTGACCTTCGTGAGGGACAAGTTAGTTCCATAAATTACACCACATGCGCCATGCAATGCTAGCATGGGCAAAAAGCATTTCTTGACGGATGGTTAGTCTTGTTAGCACAGCAGACACCAGACGACTATGTCAAAGGCAGCCAACAAAGTTTGCGGGAAAAAACAATCAACCATGCACACAAAAACGAACGGCAAGCATGTTACGAGTAAAGGTGCAGTGAAGAGGAATCTGAAATCGTCTTTTTGCCGCGGGAACTCAATCTACACATTCTGAGCATTCTTAGAAGCTTCGATTTATTGCCCTGTGTGGCCGATTTCTTTAATTAAATCGAATTAACGTCCGGCTCCTGCCTTTTTTTTTTTAATTCTCCCCGTACGGTAGGCGGAGTCGACCAACGCATGGAGTGCCTTTCACCTAGTCCCGCGGCGGCTTGCCGCTCTGCCATCGGCGGAGTAATACGTAGTAGTCCGTAGAAGCAAATAGTCCGCGCTTATTTTTATTTCTGCGGGCTTATTTTGCGGCTATATCATCTGCGAATGAACCTATTTATTCACGTAAACCCAAAAAACATAATAAAGCGAAAGCAAAGCCTCCACGGAGCTGGCTGAAAGGCACTCCCCGCGTTGGTCGACTCCGGCCACCGTACGGAGAATTAAAAAAATAAAGGCGGGAGCCGGACGTTAATTCGATTTAATTAGGGAAATCAGCCACACAGGGCAATAAGTTGACGTTTCTAAGAATGCTCGGAACGTGTAGATTGAGTTCCCGCGGCAAAAAGACGAGTTCAGATTCCTCTTCAGTGCACCTTTAAAGTTCAATTTCGTTTTAAGCTATGTTATTTTAACTGAAAAGGCTAGCCTGAAAACAGTCTGAAGTGATCAAAATGAAACCTGTCGAGCTATTTGCCACATAGCAGACGCTTTCATAGAAAGAAACACAGCACAGCACTTGTCACGTACATCTTTTCACGTAATCATCATCTTTGTGCAGCAAGTTTCTACTATGCAGCAAACTTGAGCCTGTGATATGTCTTACTTGTTGATGAAGTTCTCGGACTAAGCAGAAGCGCCTGCTCCATCAGTGTGCTGATCATAACGTCGGCAACTTGTAGTCAAAAGGTGCTTGCTCTGCTAGCTAGCTATTGCATGGCAGGCTTTATGAGAGCATAGTGTCCTGTTAAATGGATCAAACATGGTATGTGCACATAACAATGAAAAAGGAAAAGAAAAACATAACACGAAGGCATGCAACATGAAGATGAAGGAAGGGTATATAATGCAGCAAACACAGAAAAAAACCAGACTTGGGAGCACGTAAACATGCATTTCCACACACACCCACCACCTCTCCAGTCCCCAGGGAAGCCCTCATGGCAATAGTGAAAGATACAGATGCAGATTTTGCATTGCACGTTCACCAGCAGCCCCAAGATGCGACAGTCAGCTACAAATCTAGTTTTGCAATTAGCACTCCCGAGGGTCAAAAGGAGATTTCAAGAAAGTACCGGCACAGAGCCTTTACGAATCAACTCCCGGTATTTGCCAGTTGCCAATAGACGTTGTAAAGAGCCGAACACATTTGAAACTGCAGGCAAAACGTACATACATGCATGTATTCCATAGATCCACGAGCATGCACACAGATCTAGCGCACGCACAGACAAATAGGACTGACAACAACTGACAACAAAAGTGACAGTGGGTGGTGATGTGAGGTGATCCCGGAAAAAAAGAATCTTTGTTGGAAAGGTAGTTTCTTTATCTCTCAACATTCCCTTTCCTGAAGGGCAATTGTCTCCAATGTGTGCTTCTAGTTTCTTTTATAAAGCCTTTTCCCTTAGCAATCATACAGCTGATAGTCTATATATAGTTACCCAATCAAAGACAAAACTACTCAAAAAGCATGCCTCTCTTCAAAATGCACATTAGTAGTTGTTAAACAGCAGGAAGAGGGATCCACGGTAGAGAAGGAAGGAAGGTGAGAGTCCTGACAACACACACACGCACAAAAAAACAGGAAGGGCCGAGGGAAGCCACAGTTCGCTAGCCAACATTCCAGCAAAAGGGCCCTTCTTCCTCTGGGCAAGTGCGGTCATCACTTCCCCAGACAAACCTGCTGTCTCCACTCTTCAGAGATACCCTGCCTGTTCCTCCTTCCTCCCACCACTTTGTTCTCTTTGTCCTGGCACTCTTCCCACAGAGAACAAGCTTTTCTGCCCCATTTTCCACATTCCCACTCTAATGTTTTTTCGCTACCTGTCTCGCACTCTGTTCTTCTGCTGATGGTTTCTTCGTTTTTTTTTTTTTTTTCACTCTCCGGGTTACCCTGGTTTCTCTCTTATCCACGTTAGCAGCTGCAGCCTCCCTGCCTGGACAGAAGCTCGTTCGAGTCTGTGCTCGCCACCCTCCCATCTCCACGGCCTCATCGTCATCCACCCAGGTCCTTCCTCCTCGAAATGAAAGGCTCCATACATCGTATTTACTCACGTAATGTGCCCACTTTCCACGAAGTTGACATAAATTTCAGCAGAGGGTTTATTATACGGGGAAAAAAAGGAGATTCAATGGATAACTTTTCTGAGCTGAAATTTTACATCATACATCCGCCCGCCAGCCCGTTCGCGATGTCCGTCCGTCCGTCATCAACAAAAGCATTTGTTCAACAAGGTGCATCCCTATGTTAACCACCTTCATGTTGCCAGTGTTTAGGATCATTTGCTTCAAACGGTGTTTGCCGTTTTACGGAGCAGTCTGTCAATTCTGTGACGGCCGATGCAGCTGGACAATCGTAGCGAGATTAAACGAACATGCTGAAAAGAGGCCCTGAGGGTCATGTGCGCACTTTTTACGCAAGGTTAAAAAAATTCTCAACGCAAAAAGGGGGGGGGGGGGTTCATTACTGACATAAATACCGTAACCCCTGCCAATGATGACTGGACTTGTGTACGTTGGCTAATGAACCGAGGCTTTCCTCCCACCCCTCGTTCACTCTGCATTAGTAGAAAAAGGGGGGACTCACACAAAGGACAGCCTTACAAAGAGCAGGGTTAAAGAATCGGGCACAACCGAAAACATGCTGCTGCAAACATCAAACGTGCTCCTCCATGCTGTGAGTCAAGCCTGTCAGTTGTCCCAGTCCAAGCATGCACCACGGTGTCGACAAGCCGAAGGGTTAGTGCACTGAGCCAGGCCACCGCCACCACCAGTAGTGCAAGGGGTCATGCGCGAAGACCGAGACGGGCCTTACTGTTGGTGTCCTGAGGTGTCAGCGGCCGCTCAATCACTTTGGAGAGCAGCTCAATCCACTCGGTGCGGTCGCGGTCGCTCTCGGCGCCCATGGCGAACTTGCGGTGCGGCGTGGTCACCGTGAAGGCGAAGGGCATCTCCTTGAATCCGTGCGGTGCGCCCGACTGAACAGAGTAGCCCTCGCTGCGGTGGCCCAGGAAGATCTCACCTTTGGGGTAGGCGTCCTGGGAAGAAAAAATCAACCGAGGGCTTTTATAACTGCTCTGCAAAAACACACGTCCATAACAACTGGTATCCTCGTACTGAAATCATTGTGCAGTTTGCATGGCAAAGATGGTCATGGGTAAACAGCAGTGATGTGGAAACGTGAGCTGATCAGCACGTTTCTGAAAGAAAAGTTCCACGTCCTGTTTCCTCCTTGTCTCCTGTTCCAATCTGTAGTGCTGCCTGCGTTCACTATGAATAAGGTTATGTCATGCCGAAATTCTAGGTTAACCTAGACCACTATTCAGCTCAAATGCATCTTTCCACTTACGATCAGTCAGAGTGTAGATCAGCCAAAGCTATGGAATGAAGTGAGATGTGTAGCTCAATGTGTTTGTCCAGAAACGCAAATAACGGAGTTGCCGCCCAATCTGCAGTCACGCATATGAAAACATTTAACTGCAGATGCTCTATGACTCCATGAGGTAGATGGAAAAGTGGCTGTAACAGCTGGAAGAAAGCTCACTTTTAGCTCCATATTGTGAAAGCTACACATCGCACGGGATGACTAAGATGCTCACGATGATTTACTCTGCCTGCTGCATGTGTTTAATTATCGATTTGCTCATCGATCGTTCAGGGACCTTGCGAAAAAAAAAATGGTCTTATTTAGCGTACTGTATTTACCCATTAAGAGCTGTACTTGCTCTTTTTTTTTTCACAAAATCCGGCCAGGATGCGGCTCTTACATGAAGCAGGCATGTGGCCATTTATAGAAATTGGGAACTGTGTAGCGGCTGGCACACTCAATATTGCAGCCAGCAACAGCCCACACGGGAACAATTTATTTGCTATTTTTTGTTGCTTCTGCTGCTGCCATCACTTGATGAGCTAGTATCAGTGATGACCTCCTAAAGAGTGCCATTTTCGGTGCAGTTAGTGCTATTCAATATCCTGGCCATCTTGAGGCCACATTCACGACAGTGCTGGCTGCCATCAAATGCCATGCATTGCAAAACCTTCTTTATTTGGACTTGAAGGGAGCAGGAAAAAATGTCCAAACGTCGAATTATTAAATGGCCCTCTGAGAGCCCTTGCCCTACTCCACACCCCCCTTCTTTGAGACTTTTAGGAATTTTTGAGCTCCAAAGTGGGGATGACGAGTGCAGGCCCTAAAGGTCGACCCACATGGAGCGAACAGACGCTGCGAATTTCATGCGGCGCGGCGGGACGCCGACGCGCGTTCGCCGTGCTGCACCACATACGGCGAAAAACAGGGGACCGCCGCCAGACAGCAGCCGTCTTGATACTGTAAACAAACCGACTCTCCTCGAAGTGGGAGAACTCTCACTCTAAATAAAAAAATAAACCAAATTTATCGCTTATACGTTCTCTTGTAGGCAAGCTCAGACGAAGCGAAAGACCGGTGCTCTATTTACGGCCAGTAAACGCACTGAAAAAGGCAGCAACAACGAGAATTCAGTCCGAAGCGAGGGGTCCGGCTTCGAAGGGCGCCGCCATGTTTGTCGCCGCGCGGCGGAAATCGGGCGGAGCTAGATGCTGGAGCAGAGCGCCCTCATTGGTCCGCGCTGAGCTCGCATTCGCCGCTTCCGGTAGGCGGCTGACCGCCGGGCGAACGTATCTAGCACTGCTTGGTCGGCGGCGAACGGCCGCCGGCGGCCAAGCGGCCGCCGCCGGGCGGCCGTTCGCAGGTTTTTCGCGAGAAAATCGCTCCATGTGGGTCGGGCTTAATGTGGCAGGCTTTACGGAAACATTTAGTAATATGGTAAAACGTATAACCTTCTGTAGTATGGTTACCTTCCGTAATACGGTAACCTTCCAAGATGAAGAATATGAGAGCAAACATGGCAGGCGTAATATGGTATCCTTCCGTAATACAGTTACGTTCCGTAATACGGTAACCTTCCAAGATGAACATGAGAGCAAACATGGCAGGCACCCACCAGTGGGTCCTCGTGGTACATCCATTTGCGGTCGTCGAGGGTGAACCAGCGTTTCCGGGGCTGGTCAGCGGGCCGGGGTCCGGACTTCCACAGCCAGCCTTCCTTGAGGAAGTCGCGTGTCAGGTGGGGCACCAGCTGGGACTCCTTGGCACCCGGGAAGGCCACCTGCAGGTGGTGCAGCTTGGCTGCCCGCAGCGCACAGTACCAATCCACTATGGTCTGCGCCAGGGGGAAGAGAGGCCGGGGAAAAAACAGAGGTGGGATAATAGTTTTGACAGAGCTGCAGCAACGTGATCTGAAAAATTATATAGCACAACACAAGAAACATATGAAAGCAGGCACAGGAGATGACCACTACAACACAAGACATGGGCATGAGTCACCTGTTTTGTGTTCATACCTTGAGGGGGATGCAGCTTTCAGCAAATATATATATATATATATATACACAGAATACTGCAGACCCGAAGGTGGGTCCAAGCAGGAGGGGCAAAAGCACAAAAAGAAAGAGGCGTGGCAGATTACATAGCACAAAACTAACATAACAGTAATAGAACATAGTGAAGAACAAGGGAAAAAAACAAGTCGGCAATTATCAATAAGTAATTTTGTTAATGGCATCGATGCTATTTACCTCAGGCAGGAGTTCATTCCATTGAGTTATTGTGTGAAGAAAAAATGAGTACTTAAAAGCATTGATTCTGGCGCTGTAAGGTGTTAGTGATTCTGTGTGACGATGTCGTGTTAGTCGCGTTGTGATCGGTTTAAGAAATAAATCTGGGCTCATGGAGTTTTTTATTTCTGAGTAGGAAAAGAAATTTCAATCGTTGAAGTTTTCTCCGTGTTTGCAATGTCTGTATGTTGTTTTGTGCCATAAGAGTGGTTGGAGAGTCAGTAGAACGATATTTATTAAAGACGAATCTGACACACTTTCGCTGGATCATTTCCAGTGCCTCAATGTTATGTTTTGTGCAAGGGTCCCAGACGGTGCATGCGTACTCAAGTTACGGTCTGATGATGGATGTGTAGGCTAGAAGCTTTGCACTAGAAGGGGCGCCTTTTAATCTATGCCTAAGAAAGCATAGTTTCCGAAAGGATGACGTACATATGTTGGTTATATGTTTGTTCCAGCTAAGTTTATTGGTTATAGTAACACCTAAGCATTTGTATTCATTAACTTCCTCAAGCGAATGATTTGGAAGGGCATACGGAAATGATAGGCTACTTTGTTTATTGGTCACTTTCATAAAGACTGCTTTGTCATTGTTAAGCTCCATCTCCCACCGACTGCACCATGAGTGAATGTTATGAAGGTTAGAATTAAGGATGACTTGGTCTTCGTAGGATCTTACTTCATGAAATAAAACACAATCATCGGCAAAAAGCCTGATTTGCACTGGTTCACTAATTACATCCACATTGTCATTGATGTAGACCAAAAACAGTAATGGTCCAAGCACACTTCCTTGCGGCACCCCAGAAGTGACCGGAAGGTAATTGGAACAATGGGCATCAATACTGACGAACAGGGCGTGGTTAGAAAGGTAAGAAGAAACCCAGGAAATTATGAAAGAAGGAAGACCGACATCTTATATATATATATATATATATATATATATATATGAACACTCTCAAGGTTAGGTCCCTTGTAAAACATAAATACCCCCAAAGCAGAAGATCTGACAGCCGTCGCCGTAGCTCAGCTCAGTTCGTAGAGCACCGGACGTGTAATTCGGAGGTCGTGGGTTCCGTTCCCACCGGCGGCATGGGGTTGTTTTTTCTTCTGCTCTTCGAACCAATTACCTTTAAGAGGTAACATATTCAGTGATATTCTTCATTGGTCAACACCACAAAATAAACAGATATATAAAAAATATTCCCTGTGCTCCTTTGGTGTCTGTGGCTGTTGGCTTCTCTAATATATAAAACGAGCCCTGCATTCCCCTTCCCTTGTCTGCTATATATATGTATATAAAATTAGGACTACTCACACAAATTTCACAGCTATATCTTCAGACATTTGTTTTCTAACATATATTTTTCCTCTGAACACTGAAGAAAGGCTGCATAGTTAAGTAAATGTGACATAAGGCTGGTTCCTGCTGGAGTCCTACAGGTCAAGACAGTATTGTATTGATACAACTGAAGCGAGGAGAAAATTTCATTAAAAAAAAACTCAAAATTCAAATCAGAAAAACAAAGAATATCTTCCCTTAAACTTTCCATGGTTTCAATGACTGTTGAGTTCTTTTGCATTCATATTCACGCTGAAATCTACAGCTGTGCTAAAATTTTCTAGTAATCCCAAGGAAAAAAAGAAAGATGTATGCTACCTCCCAGCAGTTCCTGGTATGCTAAATAAAACTCCACTTACACACATATGTGACTGAGTATCGTCCATTCACAACTCATAAATATTTTTTTAAATGAAAAAAGAAAATCCAGACCTCTTTCCCAACTGCAAGGTGAAGAAGTGATAGCTGATGCTGCATTGTTACATCACCCTTAATCAAACCCATGTCATCTATTTAAATATTTAATGTACTGTGAGACTTAAGGTGTCAGGTTTGTAAAATTTTTAAAGTGTTAGCAAGTGTACTGCAAAAAACTGATGCTTGCTTTTGTCATCAAGGTCATGATGGAGTAAAATTTCAGTGTTGTGAAAGCCTACACTTTTCAAGAAAATACATGCCCCCTGAGGACATAATTCATACTAGTTCTACGCCTACCAATCAGCCAATTTTAACCAACTTTCATACATTCAAAAAGTTTAATCCGAAGTGGTTACGTGACCACTTCCCTTTCTCACATAGCTAGCAGCCCCCCCAAAGCCAAACCTTGAAATCAAATACTGTAAAAATCCACATATAGTACGAGGTTTTTCTTTTTCCAAATTTTAGGATGTCAAATTCCCACTTCATATTATATGCCGATCCAAACAATTTCGACACTACACACGTAGTATCCAGAGCGCCAGTGTACACAAATATTCGGAGAGCATTCGGCTTTCACGACTTCTGGAATGTCTCTGAGCTGACAGCCCTTCCTTATTCGGATTGTACATGGATAAAAACTTTCTTTTTCCGTTTTTGCTATCTCCAAATTACACCTTGTATTATAAGCAGGTCCGTATTATACGCGGGTTTTTACGGTAATAAAAAAATTCGACACAATGCACATATTTGAACCTGAGCATTCTCCATTTTCACATTTTATACGCAAATGAAAGCATGGCCAAATTGTAGAGTGTTGTGCAGCATGCAGCCGCACTCGGATTTCACATCTGGCAGTTTCAACGAAGTCGGCAAATGAAAGATGCACACTTTGTACTTTGCCAGCCATACAACATAGTTCGCAATGCCTCTTTCAGGTCAGCTATAAAACCTACAGGTAGCACGAAAAGTTATTGACCGATCTCCTTCACATGCGCCAGAGAGTGAGGAAAGCCGCTAAGAGAACGGAGATGGCAATGTCACCTTGCCATCTTCACTGTAGACGAAAATATTTCGTGTCGAGCCATCCTTGACGTAGCTCAACTGAAGGCCATGCTTGTTGCCGATCTTGTCGGGGCAGAAGACAGCATTGATTTCGGACACCGGAATGGACGCCTTGGGCTCCTTGTGAGACTGAAAATAACCAAACACAACCAGTTCATGATCAGCACTGCATCACTCTGAATCTACACCAGCTGATCAGAGGCTCTAAAACTGGCATCTACAGATTCCTTGGGTACCTTGGAGCACTTTCTGAGTTCCTGGGCACCTAATTTAAAGTGACCATATTCTTCTGACCCCAAAGCGGGACATTAAGGGGGGGTGGGGAGGCATGTTCTTGCCTGAAAAGCTTCTTCGGTACAATGGAAGACGCAGCAGCTGACATATGCCGCTTGTGCTTCACGGTGCCTATGTGTTTTAAAATTTCAAGACGTCCAATGTGGGCGATGGAAAAGTCTCTTCCACATTTCTCGCAGCGACCATCGTACTCCAATTTCACTTTCTTCAGGAATAGGAACTCCTTACCCAGTTCTCCGTTGAACTTGCACTTCTATTCAGGCATTTTCATTGGTGCGTCAAAGAAGCATTAAAACAAACAAACGCAAGCACGCGGAGGGAACAGCGCGGACAAACGCATAACTATAGCATAGGCAAACAATTTTGTACCCAGATTTAACTTTGGCTCACTAGCTAGCCAACACTCTAAATGTTTTTGTGGCTATATCTAGCTATAGTTCGAGAAAAGGACGAGAAAAGATGCGACTCGCGAGCGCTTTTCCGCGAGCCGCCTGGCAATGGCTTGTTTTTGCCATTATGTAGGCTGGTTGGTGGAGCTAAGGAGAGCGGGTGTAGCCAGTGTAGCGAAGGCGGGACAAAACGCCGTCCCACAAGCATGCTGGCGGGACAGCGGGACCAGGCCCACAAAAGAGGGACATGTCCCGCCTGAATCGGGACGTCTGGTCACTTTAACCTAATTCCATGTGTGCCTCAAACAATCACCAACTTTAGTTTGACGCTAATAGTGCAGAGTTGTCCGCTTATTGCAAAACTGTTTCACTGCACATACAGTCATTATTAAGAGGGTTCACCAGTGGCAGTGTCCATAGGAAATACATGGGAACTTTCAGAAGCTATACCGTGTCTAAATATGTCTCGATTTTCATGAGGTTTGTGGCAGCGTTTTCTTCTTGAATGAATAAAGGAAATGTTGCGGGCAGATTTTATTGTTTAAGTTTCACTTTTTTACCAATTAGACGCAAAGTTCCAGAAAAATGGTGCTTTTAGATATGTAGGTCTTTCATGTCATCTCGTGAAAAAACCAAGCCAAAAATCAAAATTTCGTCCGCAACATTTCCTCCCTTTTTCTTTCTTGATTGTTAAGACACGATTTTTATCCATATCGAAGTTAGTGTTAGCCTTTTACAGGCTCTGAAAGTTGTGTATGTATTTTCTGAGGGGATTTGAATTTCGCGCCAAAATTTACTAGCGCGGCGTGGCTCCATCTGGCGACAGAATATTTTGTCGCTACTGCACTCTACCACCAACTTCTTGCTTGTCTGTGTTCGTGCGCATGCGTTTTTCTTAGAACCCGGACGAACTTCATTTCTTTCTTTCCTTTTTTCTTGCTTGGGCTGTATTTCTAAAAGATTCCTGCTTTTCTTTTTTTCTCGAGCTGGTGGTGCTAAAAAAAAGTGAGATGCAAGGCCACACCTACAAGCTACCCCCCCCCCCCCCCCCCCCCCCCCACACACACACACAGTAAGGCACTGTTTGCACCAAAACGCAGGTGTGTCGAGTTATCCGGCCAAAAACCGGTTACTGGGTTCATGTAAACGCGCCGTGTCGGGTCAGGAGTCGGGACCAGTCAACTCCGCGCAAAGGGGTAGGTTGACTCAACTCCTCCCTGCCCCGATGTGCTTGTAAACGCTGTCGAGCCGAAAAAACGGAGGGGAAAGGATAAGCGCGAAATTGTTTTTGCTTGCGCCGTCGCATCTCCGAAGCAGCGGTGGCGTGCCTCAATCTTGGATATGTTACCACTGCTCGCTTGCAATGCGAGGCTCGAAGCTTGGTGTCGCTGCAGTTGAACCGGTCTTCACTCGCTAAAATCGAGTTTATGCAAACACGCGACGTCTGGTCCTTCTTTTTACTTTCTTATTACCAAAAATTTCAGGGGGCACTTTGACTGTCTAAAGTGGGTAGAGGCGGAAGCGTTTTCCGCACCACCTTCGCTGTTTCTGTGGCACCGGTGGCGTCACATATAATTGAGTACTAATTACTAAGTGATGACAAATCACTTATTAATGGTTAATTACTGATTATTGCCTGAATACTAATTAACTGCTAATTAATGACGCTTCAGCTTCGCCTTTAGGAGTGGAACGCGACAGCGCGTTGTAGCGCTGCCAGGGAGTCCACGGAACGCCACTACCCGTTCGGCGCGATGCCTTACCCTTTGAACGCAACGCTTTTTGAGGAAAGGAAATGGCGCAGTAATTCTGTGTCATCTCGGTGGACACCTGAACCGCACCGTAGATGAAGGGAGGAATTGGGAGTGAAAGAAGATAGATAAAGAGGAGCCGTAATGAAGAAAATGGAAATTGTATTTGAGGAAAGGAAATTACGCAGTAACTGTCTCACAAAATTCAGAGGGGGCACTTTTTTGACCTAGTGTGTGGTCACTGATGCCCCTAAGAGTGGAACGCGACAGCGTCTTGCAACGCTGCCAAGGAGTCCATAGAACGCCATCGCCCATTTGGTTCTACGCATCGCTCGTCAGTAAATTGGTTTTTGAGGAAAGGAAATGTATCTGTCTCGCATTTGTCGGTGGACACCTAAACCTCGCGGGAAGGGAATGGAGGAGGATGAGAGTGAGTGAAGACACCGTATTCACTAGACGCGCCTTTGTTCATTCCAAACCATCGAGCTGGCATGGCGGAGTGGATAGCATGTTCGTCTCTCACGCCGAAGACCGGGGTTCGATTCCTGAGCTCGACCAATTTCTTAATCGGTTTTATTTATTTATATGGCCGGACTAGTAAACCTAATTAGGCTAATTGGGCAATTAAGCAATTAACTAAGCTCAGTCCCACTTACTTGGAGCATCACTATACGATGCCTTCAATTGGTTGCATGGTTACTAGCCAAAGTACAATTGGCCCGGTTTGAAATTCGCGCACTGTGACGTCACGACCGTTGCCACCAATTGAAAAGCGTGACATTTTCTGTCGACAACTGCTGCTTACAACGATGAGACATTAAAGGCTTCCGCCTTAATAATTACAGTGTTGTAGGCGTTACCGAAAAAAAGTAACTAAATACGTTACTCGTTACACTAAAAAAAAGGAACGCGTTACCGTTACCGAAAAAAAGTATCGCACGTTACTTTGCCGTCACTCCATGGCCATAAATTTTAATCAGTGCGTCTTTGCTGCAAGAACTCAAGATAACAGTTTTATAAAGCTCATACCTCATATAATTCCAACTTCACAAAGAAAACATAGCTGAACTGAGCAAATTTACAGTAATTCTGGTGTGCTTCTGCTTACGAAATTACGCGGAAATTGTGTAGCAACAAAGAAATGTTAATGTCATAGTTCCTGAAAAAATATATTTGCGCACATAAAAAATTTTTTTTTTACTTGAACCTTCGTAATTATCGCAAAAATGCGAGTGTTTACGTCAAGGTGTTCAAGGTCAGCTTCGCTCGCTTAGGAGCTCAATAACGAGAAACGTAGCCGGAGTTGCAGATAGAAACAGCTGGTTGACTGCGATCCCCTTTTGTGTGCTGTACCATTGTACTCTTTCCACGGCTCTCTTAGGGCCATCTTGAAGTAAACTGGCGACATTCCTGAGTTTTCTCAGAAGAGGGAACTTCTTCCACAAAGAATGCGAGAGTGTCACCTGGGAACGAGACACTGACTTACAGATTTCTGCAAATGGTTCATTGGTGGCTTGGCATGCGTCCACTCTTTAGAGAGATGTGTGTGTGAGTGGTTTGGGGGCGAAGACAAGTTTGTGACTGCGTGTTCGTGCTTTTTAGAGCGCAGCTCTCTGGCGTCCGTTCCTGGGTTTCGCGTCGTCGTCGGCGTCGGCCTCGTAACCAGCTCCGCCCCCAATGTTACGCTTTTCAATTGGTCGAAATGCTCGTGACGTCACAGTGCGCGAATTTCAAATGGGGCCAATTGTACTTTGGCTAGTAACCATGCAACCAATCAAAGGGATCGTATAGTGATGCTGCAACTAAGTTGGACTGAGTTTAGTTAATTGCTTAATTAATCAATTAGCCTAATTAATATAGAGGAGAATGAAGAGGTCAGAAGAAAAGAAAAGAACGACGCGCGCCGCAGCGACAACAGCGTCCGCGGAAGGAAACGCTGCTGAAAAAAAAACAGATAAGTACGAAGCCGCGTTCCCTCCACCACCACGCACTTACCCACTCAGTAAGACGTTGCTCGTTTCATATACGTTGTGTCAAACATCCTAGACAGTTCCAACAATTGACAGGTTAATGACAGAACACGATGGATAGAAATACAAGAATATAAATATGAAATAGCCTAATTAACCTTTCTAGTTAGAGCGCATAAATCAATAAAACCGAGAACGAAATTGGTCGAGTTGGGGAATCGAACCAGGGTCTCCGGAGTGCGATACAAGCACGCTAGCCACTCCGTAATGCCAGCTGAATGGTTTGGAATGAACAAAGGCGCGTCTAGCTAATACGGCGTCTTCGTTCACTCCCATCTTCCCCCTTTCCCTTACGGCGAGGTGCAGGTGTCCACCCAGATATGCGAGAGAGATACATTTCCTTTCCTCAAAAAATAAATTTACCGTCCAGCAAGGCGTACAGCCGAATTGGCGATGGCGTTCTGTGGACTCCCTGGCAGCGTTGCAAGACGCTGTCTCGTTCCACTCTTACAGGCGAAGCTTAACATGTTAACCACACATCAGTAACACACGCAGACAGCCAATGGACGCGTCATTCGCTGGCAGCACTTGATTCATCATTAACAACCACATTCTTAACGTACGCTCCCTTGCCGCACATGCCAAGGACGTACACCACGATCACATTCTGCGCCATTCCTCTGTACTTTGCTTTGCTGAAACCTGGATGGATCCCGAAGAGCCTCTAGAAATCATAGATTTCCTATACTGCTGTGGTGCTCGCAGAGACCACAACAGAGCGGCGGGAGTCGCTATCTACTTGCGCACAGGTCTCTCTGCAATACCAGTCGAAATGTTTGGCACGTCACATGAAGTTGGCGAACTGTGCGCCGCAATGTTGCCGAACGGCTTGCTGGTAGTAGCTGCCTACTTCGCCCCTACCGCACTCACGAAAGACGTCGTGCACTTCCTGCAACTCGCATTAACCGTCCATCGATCCACACCGATGTTAGTAGTGGGGGACTTTAATGTTGACATAAAGACAAACAGCAATTTCCTAACACTTATGCGGGAGAACATCCCGTTCCTCTTGCTCGTAACGCGTCCCACGGCTGTGACAACCTCGCGAGGCACTTGTATAGATCTCGTCTTTGAGAATCAAGCATTGGTGTACCAAGTCGAACATATATCAGTCTATTTCTCCGGCCACAAAGCTTCCTTCATGACTGTCAAGAACTGTTAGTGGAGTCTTTGTTAAAGGAATACGTGTGAAAAATAAAAAAAAAATTCTGTGATAGCGCATACATGTGTTGCTCGATTTCTTTGCCTCAATCTATCGAAAAGGTGAAACAGCTTATTTGCTGCGCTCAAATTTCGCATTAGGAAGTAACGTAATCGTCGGTAATTTTTTTTTTTTAGTTGAGTGCGTCGTCAAGGGCAGGTTTTTTTTGGCATGCATGCGAGCCGCAACAAGGGTCGTCAAGAACACCGGTAGATTTTGTTTATTTGCAATACTATTTTTGGCGTTTTTTTTTTCTGAAAGAGAGGCGGAGAGGGACAATTGAATTAAGAAGTAACCAGTAACATGACACCTCTAATTACCGAAAAATGTTAACGTAAGTACGTTACCCGTAACAATTTCGAAATGGTAACGAGTACGTTACTATGTTACCGAAAAAAGTAACGCGTTGCCGGTAACGCCGTTACTTGTAACGCGTTACTGACAACACTGCCAATAAATAGCCACTAACAACACGCGTTGGTCGAGTTGGGTTGACCTTGCGCAGCCCGACTCAACCTGACGTTATTGGTTCATGTAAACAGGGCTAAGCAAGAACTCGCTTATGCAATGACAAAGTTTGCGTCCGGCCACCATGCATAGCTGCAGGACGCTCTCGGTGCTTTTGCGAGCCACACTTCCCGTCCTCTTCAGTTTTCTCTAACTCTGATTTATTTCTTTGTGGAATTATAAGCAGGGAAGGAGGTATCAAAGCAAGTAAATCTGTTATAATTTAAATATTTTCACGAGGTGGTGAAAATGCCTTGAAAACACAGACGAGCAGATTAACGTGGTACTGAAACAAGCTCTTTATTGGGCTGCCGTAGAATAGGCGTCTCCACCCACACACGGTCACCTGGCTTGTATTGTGCGTGGAGACGGCGGAGATTGCAGCGTTGGGCGTACGTTCGCTCTTGGTCTGTAATGCGTAGCCGGGCAACTCGTAGAGCTTCTGCACGCTGCAAGCAGGCGGTGACGTCAAGTATGTCCTCATTGGTGACGTTTGGCAGCATGGCGTCCAGCGTTGTGGTTACTTTTTGCCGTAAATGAGCCTAAAATGTGTCACATAGTACTGGTCTCAATAAGTGCGCTGTAGTAGACGAACATGACGTACGGAAGGAAGACATCCCAGGCCTTGTGTTCTGCGTCGGCATGCATGCCGAGCTCGTCTGCAATGGTTTTGTTCAAGCGCTGCATGTGGCCGTTCATCTGTGGATGAAACGCGTCATCGTCCGACGGCACCTATACTGTAGCGCAGGATGGCTTGCGTCAGCTGCACAGTGAACGCAGTTCGTGTGTGTCGCGCGGGACACAGTGAAAGAAGGAAAAGCGAAACACACGCTGTAGCCAGAATGGGTGTTCTAGGCGGTTTCTTGGCTATCGTCATTTTCCGACGTTTCCTTCAAAGGTCGCTTGAGCGAGCGAGCCTTTTGTGCTTCGAGAATGTAATTAGGCTCACGAATTGGAAGGCCACGGCTCCTCCTTGGGTCCACGAGCTCAGGCAGCAAGCAGTACATATAAAAATTTTTGAGCCGCGGCAACATCTCGTCCTCCCAAAACGATTGATTCCTGGAAATCGCTTCAGTGCTGATGCCTTTTTTGGTCCACAGCACAAACAAGCACTTTTTACGGCGAGCAATATTCAGCTGTCCTTGCACTTGGTACCAGTAATTACTTTTTGTCTTCAGCTGCAATCTCCCGCTCTTGTTTTCCTCACAGCAGACTATTTTTTTGGCGCGAACTCCTTCTAGTGGAGTAAGGTCCCTCGCTGAGTAAGAACACTTGACTTCAACAAGAACGTCCTCCCCAATGAGTCCGTCCGGGGAAGCGCCAAGAAAGGGGTTCTCCTGGTCAACAAACAGGCCGCACTCCTTCACCACGACGTTGCACTCATTTTCGATTTGCTTGAGTGCTAAGCACTCGTGGTCTTTTCCATACCGAATCGCTTCGGAAGTTATTTCCTTGTACAGGATGTCGCCAACTGTCCGCCCACATCCCGTCGTTGGTTTCATTTTACAAATAGCACCAAACAATGATGCTGTCAATCTCTTTCGCCTTTCTTGTTTCCACAGAGTGCATCCACTCTGCTTCGACGTTGCTCGCTGCAGGTCTTCGATGTTGGTTGCTGATAGCGAAAGCGATTTCAGGAAGGTGTCGGAAGTAGATTGAAAAGCACCGGGCTCCATGTCTGGTAAGCCGTAATCAGCATCGGCACCAGTATGTCGCTCCTTTTCTCTGCGCTTGCAGCGTGAAGTGGTTGGTATCTTCTTTTTCGGTAGCTTTCGCTTTGAATTCCTCCTAGAAACTATCGCCTTCACAAATGATTCTGTGCATCCTCCAAGCTGCCCTCCCGAAATCCTGCGCGCGATTTTTTCGTGGTATGTTCCTCGGCAGTTGAGCGATAAGGAGGCTGCAAAACACCTTGTCTCGTAGGATCTTTTCAAACAATAGTTTATCCTCTTTCCTCCTACAAATTTCGCCACAATGGAGTTGTAATGTTCGGCAGCATTGTTATCGACGTCCATTATTAGGCTCGCCGTGTTTGCAACCACTCTGCTCATGGCAACACAAATTTCTTCAAACATGCCTTTCTGAACTATTTCAGGAAATATATTTTCTTCTCCCGCTTTGCTTCCGGAACAGAAGTAATCAGCGCAGTTAGCGTGGTCTCCGAACACATGATTTGGGCCGTTCATTATGTCATGAGCAAGACGGTCTATTTTTTCAGAAAACGATGCCTCTTCAGAGCTTCTAACTTTTATTGCTGTTGCAACTCCATGCCGTAGGCGAACAGCTGCTTGGAGAATAGAGTTCTTTAATTTAGGAGGAATTTTTTCTAGCCGCTTCTTCTGAGCGATCTCTCTTATTTTTGCTGCATAGTTTCGAAGTAGGTGGTTCCTGCACTCAATTTTTTCAACCCGCTGGTTGCCATACGGTGCTGCTGCTACGATAGATCTGTAAGTGCTGGAATCCCCATCAGCAATAAGTTTTGTATATTTGATGCCATGTAGCTCAACGCTTTTCTTGAAGCCTTCCACCACAATAGCTTGCTCCATGCTTGTTGAGCTTCCCTGCCAGTTCTTGTGGCACTGATGCTGTTTCGGGGTGGCACCTTGTGGAGTCCGGCCACACATTGCGCATATCTTGTTTTTCACGCCAAGGTACAGGACCTTTCCAGTTCTGTGACCAACGATAGCAGCCTGAAAGAGTAAGACCAATATTAGTCAAGAAGCTGCCCTACTGGCTGCACTGCTAATCGCTCGAACATATAGGTATTTCAGCTTATCATGCCTGCTATTCAAGTGCTACTTTAAAACTACCTCTAGGCAGTTTGATGCCTTTCGATCACAACGGTACATAGCCCCGTGTACATGCAGCTAGGTTATGAAAGCGCGGATCTTTTCCATACCTCCCCAATTAGCCGAAAGAACAAGTGTGAAATATTTCAAGTACAAAATGCAGCGCTTTTTACCGCTATGGCAACTAAATAAATTCGTGCACTCACCACGCCTGACGGAGCGTCATATTTGTTCCTGTAGGATCTCTTTGACCACGCACCATCTGCGATGACTGCTATCGTGGGTGTACCGTCACTGTCAATGTCGCCGCATTCTCTTGCCAGCCTTGCCTCCTCTGCGCCCGCTGTTTTCATTTCCTCCCAGGCGGCTTGATTGATAATGTTGCCAACGTCGTCCTCTATTTTCGTGTAAGTGTCCGATGACATTCTTGGGATGTTCATAGACGCAAGCAGTTCGTTAAGGTTTGAGAAGCCACAGCCAATTGACATTATTCCACACACCGCTGATGTGTTTATATCGCCGCAGCCGCTGGAAGCTTGCGCATCAGATGGCGGGTCTGTGTGAATGACATCCTTCCTTCGGCACATCCTGCATACAAGAGTCAACGTGCTTCGTAGACCTTGCTTTCTTTCAGACACACAGTCCATATCCGCCAAAGTGCAGTTGAAGGGAACATGGAGGGCGGTCTTTTGCAAGCTGGTCAACAGGTACTGAAGGCTAACAATGCGCCGCCCTTGAATTCCAGCATTTGCACTGCCGCTCTTTACGGTGGTGATCGCGGGACCTCCATTGGCAATATCTTCGTCGCACGACTCTGTTGTGCTCATCACTGAAGATGACAGGGCACTTCCTGGCACCTCGGATTCTTTGATGGGGGCTTCAACGTCTGCCGGCCTTGGGTTGTGCTCGTTGACTTCTGGGGACGCAGAATCTTCAGCAGGGTGGGCAAGGTCGCCACCATAGAGGGGATAGTGTGTTTTGCACGTAGGAGGTTCGTTATCACGAGCTTGCCTCTTTCTGGTGTTCGCAATCAGTGCACCTGCACGTTTACGCTTCCCGTACCTGAAATTCTTTGCTGGCATTTTCTGCTGACTTGTTGCCTGCTGGTATTCAAGCACCTTGAGACAAATCGGGAAACAAAGTATGGCGCACAAAAGTGCCACAAGATGATGGTTACCGTCAGAACAAGCCAAACTCAAGCCTTGTTGGTGCTGAGAAGCGGAAGATGGGTGTCCGGCCCTGGGAACGCTCGTACGAGACTAGGCAAAGTAAGCTGCACGCTGTCACTACAATCGAGGACATCCTTCTGCAGCTAGAAGGCTACGCGGGAAAGGGAAGAAGACCAGCCATGAGCCTTGTGCTTGTAACCAGCCGGAGGGACGACGCTTACAGCAGCATGGTCAGTGCAAGAATGAACCACTGTTTATTGAAGGCACAGCTTTTATAGGCACGAGCAAGAGCGCTGTACCGGAGGGACGACGCTTGCCGGCGTTCTGGGCCAGCCGAGTGGGACGCGCGCCGGCGTTCTGGGCCAGCCGAGTGGGACGCGTGCCGGCGTTCTGGGCAAGCCGAGCGGGACGCGCGCCGGCGTTCTGGGCAAGCCGAGCGGGACGCGCGCCGGCGTTCTGGGCGAGCCGAGCGGGACGCTGTAACCTACTGCGCATTACTGTTGCGCATCGGCGCGATGCAATCACTGATGCGCGGCACTGATACGAACACGACACGTGTCCGTTACAGTGCTAGGAGCTCCTTTCTTTCCTTTTATTTAGAGACTGACTACATAGGTGTTCAACACAATGGAACCTTTTCCGGGTAATGTCCTGCGGACGACCACACCTGTCTGCTCAGGCGAAACCAGTCACCCCACCTTACCATTGTAAAAGAATTTTCGCAGAAAAGACTGAAGGAAGCTTAGGCGACCCAAACCAGAAACGCTAAATTGGTGGGTTACTGGGAAATGGTCCATTGTATGACCCCCACATCCTTCTGTGCTCAATGGCTTGAGAGGGGGGTCAACTTTTTTGTGCTTCGGTCTCTGGAACCTTGGCCGCATACCTACAGATAGTTCTGGGCTCTACTTTGTGTACGCGGAAGAACGAATACTTTTTTTCGTGTCGCGGTGTAGTTTACACACCTGGAGGGGGAATAGAACTTCCCTCCTTTTTGGGGTACTCAGGTGCTGCCATCTATCGACAGAAAAAGTTCAAATCTGAGTTGCCTTGTAGCTGGTGAGCCCTCTTAATAGCATGACAGCTAGGCAGAGAAACGACAGAAGCCAGTACATGTGTTGTTGTTCAGCACCTTCTGAAAGCTGTTGGGGGTTGTCTGGGGCTAAAGAGACTGAGAATCTTTGAACTAGATTAACATAGCATTTACGGGAAAAAAAAAATGCTTCAGTTAAATATATACCAAGACTAATATGAAAGTTACGGCAGTTCACTGGCTGCAAGAATACTTATCAATCATTACAAACATAGGAAAATACAAAAAGGAAGCCGCTGTTAATGACGGCCACGAGAATGTTTTGAACATGGAAAGCCTTCCTTCAGTTACAGCAAGTACTGACTCTTGTCTCACCCATACAAGCTGCTCTACAGACAGTGAAAGGCTTGCAACCTTACCCTGAAAACTTTTTTCCATTTCGTAAGTATTTTCGAGATCACATTTACGAATACCCTGTCACAGCAGACAGATGGCAGCTGGTAGTTCAACGCATGTGCTCTGTGTCACCAGTGGCAAATAACAACCGGCAAAGAAGCAGCACACAAAGTGCAGCTGCTAGGCTGGCCACTTCGAGCTCCCCGCTGCTCTGGTGACAACGTGCAGTGTCCGGTGTCGTTGGAAAGGTGAGAGAAGAACCGTGGAGGCACTAAGGGGCAACTATGATCGCTGATATCGCCTGTGAACGAAACTGCCCCAAAAGACAAATACTGACAATGGTCGGTTCCGCGAGAGGTGACCTTCCATACTGCATGCATTTCGAAACTGTGTTCAAATGTGTTTCAGTGTCTGTTTAAAAGCTACTTGGAGTTCACTGGTATTGAAACAAATCTTGCAATTGAGGTTTCAATAGTATATTCTATTACCCCAGTATAGCGCTAAAACCCATATCGGTGGGTTAGTCGCACCTCTATTTGCATCATATTAACATCATGTCATCAGCACTCGACATTCCGTTAAACCTGCTTTCAAGGACTAGTTGCACTCATTCATACTACAGAAACATGGCAACTGAACACTTAAAGGACCCCAGGGAGCAAACCTAAGTTGGACCAGATCAATAGATTGCTCCTTTCTAATGTTAATGAGGCTGATTTCACTAAAAACAAAGCTCTTGTAAGGTAGAAAATAGTGAAAACTATAAAAAGACAGTCATTAGAACCACATACACTTCCATGACTAAACGGCAGCGATGTCAAAGGAGACTTTTTGTTGCATGGATCAGAGAATGAAAGACTGTATACTGACTATTGTGGTAACTTTTGTTGCACAACTACTAGTGCACTTTTATCGCGCAAGGAAGGTAAAAACCGAAGCTAAACACAGAAAGTAAGACAAAGCAAACAATTTACACTTCACATCGCCAATGTCACAAGCTGAATCAGAGGCGCAGCAAAAAAATATTCCAATCTTAAATTCGAATTCCTCACGAATAAAGCACCTTTTTCTGCTGAAAAAATGCCAAATGAATCGAGGAAGGCTGCAGCTACTGGACTTTACTAAAAAAAACCCACTGGAGCTGTCCTCAGTGACTTTTTATGCAGTGCTGCAAGACCTCCGCAAATCAGCGCTCACCTCCTTGACGTAGTACTTCAGCACTCCGTCGCTGAGCATGAACCGTCGGGGGTGGAAGCGGCCATCCTCCTTGCCCTGTTTGTACAGCCAGCCTTCCATCTGGCCCTCCTGGTAGATTTGGCGGTCCGGGTGCACAAACTCCTCGCGTTCGTACTTTGCTCTCACCCACTGTTCCTGCACAAGCATCGAAGCAACACACTTGGCATACTTGAACAAGATACTAATCTGTTGGGGTAGATGGTAATATAGCGCTCGTCGCTAGTGCTTGCGAGTTGCATTTCTCTGTGTTTCGGTCTCACGTTGCTATGTGCTGCTCAAAAAAACTCGGCACACAGTCAGAACCGCTGAAGTAGAACCCAATTCAGTTCTTCAATAGTCTTCGAACAAGATGAACTTCCACTGTGACAGAAACTCTTCAATCGGCCTTTTTCATTTTCCTGTGCTGCCACCTCGTGTACAACGCTGGAAGCTCACTGGAAGGGTACTGCGCGCCCAACCCAGCCGGACTGAGTGCCGCTGCGGAGCACGTTTTGTTGGAATCCGTCGACGATGGCGTGTCCTGGGCAGCGCCTGGCATCTGAAGGATTTCTAGGGCTGACTGATGGCTGGGTGCGAAGTCCGAGGCAGGCTGCTGTGCCCACCGAAGCGCAAATTCTTCAGTCTCTCCAACCATCTGGCATGCAACGCCAGCTAAGCAAGGGCCGCCGCTTAAAAGATGAAGGCTACATTCGGAACGTAACGTTCAATGAAATATCCCCGATCATTTCCCATTTATATGTGGTAATGCTGTTTAGCTTCATCAAAACGTGCCGCAGCTTAGTTGCATGGAAGCCGATCTGCATACAGTCGCGATATTGGAAGTGCAAACTCGTATGTGCTTGGTGGTGTGCGATTCCAGTTTGCAGTGTTTTAATGTAGGAACAGATGAAATGGCCACATTTTTGCCTCGAGTGTCCTCTATTTTTTCTTCAGTTCCACCATCTGCCCGTCCGTAGGGATCCGTACGGATGTACGTGCTGCAAAACTTTTGGAGATAACTTAAATATACCCAATTCACTTTTTGCCCTACCGGGTTACAAACCTAAAGCCATTTTTGGTGACGAACTGGAAGCATGTGAGGCTACCGCCGCAGTGCAGCTTTGTTTGTTTCTTGAAAAACAGTTGCCGGCAATGAGCGCACGCCATGGTATTATATGTGGATTTGAACGTCTGACACATGGACTGTGTGGAACACTTCAGTGGAGGGCTCCGTATTCTTATATGTGACTTGGACTTATTTCACGTGTATTGACATACACAGCACTTTTGTATTTCACCTCCACTGAAATGCGGCTGTCGTGGTGTGCATCGAAATCGCGATCTTGAGATCAGTGACCGGAAGTCTGGGTGCCGCGGTGCCGAGGCCTTCCTGCCCACGAATAAAAGATTTCGTGATAGACTGCACACGCATTTAACCGCGGTACCTCGTCCGTACCTGTCACAAAGTGATTCCTGCTCAGTTTTGACGTTCTTGACGGTGCCCAAGGGCGGCCACGACCATCGAGCTGGCGAATTGCTTTTATCCACGCTTCGCGTCGATGGCGGTCCCGGGAAGCGTTCGGAAAGCGAAAAAAACAGACTTTGCTTCCCTTTACATATTGGGCATTGCAGCCGTATGCAACACATGTCATAGGCATCGCCAAACGCGTCGTGCTGAACGCCCCACGGCTGCAGCAAAGCACCCCGCCGCGTAGGAAGCCGGTTTGTTTACACTTCCAGTATGTTTCACAACACCACTGCCAGGGGATGGGCGCATGCGCAGTCGCGTCGTGAAAAAGGCAGATTGCACAAGTTGTGAAACTCCCGATAGGGCCTCGTGTGTTGAAATTTGGTGGCCCGAATGGGCCAAAACTCGGGGATGAGGCGACTGTCAGACCGCTTGAGGTGGTCAGATGAACTGCTCAGCACTGCTCAGGACAGGGACGTAGCAGAGAATTAAAAGTTGCAGAGCACCACCAATAGTAGACAGCCCAACTCATAGGTGGCATCCCGATCTGTCATTCTCGACAAAGTTACCGCGGGAAATATCAGGGATTTGAAACGAAGTTTAGCAGTCACACCAACCATGTGGCGCCCTCTCAAGGCCAGGGCAGCAACTTAGCCTAAGCTTAGTTCCAACAAGTCCCACTGGATGGCTGCAGTGAGCCATGAGTGAGCAAGGCCTAGCTGCCACTGTTACCTTTATCGTTCTAGTCTCCACTCACGATGTGCGCGGCACAAGTAGTCTTGATGTGGGCCTCGGACACAGGATTCTCTCGGCCTCGTAGGCATTCGTACTGTGCACATTAATGTGTTTTGAACAAACCAATGTACAGTCTTGCACCACAAAATCTAGCTTAGGCCTCTGGTACCATGATCATGTTATGGTCAAATGTTTTAGGAGAATCCGCCAAGGTGGAGTAGTAATAAGAGAGTAATTACTCATTGACGTCCACCCGAGCGTAGCCATACGGCTACAAAGGAAAGCTATACAGCTTTCTCAGAAACTTCACAGTTAAAGAAAAATTCATCCTGGTCCGAGGTTCGAACCCGGGACCACCGCTTCACTGGAGCAGTCGCTCTACCAAATGAGTAATTACTCCCTTATTAATGATCATGTTATGTGAAGCATTGTAATTATTCGTCCAGTAATGCCCGTTGTATCACATACAACAAATGCGTCAGTAGTTTCCTTCGTTTACTTTTCATTCATGAATACCGAGCTTTTATAACTTTACGCATGCCACATTTTCCAAACGTACTTCCCATAACTCAATCCCAGTACACAGTAACATACGTGCAGAAGGCATGTTGCAAGACAACTCACTACAAAACCTGTGCACCAACCTAGAGACTTAAATGGCCGTACTGTTAAATCAACATGGGAGCAAAAAAATGTAGTAATTAATATTAATTTGCTGCATATACCACAGTGTATGCTTTGTGTATATGTGTATAAATCAATGTAATACGACAGTTTTCAATTAATCAGTATATTTGCATTTCTACAATGTACACACCTTTATGATCTAGGAACCACAAACTATCAAATTCTAGATGTTACTGCCTCTGTAGCAGTTGAAACTACTCAAGTGCTCATAGAAAGTGTGGCAGATTGTGCAGGTGCTTCTAAACTACACAAACCAAAGAACACAACAGGCGCTTTTCTTATCTAGGCATGCCTTGAAGACGCATCATGAACTTTATCAACATCTTCGTTGGTAGAACCCACATGATTGGTCAAATGTTTAGGGGAAACCCCCAAGGTGGAGTAGATTTGTAATAAGGGAATAATTACTCATTGGCATCCACCTGAGCGCAGCCGTACGGCTACAAAGGAAAGCTATACAGCTTTCTCAGAAACTTCGTAGTTAAAGAAAAATTCGTCCTGGTCCGGGGTTCGAACCCGGGACCACCGCTTCACCGGAGCAACTGACCAACACTGTTCCCACTTCGAGTTATTGATCAATTCGCTCTCGCCCTACCATAAGCTTGCCGTCCCGGTTAGCTCAATTGGTAGAGCGACTGCTCCGGTGAAGCGGTGGTCCCGGGTTCGAACCCCGGACCAGGACGAATTTTTCTTTAACTGCGAAGTTTCTGAGAAAGCTGTATAGCTTTCTTTTGTAGCCGTATGGCTGCGCTCGGGTGGATGCCAATGAGTAATTACTCCCTTATTAAGAACCCACATGAGCACTGCAAACATGACAAGCAAAAACCGGTACCTTGACAACAGTCACGTCGTCGGCAAGTGGTCGGCGATAGTAGGCCGGGACGTGAGCCTCGTACTTGGCCCTGGCAGCGACATTGCCGACGGCCGCCAACTCATCGACCTGCGCATCGTCCCACTTGTCAAGACGCAACGAACGCACTCGGCTCACATGGGTGCCCAGGCTTCGGTGCATCCCGGCACATTCCGTGCAGAGGAACACCCCAAGGTTGTACGACGCCCATTCGGGATCTGGAATCAGCGCACCACAAAAGAAAACAGCGTTAGTTGAAGCGTCTGGCAACAACAGTGGTGAAGATTCCATATTACCTAGCATAATGGACGCCTTTTTTTCATCAAAAATACAAATGCTAATTTGGAGATGCATCTGTTAAGTGCAGTAAAATTTACATGGCGGTCAATTAAAACGCTTCCAAATTTTAATGACATTATAAAGTAAAGGATGCACTTATATACAAGTGCATTTACTATGCAAGTAAATTCAGTTACAATCAATCAATCAACGTTCGTTTATAGTGCCCAGAAGGAGCCAAAGCAGTAGACAGCTGGGCGAGCTGGTATGCTGTCATATTCAATCAATCAATCAATCAACATTCATTTATAGTGCCCAGAAGAAGCCAAAGAAGTAAAGACAGCTGGGCAAGCTGGTATGCAATCACATTGAAGAATTGAATAGCATGAAAGCCAGGGACAAGGCACGCTTTTACAAGCGGCGAATTCTCAAACATATCATCAGCATTTGTCTTTTTATATTCTGTCCCCATCTTCTTCACACAGTCTGATTCCTCAGTATAACAACAAACAAAGCACAAGTGCTTTTTGCCTGTTTCTATACGATCATGATGAATATGCCCACAATAACAACACTGCGTTTTCAGTGAGCAACTACTTCTTTGTTTCTGATGCTTTCCCACTCCTCTCAACACTGCCAGCTAGCGAGAAAGTGGAGCACGTGCAATGCTCCCTATGCTTAGCCGCTGAAAATGTCCCTACTACCAATTTTTTCAGGAGGACACAGGGGCGCAATAAAAGACACAGACAGAGAAGTAGACAGGGACGAGTGCGTAACCTGCAAGAAAGGAGTTGTATATGAGTTCCCGCTCACTTGCGGGAAGGTTTACGTTGGGCAAACTGGACGTTGCCTCAACCAGCGCCTTCTGGAGCACAATAACTCATTAAAGAAGACAGGCTCCCATCTCCCGGAACATTGCCAAGAATGCACTAAGAAGACTAAAGTCGCCTGTTTTCCCCGCTTATCGAACTGCAAAGTATTGTTGAGAAGCCGCGATCAGATTGAACGGGAACTGGTGGAAGCGTATTACATTAGAAAAAAAGGAGATAACTGCATCAGTGATTCATCTGTGATACTTCGCCGATCTGAAATGGTTTTCTTAGATAGATTTCTGTAATCGCCTGCCTTCGGAATTCTTCCGGTGTTCTCTGGAACTCACGTGCTTGTGATTCGCTTAGTGGCGCTTGGGTAAAGCGAAGGTATATTAACGGTCTACGTCGAATAAAGCCTGTTGATAGTAAGCACTCGTCCCTGTCTACTTCTCTGTCCGTGTCTTTTATTGCGCCCCTGTGTCCTCCTGAAAAGTTATGAACCAACACGCCCAAATACAAGTACTCCCTACTACCAAGCCCTTTTTTTTTTTGCATTTTCGTTTTCAGCAGCACAGTAAGACGAAAGCTTTCCTTGCATAAAAAATGGCCAATCATGGCATTTTTGTTTCCAGTGGTGCAATGAAAGCTACCCTGACGTAGTACAAGCCACAAGAGACAGTGAAGCACTGAAAGAGCAAAGAAGAGGACTAAAAATTCAGGGGGGCACTTTGTTGACCTAAAGTGCGGTGAGGCGAAAGCCTTAAGCGCAGTGTTGCTGCTTGTGCCACTGATGTGTGGTTAAGATGTTAAGCTTCGCCTCCAAGAGCGGAGCACGACAGCGTCTTGCAACGCTGCCAGGGATTCCACAGTACGGCATCGGCCGTTCAGCTCTACGCCTTGCTCGTCAGTAAATTGGTTTCAGAGGAAAGGAAATATATCTGTCTCTCATATCTCGGTGGACACATAAACCTCACCGTAATGGGAAGGGAGGAAGATGGGAGTGAACGAAGACACCCTATTCACTAGACACGCCTTTGTTCATTCCAAACCATCGAGCTGGCATGGCACAGTGGTTAACGAGCTCGTCTAGCACTCCGGATATCCTGGTTCAATTCCCCAGCTCGACCAATTTCTTAATCGGTTTTATTTATACTTCTGGTCTGACTAGAAAAGTTAATCAGGCTAATTGGTTAATTAAGCAATTAACTAAACTCAGTCCCACTTACTTGGAGCATCACTATATCATCCCTTTAATTGGTTGCATGGTTAGAAGCCAAAGTACAATTGGCCCTGTTTGAAATTTGCGCACAGTGACGTCACGATCATTTCGACCAATTGAAAAGCGTGACATTTCTGTCGACAACTCCTGCTTACAGTGATGAGGCATTAAAGGCTTCCGCCTTAACAGAGATGAGTATCTCAGGGCCTTGCTCTCAATGTCTTGATGCAACATTTAGCTCAGTTCGAGAAAAAGTTTACACTTTTGGCACCAAATAGTAGTCTACTATGCAGAGAAGCTCCGCCTACATTCAGGACCACTGCACAGATTTCCTCCATGACAAAAAAGTAGACCGTTGTTGAAACTTATTATTACCTAAACAAGAAGCGTATAGCAATAAACAAATTATAAGACCTATATTGTTGATACCCAGCTTGTTTAATACAGTCAAACATTAAAAAGCTGATTTCGTTAACTGCTGCAATTGGCCAGCGGAGTAATACAGGACGCCGCGGACTGTCACCCAGTGTTAATTGCTTTATTCTTAAAGGGACACTGAGGAGAAATTGAAGTTGGCTTGCATCGACAGAATACCAGCTCCTGATTATAAAAACGCCATTCATACTGACAACAAAGCTCTTGTAACGTAGAAAAGAGCAAGAACCAAAATACAGGTATCGCCGCCACAGGCCAAACTCGCAAGTACAAGCTTCATGACGTCATAGGACAAAACAGTGTTGCTAGAACCAATGGTTCTAGCAACACTAAGACACGAGAAGGCACGAATCACTGAGGCGCAGCAAATGCATGCGCAAATCTCCTTGACGTCGCCAGATGGCGCCACGTACCTGACAGCTACGCGCGCTCCTGCAGCGCCGGGACCAATCAGCGCCTGCTCCCCGGCAGTAGGCGGGCTCCCGGTATTCCGCTAATGGTAACAAGGTACACGGTATGCTAAAGGTGTCTATTTGCGAGAACTTCGTTGACGACTTCGAGAACGGGATCCATTGTAACGCTGGCAAAACGCCGGTGCAATGTAAACGAAGCGACGGCCGCAATAGCCGATAGATGCCTTCAACATGCGGCCGGCGGTAGCTTTCTTTTCGGCTGCTGCTGGGCCGCACTGCTGGCCGCCAGAAATCACGGAGTCTGCGTTATGTCATGTGCACGTCATGTTTCACGTCACTTAGTCCTGTGTCGTCATAGGAGAATCCCAAGTTTGAATCAGAGCGGCGGGAAAAACTTTTTCAACTTCGAATCGAAATTTCTTAGAAATAAATGCATCTTTTGCTGCCGGCCAAGTGGCAACAAAGCCATGAAATGCCGAACTATCGGATTTTGCTATAAAAAAAATATTAATAGAGCTCTCCTCAGTGTCCCTTTAAGTTGTATCCTGTTATGAAAACCACACATAGCAGAGTCCAGGCAGACTTTTTGTAGCGCACCGAGATTTGCATAGGGTAAGTTTTTCCTTAAGTTTTTTACTGTACAGCTGCCTCATAAACACGAATGATCTGTATTTTTGAGCCTGTAATCAAGATAAACTACTTTTTATATTGCAGGGAACAGGAAGACACATGATCAAGATAGCACTTGGTCATCTACAGCTCGCCGTCAGAAATGTGATCAGTACCGTACATGTGACAGACTTCTATTATGTCATATTAGCCCAAATTTAAGATTCAAAGGCACTCTATGCCACTGAGTGCTGCTCGGCTAATTTAGCAAGCCATTTACAGGTGAGAACAGGTTTAGGTTTATTGGGGTTTAACGTCCCAAAGCAACTCGGGCCATGAGGGACGCCGTAGTGGAGGGCTCCGGAAATTTCGACCACCTGGGGTTCTTTAACGTGCACTGACATCGCACGAACACGGGCCTCTAGAATTTCGCCTCCATCGAAATTCAGCCGCCGCGGCCGGGATCGAACCCAGGTGAGAACAGATGAGACAATCTGACTGCTCAAAATAATTCACTGAAATATTATTACTCTCATATACAGAGGAAATGTGACACGAGGAAAACAGAACGGCAAACTAATTCAGAAAAAAGTTTACAAATAATTTACGCAGAAACTAAATAATTGGATGTTCAATTTAAAAAAAATATGCAGCTGAAATAAATGAAAGGCAGCATAAATTTCTGTGAGGCAGAAATTCTAGAGGCCCGTGTACTGTGCGATGTCAGTGCACGTTAAAGAACCCCAGGTGGTCGAAATTTCCGGAGCCCACCACTACGGCGTCCCTCATAGCCTGAGTTGGTTTAGGACGTTAAACCCCATAAACCAAACCAAACCAGAAAGGAAAATGCAGTCACAAGAAGATCTGAAGACTTTTTTTCTTTTTTTGTTTTTTGACAGCGTAACAGCATGATATTAGCATGAATACTAACCAAGTCGCTTAGCAAAAATTCCAAAAATAAAATTGAATTTATTCTGAATGAACACCTGTCTAAAGCTCAATCAACTTAAAAACGCTCAACACCATAGCATGCAGACATTTTTATATTTGCAGCTAATCGTCTATGAAAACTAAACACATTTACGGAACGCTTAATTATTTACAGATAGTGATTTAGAACGGATGGCCATATTCCAATAAATTTCACAAAGTCAATAACACAGAGAGCGACATTTGCTCTGCCAAGAAAACATGTTAAGGTCAAGGTTGTTTTGTTGCATGCATCAGCAATAACGTCTTAAAGTTCATAAAAATATTTTAACATTAGGCAGCAAACACCTACACCTATAAATACACACAGCCCATCATATAAGTTCAGGTTCTTGAAGTTTATAAGTTCAGGTTCTTGAAGTCAACCACATGTAGAAGCGCAAATTTTCTCATGCGAGGTGCAGAAGAAATTAAGGTTTGGTTTGGTTTGGTTTATGGGGTTTAACGTCCCAAAGCGACTAAGGCTATGAGAGACGCCGTAGTGGAGGGCTCCGGAAATTTCGACCACCTGGGGTTCTTTTAACATGCACTGACATTGCACAGTACACGGGCCTCTAGAATTTCTCATCCAAAGAAATTCAACCACCGCGGCCAGGATCGAACCCGCGTCTTTCGGGTCAGCAGCCGAGTACCATAACCACTGAGCCACCGCGGCGGCAAGAAATTAAGGATAAGAATGACTAGAACTCCAACTCCTGAATATGTCAACATTATGCACTGCTGAACTGAAAAAAAGATGACCTTTGAAAGTGCTAAGAATTGAAACATGCAGCACGGAGCGACATCTCAAAGTTTAAATTTCCAGAGACTGCATTTAACTGCCTTCAGCTGTTCTCACTATTTCATCGAATCTTCATCATCTTTGTCACAGGTCATGTCATTTCACTCATATAGATTCTGAATGCCGCCAACTTATATAAGTACAGCTTAAGTGTTTGCAGGATTCACGCAGTATCACAGTAGTCCCTAACTTCGCACCTTATCTCTTTTTGTTGAGACTTTTCCTTGCATGAAATGTACCTTCACAGTCTTGTTTGTCCTTACAAGGGTAGACGTGCAGGCTAGTTGGTGAACCATGATGCTTTAAAACAGCGCAAAAGACAGGGACACAGATAGAAAAGACACACACAGCGCTGTGTGTGTCTTTTCTATCTGTGTCCCTGTCTTTTGTGCTGTTTTAAAGCATCATGTTTGTCCTGTTTTCCATGTATTTTACACATACACTATGTTCATGTTCTTGCCTGTTTTTTTTTTTTTTTCTAAATGATTGTGCTGTTTTTTTCGTTATCATTTATCTGTAATTTACTACTGCTACTTGTACTGTCCCCCCCCCCCCCCCTCCAACTATAATGCCAAACTGACACTATGGATACAACACTGAACAAACTGACGCTATGGGTACAAGACCGAAAAATAAATAAAGATAACAATTTCCCACCAGACTTCAGTATGAGAACACCAACTCTTTCAAAGATATAAGGAAGGTCACTGTACACAGGAGACTTTTTTTTTAGTTGAATACACAGATATCAGATGCCGCCTATGAATGAATACATTGTGATAATTATCTTTTAACGTCACTCTCTGGCGCAACATGTATAAAGGCCTCTGAAATGGTGCTACGCACTACTTAGCCACTACAATGCAATAGACAGAACACCTGTCATTAATACTACACATTCAAACTGCCGCGGAGACAGTCGAAAACAAACAGGAACTTCGAATCAGCTTCATATTCAGTTGAATTAGTATTCATTTCTTTATTCTGGATCATGCACTTCTCGGACACAGTGTCATCTGCATCACGTACGTTCAAAAAAGCGTATTGTAAATAACATTCGGTAAAAGAAGCTTGAACTTGAGAATGTGAAGCTAGTGTTGAACGGTTTCGAAACGTATTCGCCAATCATACGCGCCAGCCTTCCTCAGTTTGCGTCATGCAGAAGACAAATAGAAACAGGAAACGACATGGGCACAATTTCCGTTTCAAAGGCCGCTGTGCAAAGAACAAATGCGTGGCTACAGGAACGTCAAGGCGTTTACAACGTCCAACTTGAAACGGAAATGGCGTTAACCTGCCGCCTGGCTTTTGAAAGATGAATTCCATTCTTTCCGACGGCAAATTAGGAAGGAACAAAGACGCTGCATAGGCGTGTCACACGGCACAAAGCGGTGATTCAACATCCTTTGGTGAAATCGATCAGCGCAAAGGGCGATGACGCTATGTGGGTTTTGTGACGGATCGCGCGACAGTGACAACAATGTATCTGAGGCGGTATACCGTTCCTACAACTCCTACCAGGCCTACAGGAACGCGTGAAAGGTGCGCCGAAAAACGCCCAGAAGCACACAGTGGGCGTGAGGCAGGCGCCGAATGAGAAACAAGTCGGCTGAACGGGAGTGTCAGCGTCGACTACAAACGAACGCGCGAAACTGCGGGCAGTTGCCAAGTTGCGACACTTTCATTCCTGACTTTCATGCGACACCACCAAAAAAATACACTGGCGCGATCGCTCTAGAGCTCGCGCACACTAAATAAACTCGCCTTTTTTGCCGCAGTCCGCACATTCGCCGTTCCCAGGAACTTTGAGCAGCTCCAGAAGTCTGCGACGATTAGATTCGGCCATTTTTAAAATGCACTCTTTCCTCTTCCCTCGAAGAGAGGACTTGAGAAAACACAAAGTAAAGTCACTACCACTCACTGGTCCCACTGCCCTCGTTCTACAATAGTTTCGTCCAGCACCGCATCGCTTAAATGTACCGTGCGCCCGCCAGGCGCCTCTACCAGCGCAACTGCGTTCAGCGCCACCAACGGCCAGTTTGACGTCCCGAGTAGGATGGCTCTGCGCTACTAGGTCTGTGTATCCACGCCGTAGCAGACGATTTTCCGTGACTATCGGGCCAGCACTTCACGCCTGTCTTCCGTTAAAATTTCTATCACGTCGGGAACGTGAGAGGATTCAAAAAGCTTGATGCCTTTCGCCAAGTTTCTTCCTCGAAAAAAAATCTTGCCAGACCAAAGACAAAAGGCAAACACCGATGGTTCCAAGATATTCTTGTGCGGGCTATATTTATTTTATTTATTGATACTGTTGACCCTCGCTTGAGGGTCGTTACAGGGAGGGAATACAATGCAATGTACAACAGACAAAATTCATATCTCATAACATCAAGTTGGGTGCCCCCGACACAAAATATCAATAGAACGTTCGAACTTGTGCACGTCCGATTGCTCGACAACTTCAACAGGCCTAGTTTCGATGACATCAGGAAAAAAAGAGTAACGAAAAATATCAACACGTGAGTTGTAAGGCTTGATTGATCGAGTGTGGTTTGTTCTCGCGCTCCGTCTTCCCGGAGGCTGAACATATTTTTATACTACTTGTTCTTTTTGGGTACCGCAAAACCACTGAGGGTGGAATACGTGCTCAATCCTTTTAGAGGCATTAAACACGGCCTGAATGACCTCTTGCAAACCGAAGAATTGGGACCTTCCTACTAGGGAAAACAATCAAGACCGTTTGAATGGAAAGCGAGCGGTCAATGCCCAATCTACGAGACAGTGCCGAACGCGGCGCGACTTTGATAATGAAAAAACGGCATTTCTCCGCAAGTTTTGTGTACTTTGAGTTTATTGAAATTGGATTCGAACAATATACTATGCGTAAAAATATATCTGGTGATAATATATGTTTCACTCTCTCAGATGCAGAAGTAGAAATATATAAAAAACATATATAGTATATAGCTCCTGAGAATCTGGCCCAGAAGAACAAAGTTCATTGGAAAGAACAAAGGATTCCGCGCATAACTGGAACTAAGGTAGGCAGTCTTACTACAGTTCGACGTGACATAATGTCCAGTAGCATGTCGCGCGACAACTACAAAATCAGGTCCAACAGTCCAAAGAGGCCTAACCACCATGTCAAATCATACTTGGGGCAGTGATCATAGCCCTATTTTAATCGCCATCATGGGATTCCGTACGCGCAGATAATCGGTTATCTACATTGAACATATATGTACTGTTCTGCCTACACTCTCGGCTGTTTTCGTTGCCGGGCGGATCATGCTTCTCGTAATCCCGATGACCCTTCAGCTCTTCATCAGGCTACTGCACGTGCGCGGCGCTACTCAAAGCGACTTAGCAGACACGCTGGGCTGCGTGGTGTGCCCGCCTGTCCTCTACACAGGGTAATCGACATCTTTGGCGGCGTATTTCACGCCATGGAACGCACTTCTCAAGTATATATAGCTGCTTATACCGAAGCATTCGCTTGGCTGAATGTAGATGAAGCTTCATTTGCGTAACAGGCAGCCCGTCAGTTTTTCCCACACCATGACTGCGTTCCTACCCCTTCTCCCATGTCATCGATTTCTGAGCACCCTGATGAGGTTCCTACAGATTTTACCGTGGCAGAATTGCTGGCCTCCACAGATCGCATCAAAACAAGCTCTGCTCCCGGACACGACGGCGTACCTAACTCGTTGTTTCGCAATTTGGAAGGCCCAGCTCTAGAGTCCCTCCTTGATACATTCAATGAGGTGTGGCATTCTGGAGTTATTGTTGCAGAGTGGAAACATTCTATCGTTGTACCAATGCCCAAATCAGGTCAGCCGCCAGTTTCTTTTTCGGCCCTCCGCCCTATTTCACTACTATCTGCAAGCTTTATGACCGCATTCTAGCAACTCGGTTGTCATGGCGGCTGGAATCGAATTACTGTTATCCAGAATCTCAAATTGGGTTCCGCCCTCAAATTGGAACGGAAGACAGTCTTGCTGTTCTGGCTGCGGACGTACTTGTAACCGTTCTCCTCATAGTCATCTTGTTCGTACAGGGTCGTCCAAAAGTTCCCAGGCCACAGGGTCTGCTTTAGAGCGCTATAGTCGGGCAGCTACGACACCCCTGGAGCCAAAAATCTCTGTAGAGGATAGTAGAAGTACTATTCTCACCTCTGAGAACCTTGATGTCTTTGATGCTATCGTAAGTGGCAGTATACGCCGCTTGAAAGCAGACCCTGTGGCCTGGGAACTTTTTACGGACCCTGTACGTAGATCGCCACTGCAAAGGCATATGACAACGTCCTTCACTCTACAATTCTTGGCACCCTTATCTCCGTCTCCCGCATCGGTTTCTTCTCTCAATTCACACATTTTTAACGAACAGAACCTTCAGTGTACGTGTCCATGGGAAGCCTTTTGGCCACTTTACCTCCAACAGCGGTGTACCCCAGGGCTCCGTCCTCGCCTCCACATTATTTAACGTAGCTTTTATACCTCTTGTCCGAGCCCTAGAGAAAATGCCTTCTGTACGCGTCCTTGCGTATGCCGACGACATAACCTTGCGGTCGATGCGTCTGTGCAGCAGTCGGCGCTCCAGCAAGCGCTCATTCGGGAGGAGGAGGTGTGTGCCCCGGATTCGGGCAGGAGTGGCTCTGACTCCTTATGTGCGCCATCGGTGGCGTCACAAACGTTTAGAAGTGAATACAAGTGTCCCCATTGTGGTACTGCGCGCCAGACCCGTGCGACAAAAAAATTGGCGGAGGCTTAGCTTTGGTTAAGCCTGGTAGGTTATTTGCGAAAGCAAAAGCGCAGCGCCTCGAACAGAAGGAACGCATTGCGCCGCGTCTACAGGTCACGCGTGGCTACTGGCCGCCGCAGCGCGACGACTCGACTTGGTAGCCCATCTCTCACCCTGGTATGACGTCACGCTATGACGTTAATAGGCATGGCATGACGTCAGAGGTCATTCTAAATGTCACGCGTGGCTACCAGCCGCCGCTGCGCGACGACTCGACTTAATTGGTAGCCCATCTCTTACCGTGGTATGACGTCAGAGGTCATTTTAAAGGTCAAACGTGGCTACCGGCCGCCGCTACGCGAAAGGCCGAGCGTAGTATTGCTTTCGCAATAAAACACTTGCTGTGGACTTGCCCGGCTACAGCTCTGCGTTGGGATGTTGCACGCGACTATCGCAAGTGGACACATGATAATCGCTTTATCGAGAACTTTTACCACATTTTAAGTGAGACTTATTTACGCTCCTCTTTCTAACTTTCTATTCCTTTCTCATTATGCCTAATGGCAAACATCTCTATACTACTACTACTAAAAAAAAAAACAAAATCCCCTGCTTCCATATTTCGCTTTTACCTGAAAGCTGAAAGTACATTCAAGAAAGTATACGTACGCTGCTTGGAAAAAAAACCGCAAGAATAGAAATTATTTCTTTTTCAGCAACCGCACGGCAGGCCTATTGTGATCGGTAGAATTAAGCGCCTGAATATGGTTCATCGAGTGCAGTAGACATGTCTATGTTGTTTTTTCATGCACACAAAGCACTTTCCTCCCGACCTCAAAATTTAGAAGACAGAGCAAGACCTGTTATCTTCGCGAGATATTTCACAGGGTCAGCTCTGCGATACGGAATCGCAATGGAAGTAAAAGGTCGACGCGTTCCAGAATGAAAAGGACATTTCCGTGTCCATTTTCGGTCGGTAAGCTGCACGTAAAACTTGGTCCCGGGTGAATAACCTCACCGGCGTACCGCAAAATTCAGCTTTGCTCACTGCCGCTCCAGCGAGTCGCTGTCGCGCGCCGCCTTCTCACTCTGGACGCGCGCGCTGCCGCTAGTTATGCGCTAGTTAGATCTGCATGGTGCCTATCAGAAAAAGTCGGCGCTGCAGTCGCTAACCGTGCGGTAGAAGTCGGAAACACGCATTACTATGTGTTATACCAGATTACTGCTTGATAAGAAAAGGTATTGAGGAGCTGACACTACAATCGACGCGGAATTGCTACGAAGCAGACCTTTTTAGGCTTCTGGTGCGTTGTGGGTGGTGCAGTCTAAGCGTTTTCAGTCTTTGAAGAAGCGTCGCGCCTCTCGCGGCCGGTTTCGTCGACGCTTGGCCGCTGCTGCAGCCGTGCTCGCCCACTTTCTTCATTTCGAGGAGGGCGAGGCCGCGTCGTCCCGTCACGTGACCCGTCCCACTTCCGGGATGCAGCTGCAGCAGCGGTGTAGTAGCGGTAGTGGGGGGTAGCTTTCACTTCCGGCAGTCGCAGCCTCCCGCTTCCTCCCCGCCGCCGTAGCATCCTCCGCAGCCGCGGGTGATGGCAGGGAAGCCGATATCCTGTTTACCCGTGGGCGGCCCGACGCCGCCGCAGCTGATCAGCGGCCGATCGTGACACGGCCGGGCATGCGGCCGCCATGGAGGCTGACCGAACAGCAGCGAAGAAAATGCGCGTGGCCGGCCTGGTGCTCGCGCGAGGCGGTAGCGAAGCCGTGAAGAAGAAGAACGCCCGGCTGGTTTGCGGCTTGCCTTTGTTGTCCTGGGTACTACGCCCGATGAAGCACTGCAAGAGTACGTACTACGACTCCCACTCGCGTGTGGGTCCGTAGCTGCTGCTTTTCCCCGGCCAGAATGTTGCCTCGATCTCTCATTTTTCTGCATGTGCTGGGCCCGTTTCGATACAGGGAAGTAAAAAATTGTTACCGTTTATACTGCCGCGGTGCCCGCCTTCAGCTTCATGGAGGAGCTATAGCTCGATCGCTAAAAAGATACCGCGCGGTTGAAAGTGGGTCTAGCGGAGAAATCGCATAGAATGCGCGTACTTCTCTAAAATATCCATTAGAGCCCCATGATTATGCGCGATCTAAGGTGCTTCTTTGTCCGAGAGGCCTGTGGGCGCTTTCGGGGGCTAAACTTCATTACTGGCATGGCGCGCGAGCGGCGGCCTGGTTCTTTTTTCTTTTGCGTCAGCGGCACGCGGTTTAACGAGTCGCTATTTTTACACGATCGGAAAGGCTGGTAAAAAAAGAAACGCTGGGCCTGCCGTTAGTTAACGAAGTAAGTGGCTCCAGTCGATGCAAAAAAGTGTCGCGCGCTTTCTCCTAAGCGCTCAGTGGATGGAAGTATACGTAATGGTTAATGACTGTTAATTATCTCTTCCCTCTGCGTGCAGCGCTCGACGAAATCTGGGTGTCAACCGACGATCAAGAAATTGAGGACATCGCCGCGACCGAGTCTTGCAGCGTCGTTCGGCGATCCGAGGAGTTTGCTCAGAGCGACTCGCCTGCAGTGCTCGCCGTTCAAGAGTTTACCCGCGAAGTTCAAGGTGCGATCCTGAATATTGCATTTACTTGTAATAAATCTTCACTAAACAGCTGTCATAGTTTCGAAATTAAAGTTCATATATCTCCTCTCTCACGGTCGTTTTGATTTAGAAGTAAGGAGCGCGTTTATAATGCACTTCATGTTAGCGGGGCCAAATCTTCAGTTCGAATTAACCGGAAATTCGAACTAAGCGAGTTTGAATTAAGGCAAGACTACTGAATTACATTGTCACTCTACATGCATGCTTCATTAGATAATTAGATGCTTCAGAATAGATAATTGTTTATAATTGATATAGGTAATAACCCTTTACTGCCAGGTATCGCGGATTTGTGACATAATGATTGCACACCTATTGGATACAAAGCTTGATGTCGGTGTGTTCTCAGCAGCCAGGGCTTTCCGGTCAAAATGTTTGGTATCATTGTGAGCAAGCGGTGTGGAGAAAAAGGGGTGCAAATGTGTGGCTTCCAGTCAGTGTTCAGCAATTCCTTATCTCATTTTCTGGCAGTTGTTGCAAGGAAAACAGAAAGACGTTTGTCTAATAAAAAAATTGTTTACTGTCTCTGGGCCTATGGGTTGGCTTGTTTGCTTCGGTTTGGCACATCGATTGAGATGCATCTATTATGAGATTGTGCGTACTAAAAATCCAAGATATTTTATGATGCTAAGTGGAATGGAAACAGATTGCCTGTGTGGCTGTGTATATTATTGCCCACCGCAAGTACACAAGACTAGTGAAGCAGATTCCGCATGAAATCGAATTGTGTCTACTGTTATTTTTTAGTGACGTATATCTGAATTTTTTTCCTTGCAGGTATTGATGTGGTTGCCTTAGTCCAATGTACCTCTCCATGTCTAGTGCCATCGTACCTAGATGAAGCTGTCAACCTGGTGACTTCAGACAAATACGACTCTGTTTTCTCGGTCACTCGTGATTACAAGTGGCGGTGGACAGAGCTCTCAGAAGGTATACTAATCTCAGTTACATTTCTTGCAGTACATTTTCACTGCCTGCCCATAAATGTTTCACTAGGAGTAAAAATTTACTTGCAAGTTGCCTTGAACCTTATCAGAATCGGCTAGAGGCAAGGCATGAGAAGTGCTTAGCGGAAAGTACTCTGTTATAGACAAGTATGGAAGTGCCTATTATGTCTATTGCATGTAGTATCGATGAAACTGTATGCCAGACTGGAGCATGCCAGCGTACTGCCCTGTAATGGCATTCTCTTGTATTCTATCTTGTTGTTCTGTGGAAGTTTTTTTGCATATTGAAAAATAAATAGCCCCCATTGTCCAGCATCTACCATATATACCAGGGTTCTCGAGCTTATTGTGCCATGAGGGCTGCATTGACAAACTTTTGATCATTTTGGCGCATTAGTTCTCATCAGCTTGTTCCTCAGTTTCGCGCCGTTGTCGTTGGTGGCGTCCGGAGACCCACTTTTCAATTGCCACCTGCTTTGGCAGGTGGCCAAGTGGATATAGATAAATACCCCCCTCCTTAGAGGAGGCAGATGGGAAGGAGAGAGGAAAGATGGAGAGAGAAAAATGGAGAGGGTGGAATGCCACGGGTGGTCTAGTGACTTGTTTTTTGCATATTGAAAAATAAATAGCCCCATTGTCCAGCATCTACCATATATACCAGGGTTCTCGAGCTTATCATGCCATGAGGGCTGCATTGACAAACTTTTGACTCCCAGGAGCAGTTGCCAGAGAGGGGACAGGGGAGGGGTTCGAAAAAGAAAAGCAAAAACGAGAAAAGTGGGGTAAAGTACATTCTGTCACAAAAAAAAAATCAAAGCAAATAAATTGGATGCGCTGGCAAAGAGAGTGACTAGTAAGCTAGAAATTAATTTTTTTCTTCATTTTCAATTCATTTTTTCTTTTTTCATGAAGCTTCAGTCTCTTATCACTACAGGATGTTGAAGAATTGTCATTAGAGGATTGAAAAAAAGGAACGGGTGACCTTCTGGAACAAAGGATGCATATTTGAGAGCCGTGGTTTTTAATTCGCATACACAGGCAAATGCATCTCCAACTTTAATTACTGAAATTTGAAAAAAAAATTTCATTTGTCTGCAGCTTAAGTTTTCACTGCGCTTAGTAAGAGCACCTTCCAAGATAGCACCAATTTCTTGTGCATTCATTATTACTCATGATGCAATTTTTATGCAAGTAAATACGGTAGCTTGGATATCTTGAGTGCAGCTTTTTGAGCTATTTGTGTTATGCTGGTGCCGGTAACTTTTCCCATGTTAACTTTTTGCATATCGCATTCGTCTTGCAACAACCAGAGTGAACATACAGGGCATTTGAATGTTCTTGATGTAGCTGTTCGCTCACCTTGAACCTTTTTTTTTTTTAATGTCCATGTCCCGGACAACATACCCCTTAGCTGAGCTCCGACTCCCGTATCTGTCTGAATAAATTTCAATTCTGTTTGGACATAAAACACAGCTGGCAGTACAACATGTCCACAAGGCATGAGAAAAGGAGGCCTTAACCCTTTGAGGGTCGGATTATTTTGAAGAAAACTTTCCCAGGTGGTCAAATTACTTTATTGCGGATCTTAAATCTACTAAATGTATATAATCGAGAATAAATAGGAAAAAAAAATTAGGAACAGTACTTTGGTGACAGCATCACTCACAACTGGAAAATGTTCAATAGAATTTCACGACCGATGGTGATAAACAAGCTAAGAGCAGCACCAATAAAGATAGAAATCAACTTCCGCCGCCTCTGCAAAACAGTGCCCACAAAGAGAAAACACGTTTCGCGCGACTCCGTTGCGATCCCGCGGCGGAATCGAAACCGCGTAGGCGCGTTGCCACAGAGGGCGAGAATACCTCGTGAGCAACGGTGATAAGCAAGCTAAGAGCAGCGCCAATAAAGATAGAAATCAACTTCGGCAGCCCCTGCAAGATAGTGCTGACAAAAAGAAAACTGAAATTTCGCGCGACTCCGTTGCGATCACACGGCGAAACCAGAACTACAAAAGGGGTGTTGCCGCAGTCTGTGCCGCCGCGCTAAAGCTAGACATAAGTTCTGCTTATCTCCGTAAGAAGGCAGCACAAAATTCAAACACTTCTTGTAAGTCCTAAGAGGTGGCAGCACCCCCCAGTGAGCACGCATTGTTCTTTTGGCGCAAAATTTCAAACGGAAGATCGAAACCGTACCCGTAAGGCAAAGTCTTTACCTTGCGGGACAGAAAACCGCCGCCGTACATATACGGCAAAAACCTTCAAAGGGTTAATGCCTTCTCTCGACTAAGCCACTCTAAAACTTGGGATCATCCTGCGTGCCTCATTGTGTAGCTACCCTTGGCTTAATGGACGTTCGCGCTTTTCCAGATGGCACGACACGACCCCTCAACTTTGACCCTGCGCAACGTCTGTGCCGTCAGGAGTGGGCAGGAGAGATTGTTGAATCTGGTCACTTCTACGTCACACGAGCAGAGTACATTCAAGATGGCCTCCTTCAAGGAGGAAGGTGAGCCCTGCCTTAGGGATAGTCAGCTGGATTGCACAAATTCGGCCGCCGTCAGCACCTGCCATGAGTAGAGGAGGACCATTTCTGCATATATGGATGTGCCACGCTTTTGCACTGTATACAAATGTTGTAAACATTCACTTTCATTCATTTTTTTGGCCTGCACAAGATGCGATGAAAGGTTCATTTTTGCCAGGCATTTTACCCTGGATTACCCTTTACAAGCTGAGTGCCAGGTCTGCAGAAAGCTTGTACCCAGTGGAAAATTAGTGGGTACCTGATGGTGGTAAGGGTCTAACCCTGCATCTCCTGCGTACGAGTTTGATGCTCAAACCACTGGGTTCCCGCTGTAGTCGCGCTGTAAATTTTAGAGCCAAATTGGCATCAAACTGGCAGAGGACAGGGTTAATTGGAGAGACATGGGAGAGGCCTTTGCCCTGCAGTGGGCATAGTCAGGCTGATGATGATGATGAATTGAAGAGACATGGGAGAGGCCTTTGCCCTGCAGTGGGCGTAGTCAGGCTGGTGGTGAAGAATTGGAGAGACATGGGAGAGGCCTTTGCCCTGCAGTGGGCGTAGTCAGGCTGGTGGTGATGAATTGGAGAGACATGGGATAGGCCTTTGCCCTGCAGTGGGCGTAGTCGGGCTGATGATGACGATGATGAATTGGAGAGACACGGGAGAGGCCTTTGCCCTGCAGTGGGCGTAGTCAGGCTGATGATGACGATGATGAATTGGAGAGACACGGGAGAGGCCTTTGCCCTGCAGTGGGCGTAGTCAGGCTGGTGGTGATGAATTGGAGAGACACGGGAGAGGCCTTTGCCCTGCAGTGGGCGTAGTCGGGCTGATGATGACGATGATGAATTGGAGAGACACGGGAGAGGCCTTTGCCCTGCAGTGGGCGTAGTCAGGCTGATGATGACGATGATGAATTGGAGAGACACGGGAGAGGCCTTTGCCCTGCAGTGGGCGTAGTCAGGCTGGTGGTGATGAATTGGAGAGACATGGGAGAGGCCTTTGCCCTGCAGTGGGCGTAGTCGGGCTGATGATGACGATGATGAATTGGAGAGACACGGGAGAGGCCTTTGCCCTGCAGTGGGCGTAGTCAGGCTGATGATGATGATGATGTTTCTTTGCCTCGCAGGTGCGGCTACGTTGAACTGCCACAGTACCTGTGCCACGAAGTTGACACGGAGGATGACTTTCTGATCGTTGAACAGAAACTGCAGAAGTACGGCTTCAAAGGCGACATTGTCCTCGACGCCCCTTCGGAGTTCCAGTAGTGTCGTCCCCCGTGTTTCTTGGCTGCCAAGGCCTCCCCACACTCCGATTTCTACGCACGTGTGTGTTGTAGCTGCCCCGATGAACTCATAGTGTCACTTGCAGTGGGTTTTTCTGTCTAAAAAGGCAGGCGACGGATCACGGGCTTTGTTCACAGTACTCTGTGGGCTGAGTTGCACTGGGCCTCCTTTGGTTTTGTCGACTTGAGGTCACAATCTTATGTTGCTGCCTTAATGTTTCTTGAGAAGAAACTGACAGTTGTGCCATCTAGTGGGTAATGTAGAAAGATAAACCTGAAGATCAGTTACAGACGCGAGAGAAAGAATGTGTGTGGTAGATAGTACTTCAGCAGTTTGTTTTGCCCGCTTTTTATACCACCGCAAGGATTCAAGTATAATTAAAGAAATGTGCTTAAAATTTCTTGCACCTGCGAGAGATTTGGAGCCTGAGGATATTGCTTACAACATTTTGCAGTAGTATGGTGGCAGGGATGGCAAACAGAAAAGTTGAATGTGAAAAGTGAATGTAGTTTGTGTGAGCACCCAGCATTTTTAGTCACAAGTGCTGGGTGCAGCTTAGCGTTAAACAACGTTAAAGATACAAATATGGTTGTGCCATTATCTAGAGCTCTCAACAAAAGGGGCAGATTTTTAGTATTTACACTTCAAGGTTACTACCGTTATTTACAAACAAAATGTGGAGTGAGAAATCTTCAATGCATGGATGCTTTTATTGAAAAATGAAGTAAACTAACACAACAAGCTGGCAGTGGCTCTTTAAGGTACACAGAAATGAATTTCAGTAGTTCCTGTATACTGCAGAATAAGTTGTGAAAGACTATTAGTGCTTCGGCCAAGTTCAGCAGGCTTTATTTGCTCACGAAATGGAGAAAACTGTTAGGTGCCTCCATTGGTGCTTGTACGTGATGCAGCTAACTGATGCGTGCCATTATGGTCATGCTGGGTTAACCAGTGGGCCGCACCATCGGCAATGTGAACGCAACCAAGCTCACGATACAGGCTTGTATACAGCTTGTATCTTGGTGAATTCCACATGGAACTCTCTCGGTCTAATGACGTCATGGTTGACGTCGCAAGTCATATTAGAATGCTTTTGTCATCAAGGAAATGTCTTAAAGGGACACTGAGGAGAAATTGAAGTTGACTTGCATAGACAGAATACCAGCTCCTGATTACAAAAACGCCACTCATACTGACAACAAAACTCTTGTAACGTAGAAAAGAGCAAGCACCAAAATACAGGTATCGCCGCCACAGGCCAAACTCGCAAGTACAAGCGTGATGAGGTCATAGGACAAAACAGTGTTGCTAGAACGAATGGTTCTAGCAACACCAGGAACCGAGAAGCCATGAATCACTGAGGCGCAGCCAATGCATGCGCAAATCTCCTTGACGTCGCCAGATGGCGCCACGTGCCCGGCAGCTACGTGCACTCCTGAAGCATCGGGACAAATCAGCGCCTGTTTTCCGGCGGTAGGCGGGCTCCCGGTATTCTGCTAGCGGTAACAAGGTACACGGTATGCTAAAGGTGTCTATTTTCGAGAACTTCGTTGACGACTTCGAGAACGAGATCCATCGTAACGCTGGCAAAACGCCAGTGCAAACGTAATCAAAGCGACTGTAGCGACGGCCGCAATAGCCGATAGATGCCTCCAACATGCGGCCGGCGGTAGCTTTCTTTTCGGCTGCTGCCAGGCCGCACTGCTGGCCGCCAGAAATCACGGAGTCTGCGCTACGTCATGCACACGTCATGTTTCACGTCTCTTAGTCCTGTGTCGTCATAGGAGAATCCCAAGTTTGAATCAGAGCGGCGGGAAAAACTTTTTCAACTTCGAATCCAAATTTCTTAGAAATAAATGCATCTTTCGCTGCCGGCCAAGTGGCAACAAAGCCATGACATGCCGAACTATCGGATTTTACGATAAAAAAAATATTAATAGTGCTCTCCTCAGTGTTCCTTTAAATATGCACAAAAATAAGTGAGCATGTTTTGAAAACTCTGAACTCCGGTTTCTGGATTTAGTACTTCAGTGTTTCTTTAAGCTGGCATCAGTAGCTACGTAGGCTGTCATACTGATGCTTCAATTGAGTGATTGTATAGCTGTCTGATTTTTACCTTGGCGACAAATCAATGCTTGACATCTCACATGGCGTCCTAATAGTATGGGAAGCCTTAAACACTGCCCTAAAGTTGTACACTGAATGCTGTGGTGAAGCCAAATTTGCTTGTCAGTGGCCTGTCAAAACCACAGCTTGACACAAATGCTAGTCTTTTTATGTTAGTGTATATTTATATTAATTTAAAACGGTCTTAAGGCACACATTTTTAAATTATTTTCGCTGTGAATGTGAGAGCTCATAATCAGTGCTTGTGGTCAGACATGGCTGGCTATCAAATGGCGTGCATAATGTTCTATAATTAGCATTTATGCATGTAAAAATCTCCAGTAGCACAGCTTTTGGGGTCAGGGTAAATATATTTACCGGTGGCAAGCTTGGTTCTTATTAGCGAGGGGCGCTTCTTTCGAACCCTCGAGGCAGCGCATCTTTACACTGTGCTGCAGTGTTCATGTGTGCTTGTAGAAAAGAATCTGCTGCGAGAATTGTACGCAGACATGTGTTGAGCCTTCAGTAGGGTTGGACAGTATAGTTCATTCTTTGAGTCGGTTCAGGCTATACTAAGCTCATGAACTGTTCTATTTCCATCTCTTGAAATGTATGTTTCAATACGGTTTGAACAGTGAATTCTCCCACTTTCTTTAATCACTGACGTGCAAAAGATGCACTGTTGAGAAGCAGTAGTTTACCTTTTGCGAATTATAATTTATAAAGAACTTTAGTAATTTTGTGCGTGCCATATGGCTACCATCATTCTTAGAGTGCATCTTGGCAGGTTTTTGCAGTTTCTGCGACATTTCAGAGTCGCTGTGAAGTGGTCAAATGAATGGAGTGGAATCCGAGAAGGCTTTGTGACGTTATGCTGCCCTGTAGTGTAATGCCTGTCATTTTTGCAGTACACCCATGTCAGCACAATACTATTTATTCCACATTGCCATTGATTCATTCGCTTCAACCGCTGTTGTTCTGCAAAATGGCTCCGCACAGCATTAGGCAATACTACAGTCAACTAGACCATGAAAGTCATCTCGTACTCATGCAGTAAAGTAAGGAATTGGAATCTGGCATTAGAGCCAGTCCTCACTGTGGTGTGAGCCATAGAGTTTCTTACTATTACCTAGAGGGAAAGATGGCAGCCCGTCTATGGGAGTTTGCATGGAGACCCCTCGTGACCACTTCAGCTACCATGGGCGCTCAAAGCATCATGGGGCGGTGAGCTACTTGTTGCAGAACTGCAACTTTTGGCCAAAAAATAATGCAAAAATAAACGCTATTCGATAATCAAAAATGTGCTAATATTAAATATCCTGTCTGTAAATTGCAACAAACGAGCAGAAAAACATTTAAGTGCAAAGTTCGCCCAAAATAAGGGATGGCTAGCTCTCCTATTGGCCAAGTAATGAACACTACAAAAACTAATATTTCGTAATTAACAGGATTACTTTTAAAAGCAAATATGTTTTCAAAAAAAATGTTGCTTAAACACTATAAGAGGTTTTTAAAGGTATTTTAGAAAAGTGAAACCTTTTATTGGCGTCGTGTGTTGTCGCGTTTTCACTACTATGGCTTTTGCACACTGCGTTCGCGCGAAAGTCGTCTGTGCACACACGAACAACGTTTTCGGAATGAAACATCTTAGTAGTGCCACTCCGTGTTCCCGAAAAACTACGACTGTCTCGCAACAAGTAGCTCACCGCCCCATGATGCTTTGGGCGTCCATGGTGGCTGAAGTGCAGCGCCGCCAGCTTTCCCTCTAGGTAATAGTAAGAAACTCTATGGTGTGAGCAGTGCATTACTGTCATTCTAAACTGTTCATCATCAGGAAAGGGTGTTGTTTTTCCCCTCCGTCTTCTGTGTTGCCCACTGTACATGCACCGGCCGTTTTGAATATCTGAACCGCTTGCAGTTCTCTCCGTTGTGAATTGTGCTCACTGTACCATGCCCACAATCTTCACTTGTCCTTGCGTCAGAAGGCCTGCAATAGGTCCTGCTCCAGCGTGGCAGATTAATAGGCGTACGCGCTTTCATGAAATAAAAAGAAGTCATCTGTGCAGGCCAAATAAAGAGGTTAAAAGACAAGCTTTGGTTTCTTTTTTGTGTGTGTGTGGCAGAAGTGCATTGAATGCAGTGGTGTTCCTGCTTCTGTGGAGGTCACTTGTATTCAGTCTCTCGGCAACCTGCAGTGTGTAAACTACAATATATGGATTTTTTTTTCACAGCGATGTAGTGGTGCAGACTTGTGCCAGACCAGTTAGGTTGCTGATAAACTAGCACAACAACGAGATGGGGACGCACACCTGCCATTGTTTGGTTTATGGGGCTTCAATGTCCCAAAGCGACTCGGGCTACGAGGGACACTGTAGTAAAGGGCTCCGGAAATTTCGATCGCCTGCGCTTCTTTAATGCGCACTGACATCGCACAGTACACGGGCCTCTACAATTTCGCCTCCACTGGAATTCGACTGCCGCGGCCGGGAGCGAACCCACGTCTTTTGGGTCAGCAGCCGAGCGCCATAACCACTGAGCCACCATGGCGGCTACACCTGCCATTGTGTATGCATAGCAGGCACCAGGTTTGTCCATGGTCCGGCATGTATAAGCCTAATGTAGTACGTCTCCAATACACTAGAATTTAGCTCAGAGTTCTGGCATACTTGACAAGTTCTTGTTTAGACATCAGCACCAGATCATGGACCGCACATGGCTGCTTTAGTCTGCACTGGCGGCCACAAACTACAGGTTTGTCACGTGGTGGTCATCATTCGAAGCAATAGTCTGAAAATGCAGCTCGGTGGTAGCAATAGTGACACATGCACACTACACTTGGAATCGGAACACCACCGTTTGTTGGTCGTGTTCTATTGCATACCTGTGCAGCCATTCTTTTTGAACAAGGTATGTTGCTGTGCAAGTCGGCTTGCACGGGTTTCGTCCTTTCCACATGGCTGCAGCTTCCATGAGACTTCCCTTCCCCCCCTCACCAGGATACATAATGGTTTTTTCGCTACCCATGTAGAGCTAGCACATGGAAACGATTTCTCTCTCCACTTTGCCACCCTGTTCATCTCCCCTCTCCACTGAGGGCCAGCTGCCAACCTCTCTCTCCACCTGCCAACCATGACAGGTGAAGGCTTTGCCACCCTCTTCGTCTTATCTCTCCACTGAGGGCCAGCTGACCTCTCTCTCCACTTTGCCACCTGCCAACCGCGACAGGTGGAAGCTTTTCTATCCTCATCTCCAATGAAGGCCAACTGCCAACCTCTCTCTCCACTTGCCACCTGCCAACCGTGACAGGTGAAGGCTTCACCAGAACACACAATGGCTTTTTTGCTAGTGACCCACATAGTACTAGCACATGAAAAGGAAGATTTCCCTCTCTCCACTTTGCCACCGGTCGCTTGTCATCCTCTTCATTCCCCTCTCCAATGAAGGCCAGCTGCCAACCTCTCTTTCCACTTGCCACCTGCCAACCGCGACAGGTGGAAGCTTTTCCATCCTCATCTCCAATGAAGGCCAGCTGCCAACCTCTCCACTTGCCACCTGCCAACCGTGACAAGTGAAGGCTTCACCAGAACACACAATGGCTTTTTTGCTAGTGACCCACATAGTACTAGCACATGGAAAGGAAGATTTCCCTCTCTCCACTTTGCCACCGGTCGCTTGTCATCCTCTTCATTCCCCTCTCCAATGAAGGCCAGCTGCCAACCTCTCTCTCCACTCTCCACCTGCCAATCGTGGCAGGTGAAGGCATCATCTGCAGACAGGACGGCTTTTGTCGCTAACGAGGCACAGATAGTGCAAGTGGACTAAAATTTTAATACCGACAACCCATGTCCTGGTTGTTGTTCATACTCCACACAAGTTCATTTGTTTCAGTGCTTTGACCTAGAAGTGCAATTCGCCCATGAAATGAAAGCCTGTGGCTTCACTGCACGCATCGAATAACTGGCACTGAGGCAAATCTCAGCAGCTTGAAAGCAATGAGTGGTGCGTCACTCCCCCCATTGCTGAAGTTTTCCTTTGTGAAATGCATTCGCAAACTCGCAAGCCAAAACAAAATTGACACAAATGTGTATTGAAAGCAATTCAGCAGCAGTTTCAGAAATATTTTGTTGCATTATGTGCTGTTAAATTTTATGGGCACTGGCGGTACTCTGCAAAAATAAGAAATATACCTCCAATACAATGACTACAGCAAAGAGTGCAGAACAGTAAAACGGATCGTCAAGATTGCGGCTACAAAAAGCATTAAGCTGGAACAAATAGGGCACCTTACAATTATTACCGCTTTGCAAGTTGGGATGACATCTTACTTGCATTTTATGACACTAACCTGCTGGAGTGGCTCCGTGGTGGTGCTGTTTGGCTTCCGATCCCGAGGTCGCCGGTTTGATCTTGGCCGTGGCACCTGTATTGCGATCGAGATGATATACGAGAACACTATGTGCCGTGAATTATTCATGTTCACCGAATATACCTGGTAGAAGCTAACCCAGAGCCCTCCACTACAGCACTCCTTGTAGCATAATTTTCCGACACTGCTGCCACTGCAGTGCACTCCTTTTGCCTAGGCCTACCACAGCTGGTGGCTTTGAATAACTGCAGCTAAGCTACAATTCATATCCCCGGGAACCTTATCCCATTGTGCAATCTACAAGACGTGCCAAAGTGGTCACTCGAGTGCAATACAAGGTAGAGCGTAGTTTCAACAATGCATAAGTGGGGAATCTTCAAATTTTTCAGAGCACTCAGGATTAATGATGAAATTTTTATGCCGCTAGGGCCTGCTTGACCAAAAATTGCCACAACACAACACATTCTTAGTCTACTGAAGATGAGGTCAAAGACCCATTTCCTAAGCATTTCACCCCAAATAAGCCCAGCACCAGGCCAAGAGAAAGCTTGTACTCATTGTATCATAAGCAATTTGGGATTCAAGCGGCTTATATGATACGTCTGCTTCTGTCCTAGCACCAAACAACATCGGCATTGTATGCCGTAAGTGCAGAACACAGTGAGTCATATTTACTTGCATAACAAGCGCAGTTAAAAATTCACGGAAAACAGGAGAGGTGCTTTCAATATGTAGGCCAATATGTAAAAATTTATATTTTACAAACAGAATGACAGGTGTGCTCACTATGTAAGTAAATGGAACTTAACACATCTGGTCTCATGGTAAGTCAACGGCGGTACTATAGTAGGATGAAACTTAAAGGGACAGTGAGGAGAGCACTATTAATATTTTTTTTATAGCAAAATCCGATAGTTCGGCATTTCATGGCTTTGTTGCCACTTGGCCGGCAGCGAAAGATGCATTTATTTCCGAGAAATTTGGATTCGAAGTTGAAAAAGTTTTTCCCGCCGCCCTGATTCAAACTTGGCATTCTCCTATGACGACACAGGACTCAGTGACGCGAAACATGACGTGCACATGACGTAATGCAGACTCCGTGATTTCTGGCGGCCAGCAGAGCGGCCTAGGAGCAGCCGAAAAGAAAGCTACCGTCGGCTGCACATTGAAGGCATCTATCGGCTATTGCGGCCGTCGCTACAGTCGCTACGTTTGCACCGGCGTTTTGCCAGCGTTACGATGGATACCGTTCTCGAAGTTGTCAACTAAGTTCTCGCAAATAGACACCTTTAGCACAGCGTGTACCTTGTTACCGTTAGCGGAATACCGGGAGCCCGCCTAATGCCGGTTAGCAGGCGCTGATTGGTCCCGATGCTGCAGGCGCGCGCGTAGCTGCGGGCACGTGGCGCCACCTGGTGACGTCAAGGAGATTTGTGCATGCATTGGCTGCGCCTCAGTGATTTTTGGCTTCTCGTGTCCCAGTGTCACTAGAACCATTGGTTCTAGCAACACTGCTTTGTCCTATGACGTCATGACGCTTGTACTTGAGAGTTTGGCCTGTGGCGGCGCTACCTGTATTTTGGTTCTTGCTCTTTTCTATGTTGAAAGAGCTTTGTTGTCAGTATGAGTGGCGTTTTTGTAATCAGGAGCTGGTATCCTGTCGATACAAGCCAACTTCAATTTCTCCTCAGTGTCCGTTTAAAAAAACAGCAGTTGCTAACACTGGACCACGGTCCGCATAGTCCTGTATTACTCCCCTGGCTAATCGCAACTAAACGAAATCAGCTTTTTAATGCTAGACTATATCAAACAATCCACATATCAAAATGCTAGAGCTCATGTTTTTCTTGTGACAAGCTTCTTGTTTAGGTAACAAGAAACGTTTAACCAGCAGACTACTTTTCCGTCATGGAGGAACTCTGTGCGTAGAGGCTGAATGTGGGCGGAGCTTCGCTGCAGACTTAAGTTGTATTGAACTATAGATTGTCCATTTACAGCAAGCCATGTTGCATAGCCAAGTCACCACGTAAGCAGTCAAGACAGTGTACAATGACATGTGTGTATCTTTTTATTTCTTGCATCACACTACACCAACAAGGGCACTGACACCCAAGAAGGCTGAGCCCTTAATATATAATATGTACATTTGGGTAGGACAAGGGGAAAGGGAGAGAAAAAGTATTGCTCGCGCTCTCTGTCTAATAGCTTCCATCACCAAAAGCAAGCTGGTTTTCGCCACTGCCAAAAAGAAAAGGGGGAAAAAAGCACAGAAAAACCAGCTTGGGTTAGTGTTTCCAGCACTCGCAACAAAAAGGCCTGAGACCAGCTGTAGAAAGAAAAACGAAAGACATCTTGCGCATCTATACACTTGTGGATTGGGCAGCAAAGTGAAAAGAAATTACAAACTCGATCACGTAGGAACTCTACCTTAAATGTTTCAGAAATTTTAACAATTATAAGATGCCGAGAACCCCTTACCGAGTATAAACGAGACGGCACAGCCGCGTTGGTGAAGGCACTGTTTAAATACGCCCCAACTAGACTGTGGGTGTAAAAGGGGTGTAAAGGGGGTGTATCTGGGGTGTACAACCCCCTAGAAACTCCCCAACTAGAGGTTGCAGCCATTAATAATGTGCATTACAGGCGACTGCTATTTTACTCGTGTAAGCATTTAAAGGTGCAGTGAAGAGGAATCTGAACTCGTCTTTTTGCCGCGGGAACTCGATCTACACGTTCCGAGCATTCTTAGAAACTGCGACTTATTGCCCTGTATGGCCGATTTCCCAAATTAAATCGAATTAACGGCCGGCTCCCGCCCTTTTTTTTTAATTCTGCCTCGTATGGTGGACGGAGTCGACCAACGCGTGGAGTGCCTTTCACCCAGTCCCGTGGCGGCTTGCCGCTCTGCCATCGGCGGACTAATACGTAGTAGTCCGTAGTAGCAAATAGTCCGTGCGTATTTTTATTTCTGCGGGCTTATTTTGCGGCTACATTATCTGCGAATGAAACTATTTATTCATGGAAACCTAAAAAACACAAAATAAAGCGAAAGCAAAGCCTCCACGGAGCTGGCTGAAAGGAACTTCACACGTTGGTCGACTCCGCCCATCGTACGAGGCAGAATTAAAAAAAAAAGGGCGGGAGCCGGACGTTAATTCGATTTAATTAGGGAAATCGGCCATACAGGGCAATAAGTCGCAGTTTCTAAGAATGCTAGGAATGTGTAGATCGAGTTCCCGCAGCAAAAAGACGAGTTCAGAATCCTCTTCAGTGCACCTTTAACATCAATAAGAAATGAACAAAGAAAACAGGTTCCTGAAGTAAAATTTCGTGAGCTTCACAGATCGCAGCACAAAGCCTGCCTGCTATGCAAATCCCTTTAAAGAGGCCCTTTTTGTTTATACAACAGACGTGTCAAGACAACCACAGGACGTTTTACCGCCTCACCTAAATTATGTACAAAAGATTACAACCTTGGTAGTAACTCGCACACATGCACTCGCACACAAACGTAGAAAAACACAACAAAGGAGCGACGATAAATTGGGTGCACCTGTTTCTGCCCCGGCCCGACGACTCGCGGGCACAACCTCCGGGCATAGTATCGTGGTCGACTCTTCTTTTTTCGCCCCCCTGCTCCCAAAAGATTTGTGAGGTGGCGTCGGCTGATTTTTCTCGAGTTTTTTTTCGCCTCTCGTCTTTTCACCAGCAAAACGCTTGGAATGTGGTCCTCTCGAACGAGAACTCGTTGAGTCTTGTTTCCAGTCCTCCACTAATTGGCTCAGGGCAGCCAATTTGCTTCACTCACTACGCTCTCTTTTTTGTTTAAACAAGAATGCATCTCAAAACTGGCTCCTCTCTCAAATCGCGAGAGACACGCGCCTGTGAGTCTAGTCTTGTCGAAAGGTTTGTCGCGGAAGCAATCATTTTGATCCCTTGTCGAAAGAAGAGGCGGTTCGCTCGGCCGTTCGCCAAGCGCTGCCACCACGTGGTGTCGTTATTCGTGTTGAAGTGAGTGTCGGTTCTGAAACGATGATCTTGTCACAAGTGAGGAAGAAGGGGGCAGATCAGTACTCTCTGTCAAGATGTGAAAATGAATAAGAGACACATGCTGGGATTGTTTGTACTTGTGTCGTAACTTGTGTGAAATGTAACCTGCCGCCACTCGCCAAGACCAATATTTTTTGACATTGCACGACCTCCGAACATAATGGCCTCGGTACAGTGAGTTTTCCAGCCTTCGTTTAGAAGGCTAGAAATCAGAGAACACTTCACGAGTCTTGCTTTGTGTTTTTGGCGTGAGCATTCCTTGCGTCATGAACTGGAAGACAGCACAGGCACAGGGACAAGTTCTTTCTTGCCACTGGCAAAGTGACGGCATCCGGAAAAAAAAAGAAAGACATGAGCGGCTGACAAAGTAGCCGGCACTTTCAGCTTGGCACACGGTCTGTTTTTCGTGTATCTTTTTTTTTGCTTGGTCCGTGACTTTAAAACGGCCTTTTCTAGCAACTAGACTGTTCCACTGGCAAGCTGTGGTTGGATAAGTGAAAAACTTGGCTTGGTCTCTTTTTCCCTATGGCTTATGAATGCACGAGTCCCCGCCCTTTCTGCGGCAGAGACAGTCACTACGTCATCACCAGCACAACGGTACGGAAAAAAAAAAAAAGAGAAAGGACCCGCCTCTCGGCTCTGGGCACCACCTTTCCGTTTCTCCCGCTCACCGCCTCATACGGTCAACGGGAGTCAGGCAATGAAGTCCGTGCTGTCCCAATTAGTCCGAAAGTCGTCCCACGCCCGAAAGTCCGTGTCATTCACCGTAAACAGGTCAAACGGATCCTGAATGTCCACAGAAGCGTTTGTCGACAGCAGCGGATCATGCTGCGTCGTGCTTGAAGCGGTGACAGATGACACGGCTGGGTTCGAAGGAGCTATAGAAGACGCCTGGCCGCTTGTCGCGGACGACGACGACGACGAGCTTGTCTGTGGCATCATCACGTCGAGCCAGTCCGACAACTCGATTTCCATGCTGAGCGTCGGGTCCGAGAGATCCGCGTTCTCGGCATAGTGGTTTCGTGGAGCCTGGTTGCTCTTCGCTGATCCGTCGGTCAGCATTCCAAGGTCCATGCCTTCGAAGTCGTCCAGGTCCAGGTGGAAATCGAAGTCCAACGAGGCTGACGGAGGCGGCGTCTCGCCGTCACCCGACAGGGCCAGGGAGGGAGAGTTCCGTTCGCCGGGAGTGGCTGTGGTCGCTTCGGACGACGGCGGCGGCGTTGGAAACGACGGCGACGTACACGCAAGGAGGCCGCTCATGTCCGTGATGGGCGTACCTGGTGTCGTGGGCGTCGGCGGCTCCTGGGCGGCACTCGGGGGTAACTCTGCACATGCATTAAAAACGGTGCTCAGAGTTTCACATCCACACAGGAGGAACGTAAATAACGTGCTTTGGTATCATCGGCGAAAAACTACAAGCATTTTGGCAAACATCACGCTTAGGCAATGATTTCGGTTGTATGAATCACGATTTATTTGATTACAGTGGAACCTCGATTATACGACGTTCAGGGGACCGCACGAAACCGTCGTATCATCCGGGTGTCGTATAATCGAAAATCAAGCGTGATATTTTTTAACGTCTGAACTTCATCGTCATCTTTTTTTTTTTTTTTCCGGTACACAAATGCAGCACGTTTTGCTGGCAGAGGGCTAGTCTTCAACAAACAAGATAAAATGGCCGTTGAGGCTGCCGTGAACAGCTGGGCAGCGGCTCGGCTCGTGTGGTTTTCTTGATAGGTGGAAAGATTAAGGCGCACCGGTTATCGACTGGCTAAAGTGTGCCTACCGTATTTACTCGATTCTAAGCACCCCCTTTTTCTCCCCGATCGCGATGCCCAAAGTGAGAGGGCGTGCTTAGATTCGAAAAATCTAAACTGACCCCTAATCTAAACTGAGGTTCGCATGCAAAGTTTTTTTTTCAGAAATTTTTTTCCGAAAATAGGGGGGGTGCTTAGATTCGGGGGGGGGGGGGGGGTGGTGCTTAGAATCGCAAAAATACGGTACATCCCGGCCTGCGTTTGCTGATGACCTTTTTTGACGGACGGTACGAGGCAGACGTCGTACGAAGCGGGGTCCTTCTAAAATTTGCGTCTTATAATCGAGGTTTTTAATGCATTGTCTCTATGGGGGTTTTGCCGGGACCGAACAAATTCGTCGTAAAATGCGGGTCGTCGCATGACCGGGGGACGTATACAGTCGACGACCGAAAATTCGGACGCCTGATTTTTCGGACATGCTTGATTATTCGGACTTTTTCGCGGCACCGCGACATGGCCCATAGAGCCAATGTGTAAGAGCGCTTGAAATTTCGGACGCACCGCAACTGACCACTCGATTTTTCGGACCTCGTTCGCACTCGCCGCCAGTACCCAAGCCGCCATATAATGTGTACAGTGGAACCTCATTAATTCAGACTGCAGGAGATATCGAAAACTTGATCAAACAAAACGAAATTCAAGCTTAAAGGGAGCCTCTTGTGACGCTGAAATTCTGCGCAAGTCGGCACATTGCGTTCGCGTGTTTTCGAATTCGTACTGTCCTTGAATGTCTTCCGCCGCACGAACTTGAACCGTAGTCTGAGTTCACGGAACTCATCTGTGCCGAGTCTTTAGTCCCGAACACGGAACGCGAATACGATCGCGGAGCGCTTGATCGCGGAGGCTACGCGCACGCCGTGGCCTCCGCGATCGAAGCGCGCTTCGGGCGCGCCGCCGGATCTTATCGCACCGCCGGATCTTATCGCAGCCGCGATCTGCTCCGGCGCTGCGCCGTTCGCAGAGGCCACGCGCGCGCACCGGAGCTTCCAAGTGCCGTCTATGGATGGCGCCGTGATCATTATCAACTTTTTTCTCCGTCGCGATTTTCCGCTGTTCACATCGGCATCAGTATCGCCAGCTCCAGCCTTCGTGGCGTGTTAGCATGCGTGTTAGCGCGTTCGCCGTGATAGTGGCTTTCGCGTGCTGCCGCCGAGCTTCGCAGTTTTAGCGCGACGGGCAAGCACCTTAAGCTACACGGCTGGGAGTTAGCTCTCGAACGCGGTCGGTAAGCGTGCGGCGGGCAGGAAATTCGACGTGGCCGAGAAGTGCGTCCGATGATGGTGCAACCAAAAGAGAAACAACCTGCAAAACGCGCGCTTTCCGAGGCAAGCCGTGCGAGTTTCCTGAACTGGAAGAAGAGCTGCTCCTCTATGTGATGGAATTTCGGAACAACGGCTACGCGTTGATAGCGGACATGCTGCGCGGCTTCTTTTGGCATGAGCGTGCACCAGAGCGCAGCACCAGCTCAGGAGTCTAAATACTTTGCGAGTGACTATTGAACGTAGAATAAATGTCGCTCATTCGCTGGTTGGTGTGTTTTTACTTAACAAAAATTTTTTTCGCACATCGCGTGTATGGGCCGCACCCCGAAAATTGGCCCTCGAGTCTGGAAAAAAAAAAGTGCGGCCCTTATACGCGTTTATACGGTATTTCGCACAGCGAAATATAGCCATGAGGAGCTTTAGAATGTGTGCAATACAATTGGCCGCTTTCTCCAGCATAGTGGTAATAAGTTCGTGATTTTTTCGGTGAAATTTGATTTTCCGGACTGCCCGATTTTTCGGTCGTTTTCGCGGTCCCTAGAGAGTCCGAAAAATCGGTCATCGACTGTAATCGAGGTTCCACTGTATCTATAAGCATGATTCAAATAGCATACATAAGCAAGCCATTTTCATGGGTGATCGGCAGTGACAATATGCACGAGAATGAACAAACCAGGTGTGAAGTGTGACAGATGAGAGACAAGTCACATTAGGCTTGCAAGCCAGATGCACAATCCAATAGCAAACAAGTGAAATAAACTGATGCACAATATTTCTCTGTTGTCCACCAAATGAACGCAATTCATGCTCACAATCAGTCACAACAGTCAATGACCTGCTTCCACTCGAGAGTTGCTCAATTACCTTCTTTCGCACTCACAGCCTTGGCCCAATTATAGCTGAGAACATTTGTTTAGAGCCAATTAACTGAAGAGAGTTATCATTGAGACTATTTTTGAAATGATTCCTTCCAAGTCAGCTTTTTTGGCCCATGGCAGTGCACGAAAAAACTTTCAAGAATAAAGAATGAGACCCTCTTTGTTCAATGTCGTAACAAGACTGACTTACCTCCATTCTTGATAAGGATCTCGAGGACGTCGTCTACATCCTTGCTCTTTATTGAATGTGGACGGTTCTGTTTTGAGCTTGCAGGCATAAGATTGTTCAGTGGTAGCATCTGCAAAACACATGGGAGCTCATCAAAAAAAAAATGGCACGTTCGGCTCTTGCAAGTAATACAGTAGAACCTTAATGCTATGAATCTCTTGGGGTCCTGAAGAATATTTGTGTCATTGTAAATTCCTATCGTTCAAAGTGAACTAAATGTGCTCACAAGAGCAGAGGAAATTAATCCACACAGATCCATCTATAGCCGCATGCAGAAATTTAATAACTGATCGCCACGGAGGGAGGAATTTTTTTCTGCGCAATCTAGGCATGTTCCTCGCAAAAGCCTGAAAATTACGAAAATTTTCCTCCCACTTAATAACCAACTTGTGAGTCACAGGGATAGCTAATTCAAGACTCCGGTTGTTTATGCATGACGTGGAGGAGGTTATCGCCCTGATGCTGCAACTAAACTTTCAGAGCCACCACAGTGGAGAGGGCTCTGGGATAATTCCAGCCACCTAGGAGTCAACGTACAGCGATATTTCAATACACGAGCATCTTTGCATTTCGCCTTTGCTGAAATGCAGTTGATGCAAAACAACAACTGAACCCATGGTTGCCAGCAGCGTGCTGGATCTACTATGGCAGGCATTATGAAGATCGAATATAGATGAAAATTGACATTGAGCGAAGGACCCAATAAGTGTTTCACTTCTCAGTGGACACCTAAACCATGCCATGATGAGCAAGGACCCAGTAAGTGTTTCACTTCTCAGTGGACACCTAAACCATGCAATGATGAGCAAGGGCCCAGTAAGTGTTTCACTTCTCAGTGGACACCTAAACCATGCCATAATGAAGCAAGGACCCAGTAAGTGTTTCACTTCTCAGTGGACACCTAAACCATGCCGTGATAAAGCAAGGACCCAGTAAGTGTTTAACTTCTCAGTGGACACCTAAACCATGCCATGATGGAAGGGATGAATGAGGGTGTGAGACAAGGAAGAGAGAATGGGGCAGCACAGTGGAGGGCTCTGGAATAATTTCGATTCACTTGGGGATCCTTAGTGCGCACTGACATTGCACAGCACATGCGTGTCTTTGCATTTCTTCTCCATTGAAACTCAGCTGCTGCGGCTGGGATTGAACCTGTGCCTACAGCTCAAGAAAACCCGACAAGGGGCATACACACATTCTTCTTCAACACGACTAGTACTTGCAGCGGGATGGGGCAGAAACGGAACATGGTGGGTGTTTGTGCCGTACCTGTGCCTGTCTCGTCTTGATGAGTTGCTTGGTCGCTTCGTCATAGTCCGGTGGCTGCTTAGTCAGGACAAAGGGCTCTGGCTTCGGCGTCAGCAACGACGGAAAGCTTGCCACGTGCTGCAGGGACCTGTAAGGAAGGAAAGGATCCTTTCTTCACCAATGCCCAGAGATCTCAATGTGCAAGTCCAGCCACGAACACAAAGGGCCAGTTTCAATGAAACAGCATGGCCAACACATGAAACATTTTGATCAATTTATGCCAGCACGCTTTCGGGTCACCCAGCACAACTGTCGAAGAAAAGCAAGCAGCAGACAGACATGTTTGGATGGTGGGTCATGAATACCCACTTTCCCTAAACCAGGGATTCTCAAACTGGGTTCCACATAACCGTTTAGTGCAACAGTCCGCTATAACGTTACAGTTACCGTATGAAACACATACAGGCAGTCATCAATGACTGCATTCGGACATTTTTTGGGAGCCTGTGCAATGGCATGCTTTATTGTTTGTTTGTTTTAGCACTTATGTCAGGCAAGAAGGGATAGAAGCCGGGACGCTTGGGGTTTCACAGCACTTTCTGAAAGGCGTTATTGTTTTCTGAGGCTAAAAGGGGTCGATACCACTGCCCTAGGCCATTTCTGAGCACTGTGAAAACACCACGGACTAACTTTTTTCTGGAGGAGGTGGCATATACCACCTGATACCGCTTCAGCAAAAATGCAATGAGTGCACACATCTTTATAAATATAGGCTACATATTGTGTTTTTACCATAATAACTATTGGGCATTTTCAGTGACTTCAATTCAGGTGGAAGAAGCGCACATTTCATATGGGTTTAAACGAAATGCGAAAAAGGTACCTAATCTAGAGTAGGCGCAAGGACCGAATGTTCATGAGAGGGCAGTGAAGTTAACTTGGAAGTGTCATGGCAGCAATAATCAACCCCACTGTGCCAGATTTCATTGGTTAAACACTTACTTCACGTTCCCACAGTTCCACTGCCCATTCTTCAGCCATCAAGTACGCCAGATTTCTGTACTCCACAATCTGCCAATTCATCACGACTGTCTATTCCCTCCTTTAGCACGGGCCCCACTCCCGGGTGATGAGACTTTATGACACGCTACTGTGTTTACTTTGGCTTGATTAAATTTGCGAGAGACTTGCCTAGACTGAAGGCCATTGGGGGTCTTCATTGAAGGCTGCTTCCCTTGGCCATAGGCTAGCGTCCGAGCACTGCTCCCACCGCGGTCCGCGATCAACTGGTGATTGTTGTTGGCATCGCTGCCGATCGCCAGGGCTGCTGCAAGGCTCTGCTGCTGCTGATGCTGCTGCTGCTGTTGGTGTTGCTGCTGCAGGAAATTGGCCAGCGAAGCCTTGACTGCCGCGGATGTTGGCGATGGTGACGCGAGGCTAGTGGCCAGGTTTGGATTGCCAACACAACCTGCAAAGAAAAGAAAAAAAAATTACCGCATGCCCATTCAAAGTTGCTGCGCGTGCTGACGCTAGCTGTATGTGGATCTTTTCCCAACTTACAATCATAGTTTCGCCCAGAAGCTACGCAAGAAAATTAGCACGAGTTTTTGCCTGGGTATTGAAGCATTGAGACGGCATTGCATCAGCGAGAAGCAATGAATTCAGGCTAGACCAGAATAAAGAGCCATTAAATTTCACCGATGACAATCAATCTGCTGAAACAAGCCCATGCGTGCATGCATTAAAACGAAAAAAGTAAAAAGGCTCGGGCTACTGCTATTGATTACTCCCCTACCCCAAGATGGTGATTGATGCCTTGCTACAGTCGTCAGCATGATAGCGCACTCAAAAGCTGTCTTTTTGTCAGCTGGGCTTCTTGTTCTATTGTGTCGCCATACGGCATACTTTCTGGTATTATTAATTGCTGAATTTGCACAATGGAGTTCGCGACACAAAATCTCATCTTACACTGCGCGATTAGTACTAAGAAAATTTTGGCGCTTAGCTTACTTCACAACTCTGTTTAGCTAAAAACTTTCCTCCGTTTTTGCAACGTGTCAATGGGGGTTTACAGAACTAGCAGCGGAGGAAGTGAGTAAAATCCTACAAAGTAGTTCACCACTGGTCTCTAACAAGTTACCAGACAGTGTTTGCTTTTTTCGCACACAAAAAAAGAAGCAGGCCCAAGTGCAGGCCTTGCATGAAACTCCCTAGCAAAAGGTGTTCAACAGGCAAGAACTCTTGCAAAAGGTGTTCAACAGGTGAGAACTCCCTTGCAAAAGGTGTTCAACAGGCAAGAACTCAAAAGGTGTCAGTAAGGACTGAAACCTAGCAAGCCTAGAGGAAGCCAATGCATACTTTGTTGGTGAGGCTGTTGCTGACTTTGTTGTTGTTGCTGCTGCTGCTGCTGTTGGGCTTGCTGCTGTTGCTGCTGCTGAATTTTGTTCTGAAGGTGCTGCTGCAGCAACTGACGTTGAAATGACTTGGAGTCGGCAACAGTTGTTGGTGTGGCAACCATGCTCATGCCAGTGCTGCACAGGTTAAGAACAAGAAGGAAACAACTATCAATAACACAGCTTCACACTTCTCAAACATCCATACACCTATAGCAGCATAAAAACATACTTTTATTTTTGTTTTCTTAAAGTGTTCAACATGTTTGAAAGCATGATTTAGCTAGGATAAGCTCATTGCCGTATTTACTTGCATAATCGCCGACATCACGAGTGAGCCGTGGCGTATGCCCTGTACATTCCCAAAAATGGAGAACGTCAGCCACGCCGCAGTAAATAAATCCCATCAACCATAAACAGACCTGCGTCAATGCATTTCGTCTGCTTTCGCAGGAGAATTTTGTCTGCTTTGGATGATAAGAATTTAGGTTGGTAAAAATATTTTTATGACCCTGCAAATTCTGTACATCGAAATGTTACTGTACATGGCTGTCCTCTTCTTAGTTATGAAATAGCTTGCAAGGACAGTTTGCGCTGCTGCTTGCAGGAACCAGTTGGAATGGAACTAGTGAGTTACAGAATCAACGTTCCCTAGAGAGCAGATGTTTTTGAGCTTAAAAAGCACAAACGATGATGACACCATTGCACTCTAAAAACGAGGTTTTCCGAATTAATGACGTCAACTTTTTCCAAGGTGACAAAAAGGACTCGCCGACTCTTGACCTCACTTACGTCACCACGAACGCATGAGACAGCTGGTGAAAAACCATTTTTCTTAGAGAAGCTCCTCTCGAGCAGCCAGTTTCGAAACTTGGTCTGCCCTCGCAGCTATTTCTGAGGAAAGCTGGCCGCGAGGTCTGCATGTCTAGCTGTGCTTGGGGACCATTCACTATCAAGACTAAACTAGTTTGGAGGTATGCCAGCAGCCCAACTCGTACAGCCTGCTTCACGCTAACTATTCTGTCACGCACAAAAGGTCAGGCCAGGGCTCTGTCACGGTTCCGTGTTGCGTAAAAGGCTGTGCCAGCTGTGTCGCTAATTTTTCAGGCCGCTGCTGACAGCAGACTAAGTATAGGGCTCTCTGGGTACCTCTTAAATTGGGGCACCCACCTGCCTACAGATATGTGCGTAAGCAGAAAGAAGTTTTTTTTTTAAATTAAGAAGAAAAAAAAAAACGTCAGACTGTGCTAACATGGTTTATGGGGTTTACCGTCCCAAAGCGACTCAGGTTATGAGAGACACCGTATTGGAAGGAATGGGATAATTTAAACCATTTGTGGTTCTTTAACGTGTGCTTATGTAGCATAACACAAGGGTCTCTAGCGTTTTGCCTCCAACGAAATGCAACCACCGCGGCCGGGACCAAAACCGCGTATTTCAGGTCAGCAGCCGAGTGTCATAACCACTGAGCCACCGCGGTGACTAGAGTGGGCTGACAGGAAACTGGCTGACCTTTAACCAAACCATCCTGCCAGACCGTCTCCCGTCACCGACACCCGTACTAAAGCTACCACTAAACCATTACAATTTTTTTTAAAGACAGCTTTATTCATTCTGAATGACTTTCGAAGTCTATTTGAACTAAATGGACGATAGCTTCGCCGCTAGTTGCTGTAGTTTTCAGTCTCCCAGCTATACACAATCTACCTATATCAATGTAGGGGTTCTCAAACATGGTTCCGTGCAACGCTTGGGTTCCTTAAGTCCCTTTGGGTTCCCCAGCTCTTAAATCCACACAAGCCTCCAACCCAACATTCCTTTATAGACCATTTTTTGACTGCCATACTGTAAATATATAACACATTGTTTCACTCTACAGCCAGCCATCAATAACTGCATTTGGGCATTTTTGTTTTTTTGAGGGCCTGTATCTGCATGCTCCTTTTTGCACGCATGTTGGCCCAAAGAACAGAAGCCAGAAAGCATGGAGTTTTTCGGCATCTTAGGAAAGCTGTTGACGTTCTCTGAAGCTACAAAGATTGACTGGTTTATTGGTTTATTGGGGTTAAACGTCCCAAAGCGACTGCGGCTATGAGAGACGCCGTAGTGAAGGGCTCCGGAAATTTCGACCACCTGGGGTTCTTTAACGTGCACTGACATCGCACAGCACACGGGCCTCTAGAATTTCGCCTTCACGAAATTCAGCCGCCGTGGCCGGGATCGAACCCGCGTCTTTCGGGTCAGCAGCCGAGCGCCGTAACCACTGAGCCACTGCGGCGGGGCTACAAAGATTGAGAATGTCTCTTCTAAGCTATGCGTAGTGTTAACTAAAATGTGCACACATTCTAAAACCGAACCTCATCAACGTAATGTGTATGAAATTTGCACCACTGTTCCATTATAAACTTAATGTGACAAAAACAATGTAAAGAAACCGAGACAAAATTACTCCACCCACCTGGGCACAGTGCCTGATGCAAGCAGGCTGGTGGTTTGAGGTTGTGAAGCCACCACCGCCTGGCCCGACGGAGACAGGGTGAGAGTGAACGTGGTGATGGGGGGCGTCGCACTCTTCAGGCTGTACGGTGCCGACACTTGCTGCTGCTGCTGCTTCTGCTGCAACCGAAGCTGGGACCTGTCGGGAATGCAAAATACGAATTCCTTGCAACATTCAACAACACGCTTGCATGTAGTGTCTCTGCCGCCATTTGGTTAGTCTTCAACTTTAGAATGTCAAAGTCAATGTTTCTAAATTCTCACTCCGCAACCAACAACGTACAGCCCAAGACAACTCGACGTGACCTACAATATACGACTCATATGACCTGCCTATGCATGACTTGCTGATAATGAGAGTCAGAGTTTCAACTCAAGAGGGTGTGGTCTCATGCCATTGGGAGACAGCAAAGCTATATGAGCTACAGTTATCGACTGCTCATCCTAGAGACTTTTGTGCTGAATAGCACATCACATACCACAATAAACATGGAAGCACTGCCCATATCTCCGTTCACTTTTTGCGGCCATAGTGGCAGAAATGAAGCCTAACCCTGTCAAGATCAACAGGGGTAGGTGACTTGCCTCTGCAGTTCGCGCTGGAGTTCCTCGATCCGCTGCTGCTGAATCTTCATGAGGTCTTCCTCAGTGCCGGATCCAGAGAGGTCCGTCTCGGCGGAGGCGACCGGAGCGGGTGAGGAGTCCGGCTGCCCCATCAGCACGTCCCCACCACTGCCATCCACCTCCATAGGGACCACTGACGGCGGATTTCTGTACCCGGTGAGACAGTTATAAATGAGCCCCAAGCAGCCAAAGACACGGCCACAGACATAGCCATGGCTAGACTGATATCTATCTATCTATCAATCAATCAATCAATCAATCAATCAATCAATCAATCAATCAATCAATCAATCAATAAAAACACTGCCTCTGAGAATTTCATGCTTGGGGGAAAAAAAAAGATTGTGAGAAGAAAAGAAAAAAAAGATTGGAAGAAAGAGAAAGCTGGCACACTCACCCGTCATGCATTTCATAAGAAAGGCCCAGATAGGGAGAAGGCGGGGAGAGCTCCGAGACGTCCGTCACGGCCTCCACAGAGGACACGGGCTGGTCCGAGCCGGAGCCACTGCTGCTTTGGGTGGCGGCGGATCCAATGTCCGAGAAGGGCTTCAGCCTCTCGATGAGCTGTGGCTTGGACCCCGACACCGGCAGGTTGCGGCGCTTCAGCTCTGCCTTCAGGTCGCTCACTGCACGAACCGAGAGAACGGGAGGTGCTGACTTTGCACGACAAGACCACACTGGGCAAGACTGCATTTACGCAGACCCTTGTTTGTAAAACAGTGCGGACCGCAAGTCCAGGAAGGACGGGCAGTTACCATCAACAACAACTCAACTACAACCACTGCAGGACAAAGAACACACCTGCTGACCTCCAATGAACCAGTCCCGCACTAGCTGCGGTTACACTATTCCTGCAAACTTCCTAATTGCATCCGCATGACAGACTATCGAGTTGTCTGATGTCAAGTACCTTCTCGTCATGCAAACATAGGTGTCAACTTCGTCCACAAAGAAATTTCTTTGTGACATGTGTGCATTAGTGAAACTACGAGGGGAAGAAACGGGATCATGCAGTATAATAATGATTGTTTCCCAACTATGGCCAGTCAAGTTGGACCTCAGAGACTCGGCTAAATAAGCACATGTTGGACGAACAAAGAACGCAAGAAAACGACAACACACGTGCTCCATCGGTGCTCCAACACACCGTCTCCGTCATACACTCGCTCTGTTTGTTCCGTGCAAAAACAAAGAGGGACCGATCTGCCTAACTGTTTGTCCTGCTGTAAGCAACCATGCTTTCCTTAAGGGGGGACACTGGTCTTGAAAAAAAATTTTTTACTAATGAAGTCACAGTTATGAAATCTTCAGGGCATGTGTATATTTGTGTGCTGATTCTAAATATGTCATTTAATTTCATGTAAAACAATTCCTTGAGCACTTATGAACTTTTTATGCTAGTATTTTGCAGAGTTTTGAAGAAAATTTGCTGCGGGAAACTGGCTGAAATGCATGCCATTGGGTTCTCTTGACACCAAGGAATACAATAAGGGTGAAATTGTCTTCCTGCCTGTCATAGAACTCAAGTTATAGAGTTTTGAAGTTGTCGCTTCAGAAATGAGAAGGAAAATGTTTATTCCTGTGTGTGAAGTGGCAGCTTCAGTACCCTATTACTCAACTTCTATAAGAGCCAGGATGATAATTTCACCCTTATGGTATTCCTTGGTGTCAAGAGAACCCAGTGGCATACATTTCAGCGAGTTTCCTGCAGCAAATTTTCTTCAAAACTCTCCGCAAAATACTTGCATAAGAAGTGCATAAGTGCTCAAGGAATTGTTTTACATGAAATTAAATGACATACCTAGAATCAGTGCACAAAAGTACATGTGCCCTGAAAATTTCATAACTATGACTAAATTAATAAAATTTTCTTTTCAAGGCCAGTGTCCCCCCTTAACCGTGCAATTCTTTCAGTCCTCACACGACTGACAAACTCTGAGGAATGCACAGTTAATCTTCCCAAAAATTTGCTCTGAAGTTTTCAGTGCTTTAGTACAAAATAATCAAGTTAGTGCACTGCTCTAAAATATGCAGCAGGTCTCACCCTTCATGTCTTCCAGCTTGGACCGTGTCCGTGACAAGTCGGGGGTGACTGCCATGGCAATGGGGGGTGAGCTGACGACAGGCGGCAGTGGCGGAGGTGGCGGTGGAGGGCTGGTCAGCTGCACCGGCGGTGGCTGCGATGCTTCGGACACCACTGGCTTCTATGGGAGAAAAAAAAAAGACACATGCATCATTAAGTGGGGTAGGTTCTAAGCCAAAAGTTTTCAGCTGTGAATACACTGGGCCAATATATATACAGGGTGTTTCACCTAAGACTTTCTGCAATTTTTAAAAATAAGCTATTTGAATTAGATGCGCGCTTTTTCTGGCATAGCATTGTCAGTGGTGTAGTACATCATAATGCAGCTAAGACGTGCTAACTAGCAGGCTTGTTAACCAATATTTAATAGTTAATTTTTAAACTATTACCGTTGGGCTCCTTAATTACAGAGAGGCATGTAGCCCACCGTAAGTAATGTCCATATCAGTTTTTAGAATTTCGAGAACGCGATTATCCTCGGTGCTGTGGCCCAACAAATTTTGGCTATTTCGACGAGTTAGGTTCACTGGAGAGGTTGCTTTGCCTGCAAGCTTCTAAAACCGCATGTATTTTGGCGCGATGTAGGCTAAATTTGTTGGGCCACAGCGCCGAGGATAATCGCGTTCTCGAAATTCTAGAAACGGATATGGACATTACTTACGGTGGGCTGCATGCCTCTCAATAATTAACCCTTTCGCTGTCACGGACGTACCGGTACGTTTTCGCGCTTCCCCCCCCCACAGTGTCACTGACGTACCGGTACGTTCTCTATCGTGCGTTCAAGATTTCGCGCTTGAGCGCAAAGCTGACGCTCTTGGACTACCCGCGCCATCTGTTGAATCTTTCTACAAGTTTGTATTTTCGCCCCTTACTGTTTTGGTACGTGTACGGAGCGTCTGCCATCCCACCCCTCTCTCTTTGCTGAGTGGCGCGGTCGACGCGCGCGTGTGTGGTTATGGGTCCAAGGGTTGTTCTGCCATCTGCCGCTGTTTTGCAGGTTTTTATTTTTCTTCTGTCGGTGTGTGAGCTACGGCGCTTCAAGTTCAAGGGCGCGCGCCGTTGCCACTCCGTTGCCACTCCGTTGCCACTCCGAGAGTCAAAGAAACCGACACATGACTCGATCGCTGCTTTCGCTTCGCTCTCTCGTCGCACCCTCGCTTGCGGCTGGCAGCAGCAAACGTAAAGCTCCTCTAACTTTGTTTTAGCCTTTTTCCATCTCCCTCTCTCATCTTTATTGCACAGCGTCCCATTTCTCTCCGTTTTGCGGGCCACTGAAAGCATACCCCCGCTGCGCGCGGTTACTTTCGGATATGGCTGACCGCGCGGGACCTTCCTCAGCGCATTGGAGCGGTGGCTCTTCCGATTCTGAATACGAGCCGAGCTCGGATTCGGACAGCGTCTCATCCGAGGAAGAGGCGAGTTCCGCATCGTCAGATTCTGATGTTGAAACAGCGGGACCATCATCCCGGAAGCGTGCGACACTGGGGGTGCGTCACGGGCAGAAACACCCGACAGCGAAAGGGTTAAGGAGCCCAACTGTAATAGTTTAAAAGTTAACTATTAAATATTGGTTAACAAGCCTGCTAGTTAGCACGCCTTAGCTGCATTATGATGTACTACACCACTGACAATGCTATGCCAGAAAAAGCGCGCATCTAATTCAAATAGCTTATTTTTAAAAATTGCAGAAAGTCTTAGGTGAAACACCCTGTATATATATACATATATAAAGGCGCCATATACATATGTCTCTTTTAACAAAGCGTATACTTCGCTATATACTCTTTTAAGCAGTCAGGTATTTCATGTTTTATGCTTTTGCTTCATGCCTCACACCCCCTGCCACTGCTGCAGGTGGCCACGGTTGTCAAGTGGCGTGTTATGCCGACTATGCCGACGACTACGACACAGACTCCACGAATGGGCACGCAAGAGCTGCACTCTAAAATTCTAATTGGCTCATTTCTAACTAACAAGAGTGCAAAGCACACGTCTTTTAAAGAAGTAAAGCACTGCCTCGCAGTACTTTAGTTCATAATGCATTGCCTTACACTGCATTAATAAATAACAGCCCCAACTGAGACACTCAAGGCAATGCTAGAAAGAGAAGGAAGCAAGATTGACAAGGTGGCAGGTTCACCCCTCTTTTCTTCTCTTATTGCTTTCACGGCATGAATGCCATCTAGACCCCGTAACCCTGGGAACGTATCGCAGAAGACCGCGAAAAGCCCACGGCCACAGGAGCCGTCCAACGCTTGCCGACGGAGGACGGCAGCCTTTTGGAAGCGTGCCCGGCATCTCCTCAAACAGACCGCGACGAAAGCGACGATGCGACCGAGGCATGAAACGTCCCCGTTTGTCTTTTACAAAGCTATGCTTACCCCCCACCCCAAGAAAAGGGGGGGAGGGGTTGAGACTGAGGCCTTGGTTTAAAGAGGGTTAATTTTACGGGCCACTGATTGCAGAAGCCCAGGCGCCGCGAATCATTACGTGTACCCAAGATAGTTGCTCCCAGTTCAACCAGCATTTTACCTTTGCAGCTCCGGCTACACGTTAATGGTAGCTGGAATGATTGACAAAGTTTTTGAACTAAGTGATGCGCTTTCTTGTAGTAGTTTTGCAACTTACAACTTTTACAAACGTAGCTTTTTATAGTTTCTCCTTCGTTCCTTCCTTGTATGAAAGGAAAATTAAAAATCTGGAATCTGAACTTCAATGAAGCATGCTCCAATTGCAGATGGTAGCTTGTTTACTTCTGCAATAATTTGGCAACGCTTACTGGCCAATGTCAACAGTATTCGATGGTGCTTTAATCCATCATAAAATTCATGGTGACGTATAGGCCCACGAGGACTTCAAAATGGGCCACGAGGACTTCAAAATGGGCCACGAGGACTTCAAAATGGGCCACGAGGACTTCAAAAAGGGCCACGAGGACTTCAAAATGGGCCACGAGGACTACAAAAAGGGCCACGAGGACTTCAAAATGGGCCACGAGGACTACAAAAAGGGCCACGAGGATTACAAAAAGGGCCACGAGGATTACAAAAAGGGCCACGAGGACTACAAAAAGGGCCACGAGGATTACAAAAAGGGCCACGAGGACTACAAAAAGGGCCACGAGGATTACAAAAAGGGCCATGAGGATTACAAAAAGGGCCATGAGGATTACAAAAAGGGCCATGAGGACTCAGAAACACAGTAGGATTTTAAAGTCTGAGAAATTGGAAGGCTTTGAGGCTTTCGAAATTTTCTTCTTGGGGCCTATTTAAATGCACAAGAAAGCAGCTTCCCGGGCTTCTCGATTCAAATCAGAACAAGTCCGTGCTTGTCAGCAAAGATTTGTCTAGTCGACAGGGTTGCATAACAACAACATACCTGTGCTGCTGGCAAGATGATCTGCGGGTATTTCTGCTGCCACTCGAGTTGCCACTGGAGGAACAGCTGTTGCTGCTGGAGCAGCAGCTCATACGACGACTCGGATGAGGATGACGCGGCCGGCTGGTTCTTTTGAGCGCTTGGTGGACCCTGTACGGGGGAGCAAGCAAGCCAAACATTCATTGTGCTAGGACTAACAATTCATTGGTGTGTTTCATCATTTAGTTTCACCCATACGTTTTGCTACATTTGCCACAACAAACACTGCTAGACGCATGCACATCGAAAGACCTTGGCCTGCAATTCCATTAACATGCGTTGGCTTCACTGAGAAATGCTTTAAAGAGTCTCCCACTTGTGTTATCAGCTTCAGTGCCTTTCCATTCTGTCAGCCCTCACCTAGTGGCCGAGTCTATTTCCAGGTTCATTGCCCACACAAAATTCAAGTTTTCTTTTTTTTTTTGTGCGTAGGCAAGCAGTATTGCAAGGTGCAACTTTAATCTCTCTAATGCAGTTTCTTGAGCATACTTCCATCTTCAATCCATACACAGGATCAGAAGAGTTTTTTTTCTTCTCTTCACTGTCTTACAAAAGTGTTAACTAACCCCTTCCCTCCTTCCTGTAATCCTATACAATGCCCTCCAAAGCCCGTACATAAAAAAATTAATAAGACATGTGAAGAACACTGAAACCAAAATGCGGAACAAGCTAGCAAGGCAAAAAAAAAAAGAATATCAAAGCCAAAACGTCACTCTCAAACCTACCAGAGGTGCTTGAAAAGAAAACCCTAGACTCAAATCTTACATTTTACACCTACACAACAATAACATTTGACAAATGAATTCCGCAAACGGCACACCTACAACACAGCTATCACAGGAGCTCTTCTCCTGCCTCCTAGAGTAAACAAGCAGTTCATACAAACACTTTGAACCTTCTGCTTGTGAAAGTGCACAGTAGCACTACTGGCTGCCTACGAAAAGTGCATGGAGTTTGCACACACATTATTCTTTTTTTTTTTACTCTTTTCATATTCTGCATTCTAGATCATTTTCTTTGCATTCCTTCCAATTCCATTCGCACTCCTAGTGCCACATAAGGCTTCCCTTCAATTCTGTAAATGCCTTCAGGTTCCTTGAGGTCCAACCAGACACCTTCACATAAAGAATGATTGCTAGACACTGTTCCATGCCTAAAAGAAAAAACACCGAAAAAAACTCAACAGTCATGCCAGGCACGCAAAGGGCTGCTCTCGCACGTACGCAAGCGAGGAGCTGGCGGGAACCGGAGGGAGGGAGCGAAGGGGGGGGGGGGGGGAGCAGTCGCGCCACGAGGATTGCAGACCATGATGATGCTACTGGCCCATCGCCAAGAAAGCAGCGTCGCTCGCCGCTCAAAAGACGCCCAGAGAGAGAGAGAGCACCCGAGACACAAAGCCAGCCCCAGTGAGACAGTGACTGGCGAGGGGAAGACGGGAGGGGGGGGGGGGGGGGGGGGGAGTTTGGCAGCAGAAGCAAAAGCAGCAGCAGCAGGGCACCATGGCAAAACAACGACCAAAAGCGCAAAGCGCCACTGGCAGCAGCGACAGCTGCTGAGGTTGCGGACTGTCGACGGCGTAATCAAGGGGACAACAAAGAGATAGAAAAAGGGGGCCAGACAAGCAAGCAGCATATATGCGCACATAGAAGAATACACCACCACTGCGATGTGTGTAGTAAGCAGTCACACACATGCACATTCAAACAATGCCAACTTCCCACAAAGCCTCGATGCTGATTCAATCTTAAACCTTGCCATTCCTGCACAAGCAATCTGCATCCGAAACAATAATTTACCGGTCTTCTACAGCCCTTTACAAACAGTTTTTTTTTTGTTTAGAGACGTCAAATGTGGGTGGAGGGGGGCAATTCGTAATTCGCAGAATACACACCATTCAATGCGTTCGATGCATCTTTCTCCCTTACATAGATTAGACTGCCATCCCATTCTGATATAAAAGATTGTTCCTACTTCAGCACCTCTTTCAACGCTGCTTCAGAATTTTTGAAGTTTCCAGAGAAACCACATTCGTAGCCCTAGCAACTGCAAAGCAATTCACACGACTGTTACAACAGCTTTCAGGGACTCAAATCAGAAGAGCTGGTTCCCCACAGGGAGACAAAAAAAGATATGTACACTGCTTAGACAACGACTTGTCTGAACTGCTCACTGAGATGAAGAGCTAATTAAAATTGGAGAGGTAAACATGACTCCAACATGTGCATAAAATGTAGGCTGCCACCGAAATCTTGCTAGTAGAAAGAACAAAAAAGAGAAAAAAGGAAGTGAAAAGGAGCCCTAGGCAAACAGAGAAGCCACCACTATTGAGGAAAGGAAACGTCACAGAAATGGTTGGTTGGTTTATGGGGTTTAACGTCCCAAAGCGACTGAGGCTATGAGAGACGCCGTAGCGGAGGGCTCCGGAAATTTCGACCACCTGGGGTTCTTTAACGTGCACTGACATCGCACAGTACACGGGCCTCGAATTTCTCCTCCAAAGAAATTCAGCCGCCGCGGCCGGGATCGAACCCGCGTCTTTCGGACCAGCAGCCGAGCACCATAGCCACTGAGGCACCGCGGCGGCTCGTCACAGAAATGAAAGATCACAACGAAAGTTCAAAGTGACAGTTCCTCCAAGTGGCAGTGTTCATATGTGCTAAGTGCTAATACCTGATAAATGTTCATATGCAGCAGTGTTGTCAGGTGATACCGCTCAAATGTGGTGTTAACCTCTGATAGCACTCACCTGTGACAATGCCTACGAGTGACACTGTGTACAAGTGAGAGCGTGTACAAGTGATGGCATCTACAAGTGGCGCCGTCTACAAGTGATGGTGTCTACAAGAGACAGCACATGCAAGCGAAGTTGTTCACACATAAGCAGTGCCTGCAAGTAACAAGTGGCACGTGCTGACATGTGATAATGCTCGTTAAGTGCCGACATGACAATGCTCGTTAAGTGCTCACATGATAATGCTCGTCAGTGGCAATGACCACACTGCCAGCACTTCTATGCGGCAGCGATGTTGCTCCACTTATGACAGCAATCACATGTGGCAATGCCACACTGCCGCTCCAGAGGCACATTGCCGGCTGCCGGGGCCGGCATCAGACAGCCGATTCTTTCTCTCCGGAGGGAAAATAATGAAGAACCCCCCCCCACTGGCAGCAGTGGCAACAGGTCGACTCTCAAAATAAACCACGCGGCAACGCCCCTGCTCCCCACTCCCCACCCTCTCTCAAACCTTCCGCTGTTGCCGCAGAAGCCATGGAAACGTACGCACGTGTGCGTATCATCAGAGTGCGCCACAAACAACCCGGCCCAGGAGCAGCGCAGAAGATGAAGTGCATTCAGTGAAAAGGGCAGCCAAAGTAACAACAAAACACGAAGGCAGGTAGGAGACACACAAAAGGTTTCCGAAAGAAACAGAGAGAGGCAGCGTCGAAGCCGAAAACAGGGCGACGGCGTAAAAGAACACCGGTGGCTTCGAAGCAAGCCGGGAATGTCATCAGGGAAAGGGTATGGGGGAGGGTTGGAGAAGGTGGGACAAGCACACGTGTGTGATGGAACACGTCCTCCCCACCCACAACAACGCGACCCAGGACTCAATGGCTGCTCCGGCCATCCACGTGGCGGTGTTTTCAGCACATCTGTCGGCAAGCTTTCCAGACAAGTGGCAACAAAACTTTTGTTGTTTTAAAAACAGCGACACAGTATGCTATAACTGAGAACTTCAGCCAGAGATGAACACAGGAGAGAATGCTATCCAGGCGTGCAAGGCAGTGGAGAGCCTCAAGAATGCACCCCGTACGGTCGCGTCATAAAGTGGAAAACCAGCACATGCGTCTCTTGGACTTGGTGTTGTCCCCTAAGCTGAAGAGATAGAGCCATCACTTCCATTCTTTCGCCCCCTACCCCCAACCAGCCCAGAATCTAGATCAGTGGTTGTGTGCCTGCACTGGAATACCAAATGCAAGCTCTGTGAAGATGAATGCACGTCATTAGAGGCCGAGTGAGTAGCTCTGACTTGACCCGACGACACTGATTCACTGGCAATCGGTCACATTAAGCTCCGTTTTCTGGAAATGCTCACCCACTAAGCCCCATTGGGGGGAGGCAGTGAACTTGCCTGTTATCATCAGACACTGCCTGGTTCGCACACGCTTTCACAGCCCCGTTGACAGTGCTGTGATGGACATAGCAAGGATGGGAGGAGGTCAGCCTCTCACCTTGTACTCGTGGAATTTGATGGTGCGTGCCTTCGGCTGCGCCTTTGACTTTGACTTCTTGCGGGCGGCCTTGCCGCCACCCGTCTGCTGTGGCTGCGCCGGTGCAACCGCCGTGCCGGTGAGGAACACAGTTGTTGATGGCGTCACGACTGCCGCCGCACCAGTGCTGAGAAACGACTGCAGCGGTGATGGCTGCGGTGTTATGGGGGCCACAGCTTGCTGCTGCAGCTAAAACAGTGAGAAAGAAAAAAAAAAGTTTGCTGAATGAATGATTAAGGAGTCTTCACGCGCTGAAGCAACGCTGTGGGCCGCTGTGAGTAGGGCCCAAGGTTAATCCAACTCTGCTCGTAATGACTCCACTCGCAAGGCTGGCTGTCAGAAATTGCAACTCTTTACCTGGTGTAATGAATGCGCTCCTATATTTTCAGAGATTTTTTTTTGGGAAAACAGGTGCGTTCATTATGCGAATAAACACGGTAAATAAAATTTACTTGTTTCATCCTCGGGATTGGATAGGGACATCAGAGGGGGAGAGCAATGCACAACAACAAGGACAAGAAACACAAAGGCTGTTCAGTTTGCACAGGACCGCTCTTGTTTATACATGCCTGCATACTATGCCCCGAAATTCACAAATCATGGAGGCCAGTATTCAAGCATACATGATGTAAAAAAAAACAAAAAAAACTGAAATCGACTGTGAAATCGATTTTTTAGCCTCAGCGTTGCACTGAATTCCTTTTTTGATAACCGTTTTTTAACTGATCCTTCCACAGCGATGAGTGGCGCCTGATGCTTCAATTTCAATTTTTTCCTCTGACTTGGTCTTTCGAGGAGGGACCGTTTGTGGTTGTTTTTGTTTTATGTTTTTAAAGTGACTACCTTATATTGCGCGCGTCAGCAATAAACCTCAGTTGCGAGTTAGCGCTTGTCTGCGTCGTTTACTTTCCGTCCCTTGTGTTCCCTGTGCGCTATTTTTTCCATCATGAACGTTATCCAACTTGCCCAACTTTCCGCTTTGTTCAAGCATACACTCTTCACTTACATTTGATGTGACTCGTATATTGAGGCCAGACTAAAGTTCAAAGGCCAAAGAAAGACTGCGAAAGTGGTGCCATGGAACTGGCCACAGACATACCAATATGCTACTGCAATGAAGACCAGAGGACAAACTCCTTCGTTTCAAGCTGCCACAAGTGACTTTAACGCAGGGCCGTGTTCTGTGTGAATGAGCCTCACCTGATGCGAAGCACACAGTGAGGAGGCAGATGTAGGCGTCGGTGCGACAGCCGCCACCTGAACCACTGGCGTTGGCTGCGTTGTTGCGACCACGGCTACAGGGGGCGAGGCCCGTGGGCTGCCCGCCGAAACCGAGCTTGGCGAGCCCTCGTGCAGCGTGCCGGACGAAGACGACGATTCCGAGAGGTCTATCGACGGCAAACTGCACGAGAGACGATGGCCGTCAGTGGGCTTTTTTCTACAGTTCTACACTTATAAACAACTTCAGTTTCACTCTACAGGCACAGCTACCATGGCTTATTCAGACTAAGTTTTGTCCCTGGGCCACAGGATTAAAAAACCGCAGATTTATCACACACACAGAGTTGCACTGCCCAAATACACTACCTTAGCTTAGCGTGGTCCAACATAGTATAGCAAAGAATTCACAAGTGGACAGCCCACAGCCTCCATTCTCTGATCAATGGGAGTATGACAACTCTAACGAAAGTAGAACTACTCAGAAAATCGAGCACAACTTCAGCAACACGTCAAATGCTGCACCCTGACGTTTAACTGGTCCATACTGTATGATAAAAGACCAATGTACTGCTTTTCTAAGTCGGGCCATATGTAAATGACATACACTGCCACACGAAAAGAGCCCACAAAGTTGCCGTCTAAAAGGGAAAAAGTGAGCTCAGATTTATTTCATTTAGTACTTGGGAAAAGAAAAATGAAAAGTATGTTCAAGGTTTGTAACATGCAGGAATTATCCGACATTAGGCTGCTTCGTAAGCAAAAATAACAGGGTAACAGCAAAAAAAAGAAACATCTCAACAAGGATGATAGGGAAAGCCAGGCTACCACCAAGGAAACCAGGCTACAATCGGAAAACCAGGATAAAAGGGAAATCGTACTGACAGGAAAATCTGACAGGAGACAGGGCAAGTGGAGACAGGGCAAGTGGAGTCAGGGCAAGTGGAGACAGGGCAAGTGGAGACAGGGCAAGTGGAGTCAGGGCAAGTGGAGACAGGGCAAGTGGAGACAGGGCAAGTGGATTCAGGGCAAGTGGATTCAGGGCAAGTGGAGACAGGGCAAGTGGAGACAGGGCAAGTGGAGACAGGGCAAGTGGAGTCAGGGCAAGTGGAGTCAGGGCAAGTGGAGTCAGGGTAAGTGGATTCAGGGTAAGTGGATTCAGGGTAAGTGGATTCAGGGTAAGTGGATTCAGGGTAAGTGGATTCAGGGCAAGTGGATTCAGGGCAAGTGGAGTCAGGGCAAGTGGAGTCAGGGCAAGTGGAGACAGGGCAAGTGGAGACAGGGCAAGTGGAGTCAGGGCAAGTGGAGTCAGGGCAAGTGGATTCAGGGCAAGTGGAGTCAGGGTAAGTGGAGTCAGGGTAAGTGGAGTCAGGGTAAGTGGATTCAGGGTAAGTGGATTCAGGGTAAGTGGATTCAGGGCAAGTGGAGACAGGGCAAGTGGAGACCGGGCAAGTGGAGTCAGGGTAAGTGGATTCAGGGTAAGTGGAGTCAGGGCAGCAGGGTAACTGGGATTAGATTACAGGTCACAGGTTATGCCAACAATCTACGAATGCGGTGTCACGCTCACCTGCTCTGTGACTGGTCATTGGAGTCCTGTCCCGGGGAGGGCACCAGAGAGTCGCTTCCCCCACTGTCCTCGTCGATGAGGAAATGTGGAGGTGGCGGGTGCTTGCGGCTCTCGCCCTCGCACGTCCGCCGGAAAGGAATCTGGCCCTCTGCCGATGGTCGATAAGCAAACGAGAAATAGAAGAAAAATGGCCCATGATCATCCCCGAACGAAAGCATGGGGGCCGTACTTAACACGCCAAATCTGCGCAACAATCTTGCCCGACACAGAAAGGAAGGTTGGGTTAGGTTCGAGTAAACATGGTATAAAGCACCTCCCAACTTAGCTCCACTCAGCAGACCGTGGTCGGCTGCTTCCACGTGCAGCACACAATTTTAGAAACTCGACAAAAGCCCTGACGATAAACGAAGGAGCAGGCGACAAAAGCCCCAGACATGACACCTGCCAGTCTTTCTTAAGGTGAGGAGACAAGACCAGAATACACACAGACACACACCCCACAATGCAAGGCCTTTTCAGTTCCTCTTTAAACCGCGGCATTGGGAATCCTGCGCCAACGCACGGTTTGGTTCTGTTCCCACTAACGAATGGTTCCTTTGCGAAACGTAGGCTTTTGTGTTGGTTTGAAATTTTCGCACTTGCAGAACGGTGCTAAACAGTTTTCCCAGCTCCTGACCTGACTTACCACTGCGCGACAGTTTCCAAGAGATTCTGCGCAGCTCTGCATCTTTATCCTGGTGCCGCACGGCCAGAACATTAGTCTCGCCCTGGTTAGTTTCAGAATGGTGCAACTGCATCATTTTCTTTTCTCAGTAAAAATAGATTCTTTTTTTAATCTGTGGCCTTGCTGACTTTTTTTGAAACCAAAAGAAGTACTTATAGCTGAAAAAAAAGGGAAAACTAAAAAAATAGAACATTATAATGCGACAACATTAGAGCTGCCACATGAAAACTCTGCCGATCTCCAGTGTCGTGAAATTCGCCGATTGGCTGAGAGGTCATGTGACTGTGTGATGCCATCACAACCTGTTTATTGCGGCAGGTGGCAATTAATGATTAGTCGAGAGAGGCCACGGGGTTGCCAACAGGGTTGTCGGCAACCTAGTTTCCAGAGAGCAACACAGACAGGGAATCGAAATCAAAAATTAGAAAAAAAATGATACTATATGCAAATGTTGGCATTATCACAGCATAGTGGATACCAGCTACTGCAGCTAGCACTCTGAATATGGTGGTTGATGGGCTGCCAACTCCAAAGAAACTGACGCAAGCACGCACACACACACACAAAGTGCAACAGAAGTTGCGATAAATGTGAAATCTAACAGTATCGTATTAAACTCTTTAGGTGACTTAGCGTCCCCATAGTTTTTTTTTATCCTCTGCCACGTGAAATTCACGATATAAATGACAGAAAGGACTCCGTAATCACTGTTTGGAAGTGAACGGTGGTGTAGCCCAACCCCTGGGATCTGCGATAAAAAAACTCATTCCATCACCCCAGTTAGCTTGTGAAAATAGCCAGTGACGGCAGTTTCCCATAAAGAAAAATAAACGTGATTTGACTCCATCTTATCTGTACTCATTTTTTTTAGCCTAGAGCTCCATTTTCAATGACAGCACCCTCCTCATCATTAGAATGCGTTTGTCCTCAGTGTCGCTCAAAGCCCCAACTCATCAGGAACAGAGTTGATCATGGCCTCAAGGAATGAAATTTAACAAAAACCAGAATGAACTTCGCAGGAAAACTTGAGATATGCCTTCTTTTCTCAACAGCAGTTGAAGTCGTACAAGGGCAGATTCAAGGCAGCACTGCTACGTATTTCATGCTCGCATCTATTCTTGGCAACCAGAAAGGCTCCCCCCCCCGTGCTGCAACTAAACTGCTTGGCAGGAAGGGGGTGTTGATTGTACTCCCATAAAATGATGCATATGGGACAGCTGGTTTTCAGCAGCCATATTGCGAAGGCGCTATGCAGCACTTCCAAGTCACGGGTACACTGTTGCCAGGCTACTTTCGAAACACCCAGCACCTTGCCCTGGCATCAATCCCATGGGAGTTGCAAAACTGTTACCACGAGGCAACATTTCTCAATGTCGAACCGTGGCACTACTAAGTAAACACTGCCACCCAACCGGGGAAACCTTGCGCTTATTTCGAATGCAACTGCTGCAAGATAAGTAACTTTGAATCAAGGGAGTGTGGGTCCCACATGGCAGTATGGATCCCATATGGTAGTATTAGCCACTCAAGAACTGTGCGTTCCTCAAGAGATTATGTGTTCAACAGAGTATAGGTTCCTCAGGAGAGTATAGGTTCCTCAGGAGAGTATAGGTTCCTCAGGAGAGTATAGGTTCCTCAGGAGATTATAGGTTCCTCAAGAGATTATAGGTTCCTCAAGAGATTATAGGTTCCTCAAGAGATTATAGGTTCCTCAAGAGAGTATAGGTTCCTCAAGAGAGTATAGGTTCCTCAAGAGAGTATAGGTTCCTCAAGAGAGTATAGGTTCCTCAAGAGTACTTGCTCCTCAAGAGAGTACTTGCTCCTCAAGGCAGTGCTTGCTCCTCAAGGAAGTACTTGCTCTTCAAGGAAGTACTTGCTCTTCGAGGAAGTGCGGTTTTCTCCAGAAACCGATACAGGTTTTGAAATAAATTTCACCTTAACTAAATCAGTGACCGTAAATCCTCTTCTCAACTTTTAATGCCTAGCTATACTAATCTTTGTCGAATTCCTTGACTACGTGTCCAGAATGTTCTCTGCCAAACAAGGGGGAAATGTAAACAGCCCACTGCCACACTACGTACCTTTGATGGCCTGGGCGAACGTGGCGTCCGTCTGCAGGATGTTGCCCTTGACCAGTTCCAAGGGACCGGGCCTGTGGGAGAGCCGATCATTGAGTCCGTCGGCCAATCGTGCCTTCTTCAGCTGCCGCTGCTTGTCCTGAAGGCTTGGGTCCACCGTGGTGTCTGCAACAGCATCAAAAAAGTTGCAGATTCAAGATTTGGAACAACTCGACATTGTACAGTACCCTCATATGTCAAAGCTGACTCAATCGAAACTCTGAGGAAACCGAAAATCTGTGCCAGTTATGCAGAGTTTGAGTCATTGGGACCCTTTCCAGTATATTTGACGCTGACATTTCCAAGGAGTTAGCGAGAGTATGTAATCAGCAGTTGGAAATGACGAGAGTCTGTAGTGCTTGAATGGGCTGTGCTTCGAGTAATACTAAACAGCAGTGCCTTTACTAATACCAACTCAAAGACAGTCTGAAAAGGTTTATAACAAAATAATGGATATAACAAAGGAATGATGATTACCCTTGGAAGCCCAGTCAGCATGGGCTATAATGAAGTAATCGCCGTGCCCCTTCAACTTCAACTTGCGCAGACACTGATTCAGTACCACTACTTTGTCGTAAGAATATCTTGCACCAGCTTAAGTACATTGCTGATGGAACTACCGGCATTAACCGACATTGTGAGAATAAACCAGAACGCCCCTGTGCGTGACACCTTTTTGAGCATCCTTGTCAGCACAAGAGTGCATTATGTAGTGGGCAGGGTAGCTTCAAAGGTACAAAGGTTTGCTTTCTGCATTGAACTGTATTCAACAAAGTGCTAGGATGTGTTGACAATTTACATTACATCTGAGAACCTCTGAATGGTTTTGGAAAAGGAACTCCATAATCTCTTATGAACTAGACCAACATATGCAAGACCTCAACAGTGCTGGACACAGAGCAAGTGTGGATAACAGCAAATGTAATCCTCATCCTATATCTCTTTTTTTTTTTCTCAAAGAGGCACGCAAAGGTACCCTCACATGAGAGATTGCATTTCCATTTTCATTGCAATCAAGTGAAAAAAAAACAAAGAAAACCAAAGTTTTCGGCCAAATACTGCTAGGATTCTGCAAAAAAGTTAGTGCAACTTCCACAGCCAAGGAAGGATGTTCGCAGGCAAATGCTTTCAAGTGCCACATGCAAATTCCACGCCTTCATTTTTGCAAAGTCGGAGAAGGCACCAATCTCCCAGTCAGCAAAATGAATGAACACGCAGGGGGCAAACGGGAAATGAAAAATAAGAAAAATCTAGGAAGGAGCCAAACAAAGCAAGGAAGACAAAAGAAGAAGCTGAGTGCCTATTCCTGCAGCTGTAAGCAATCTGCGGCGCGCGTCGTCGATGAAGGTGCTGCCTCTGAGAGGGCGTCAAGGTCCACGAAACACACACAGCGCTTGGCGACCTTCCAGAACACAAAATTTGAGTCGGGAAACAGAAATCGCAAAAGGAGGGCGCGAAGAAGGAAAGTTCGCACTAAAGGCCGAAGACAGCGAAAGACAGAGAAAAACGGATAAACATTAGGCGAGAAAGCACACAACCTCCTTCCGCCCTCTTTCTCACTCACTCACCTTCGAGAATGTGTTGCTGTATGAGCTCCTGCCGATCTGGCCTGCGCTGGATTTTGTTCTTGAGGTAGTCCCCCATCTGCGGTGGTGATGTGGGAGAGAGGAAGAGGACGGGAACACAAACACACACAAGTGAGGCGCATTGTTCCGAACTGGGCAGACCCGGGTACGGGTTTTCCCCCCCCTGGGTACTGACCTTGGCCCTTTCGAGGTTCTTCCTCTGTTCATGGAATGCGGGTGAGGTCTTGAGAGCTGGTGTTGCAAAACAGCAAGAAGAGAAGCACGGGAAAGAAAGAGCGGGGATTCATTAGTTAACCCAGCGAAGAGAGAGGAAGTGACGTAAACATTTCCACTGGTGATTTTTGCTTTAGTAGCAGTGCTTGGGTTTTCGTGGTCGGTAGGAGCTAGCTCTCCAGCGTGTCACAGACAAGGCAACGATGCACTGCTCTTAGTTTCTGCTTGCGAGCTGCACTGAGGGCCAGAAACACAGGGCTGAAAATGACTAACGAAATTACCAGCTCAAGCAATGCTGCCTTTATGCAAATCTCGCAAACTGCACAGAGATAATGTTTCTTGCACGCTAGTTCCAAGGAAGATTGAAAAAGATGTATTAGTGTACACGTGCGACCACGCATAAGCACACAAACACACTGCATAGTACACAGTTGCTGCAAGCAATGTTTCAAATGAGAAACAGGTAAACAACAAATGTGCAAACAATCTATGCAGAGACACATACAAGAATAGAACATGCACGACTGGCATAAAACGCTAGAACTGCTGCAAAAGTAAATTGCAACATTTCTGATAGCGACAATGTGCATCTGTACAAATCGTTTTATTCATTTGCAGCAGCTACATGACCAAGTTTACCACACGTGAAAGGGTGCATACAGTAAACTCTCACCTGCCTGGAATAAGCAATTACTCATAAATCACATGCATGCTTGGGAAAATAAGGTCAATAATGGGGCTCACTCACTTAGGCTTTGTTTAAGAGCACAATGAAAAAGCTGACAGAAGAGCAAGCCAGCCAAGAACAAGGCACAGCAAAAAAAAAAAAAAAAAATCAGTCACGAAAAGTAGCCGAACAAATAAAGTTGACCATTGCCAATTAAACATGCACAATGCCGAGCCAAAGTACGAGTAACGCACAAAACGAAAGAAAATAGCCTTGGCGCCTCGTCAAATATGCGAAACGATGGCAGCTGTGGCGGAGGCCCGGCCCTTGCTCTGCACGTGTCAAGTGCAACCTCCTGCACGAGTGCGCCAAAGCGATTGCTTTGCTGCTAATTTTCCAAGGAACCACGGTGTTGCTATGCAAATGAGGGGACCAACAAACGATGCAGTTAAGACGCCCGGGGGAAACGGAGAGAGGGGCTGGTGGGTAAAGTTACGCAAAAATCTCCGCAGAAAGGCGACGTTGCCAGCATAGAGCTGGCCAGGCGAGCGAAAGAAGACTAGCGCGACGTTCATCTCTGCCAAGTGGGCTCGGTGGCGGCGGCAATGAGGGGGAGGGGGATGACGACGGTGACGAAAGGTGGGAAGCCAACACTCACATGGCATAATGCCTTGTTCCACCAGTTGAGTGATGGGTCGCCGAAGCATCAGCTTCACCTTCAGCGCTGCACGGCCGGTGTTGAGGGCGGTAAAAAGAGGCGGGGAGGAGAGGAAAAAAACAGAACCATGATCAACTTCTTCATCACCATCGTCATCGTCAGCCAAGCTGAGTCCGACGAAAGAGAACACTCTCTCAGCCTCCAGTTTTTCTCGTTTCGTACAACCATGTATCATTCCTGCAATTACTGCCGGTCTATATGAGAAGACATTCGTGACAACTGTGTAGTGTTAACTGCCCCTACCTCATAATAACTGCTGCATTCAAGAGCTTCACGACATGTGCTACCTGACATGTTCCGTGTGACTAGGGGTTGGAGATATCGATTTGAACCGAAATAAACTGATAAAAGTACGCCGATTTCAGGTTTCGAAATTCGGTTTCAACCGAAGGAGGTCAGTATTCTTGACAGGGGCATAATGAGACGATGATGTTGTTGCATAAGCAGCGCAGTTGTGCGATTTGAGTTATTGCTCTGCTAGTTTACACGCCTGTGGCGACCGGCAAGCACCAACTCCTCGCCGCATGCAAGCTAAGCAGTGTTTGTTCACTATCATCACCTGCTTAGAGCAGTTAGTCGGCTAGGTAGGTTAATCAACCGCAGGCAGGACACTAACACAAAACCATGCATGGGTATCACGAAATGGTATGTTCTGGCTACCGTGACAGTTGGGCGGCAGTTCCACCCCTGCCATCAACACACGGACCATGTGACGCTCGCCCTAGCGCTCAGCCCAGCGACAACCCAACATTAATATGTCAACCTACTTCTTGAAGCAAACTACTTCAACTTTCGTCTTTGCCTGGTGGCTATCTTATTTAACTTGAGTTACTCTTTTAATGACCAAAGCAATTTCTTCTACCAGCACAGCTCCAAGTAGTAACATTTGTTCACTAATTACTGGTAAATAAATTCTTCATCATGACAAAAACACCAAGACAAGACTTCAATTGTCCTTTGACCCCATAGGATTGCCACATTAAATCAATGAAAAAAAATTCAGCATTTCATTATTCAAAAAACAATATTCGCCCAAAAAAAACTGAAACTTGGGTTCTGAGATAAAAACCGATAAAAGTCCGCTGAATTTCCAAAAAATAAAACCCGAAAATTCCAACCCGTACGTATGACGTACATCTCGCAAAATCCGCATAAATACTATGTGATGCCCTTTAGACTTCTGTGGCCCATCAGCACATGGCGACACGTGGTGGCTCATACACTATGGTTGTGTTACGCACTGAGATCAGAAAAACGCAAACGGAACTGCAAGGTCAATGAGGAACGTAATAAAGAATGCAGCCGTTTCAGGAAATAAAAATGAATTAAAAAAAATATGGCGGTACAATGCAACTACTCATAATACTAATACATTCACTAAGAGGCCTCAGGGTGAAACCTGAGAATATATACGTATGACTTCATCAGGGATGCAGTTGGACTCTCACGTAGTGCTTCTTGAGAACATTGCATGCATCTTTCCTACGCTGCTCTCGCTAGAGCTCGTTCATCATGATGCCTTACCACTAACATACCCTGTACATGAAGCAACTACTCATAATAGTCACACATTCACTAAATAGCCTCAGGGTGCAACCTGTTAATATATACATGTATGACTTCATCAGAGATGCAGCTGGACTCTGGCTTAGTGCTGAGAGCATTGCATCTTTCCCATGCTGCTATCACTGGAGCTCGTTCGACCAATGCCATACCACTAACACACCCTGTACATGAAGCTACTCATAATACTCACACATTCATTAAATAGCCTCAGGGTGCAACCTGTGAATATATACATGTATGACTACATCAGGGATGCAGCTGGACTCTGGCTTAGTGCTGAGAACAATGCATCTTTCCCATGCTGCTCTCACTGGAGCTTGTTCGTCACGATGCCATACCACTAACATACCCTGTACATGAAGCTACTCGTAATACTCACACATTCATTAAATAGCCTCAGGGTGCAACCTGTGAATATATACATGTATGACTTCATCAGGGATGCAGCTGGACTCTGGCTTAGTGCTGAGAACAATGCATCTTTCCCATGCTGCTCTCACTGGAGCTTGTTCGTCACGATGCCATACCACTAACACACCCTGTACATGAAGCTACTCGTAATACTCACACATTCATTAAATAGCCTCAGGGTGCAACCTGTGAATATATACATGTATGACTTCATCAGGGATGCAGCTGGACTCTGGCTTAGTGCTGAGAACAATGCATCTTTCCCATGCTGCTCTCACTGGAGCTTGTTCGTCACGATGCCATACCACTAACACACCCTGTACATGAAGCTACTCGTAATACTCACACATTCATTAAATAGCCTCAGGGTGCAACCTGTGAATATATACATGTATGACTTCATCAGGGATGCAGCTGGACTCTGGCTTAGTGCTGAGAACAATGCATCTTTCCCATGCTGCTCTCACTGGAGCTTGTTCGTCACGATGCCATACCACTAACACACCCTGTACATGAAGCTACTCGTAATACTCACACATTCATTAAATAGCCTCAGGGTGCAACCTGTGAATATATACATGTATGACTTCATCAGGGATGCAGCTGGACTCTGGCTTAGTGCTGAGAACAATGCATCTTTCCCATGCTGCTCTCACTGGAGCTTGTTCGTCACGATGCCATACCACTAACACACCCTGTACATGAAGCTACTCATAATACTCACACATTCACTAAATAGTCTCAGGGTGCAACCTGTGAATATATACATGTATGACTTCATCAGGGATGCAGCTGGACTCTGGCTTAGTGCTGAGAACAATGCATCTTTCCCATGCTGCTCTCACTGGAGCTTGTTCGTCACGATGCCATACCACTAACACACCCTGTACATGAAGCTACTCATAATACTCACACATTCACTAAATAGTCTCAGGGTGCAACCTGTGAATATATACATGTATGACTTCATCAGGGATGCAGCTGGACTCTGGCTTAGTGCTGAGAACAATGCATCTTTCCCATGCTGCTCTCACTGGAGCTTGTTCGTCACGATACCATACCACTAACACACCCTGTACATGAAGCTACTCATAATACTCACACATTCACTAAATAGTCTCAGGGTGCAACCTGTGAATATATACATGTATGACTTCATCAGGGATGCAGCTGGACTCTGGCTTAGTGCTGAGAACAATGCATCTTTCCCATGCTGCTCTCACTGGAGCTTGTTCGTCACGATGCCATACCACTAACACACCCTGTACATGAGCTACTCATAATACTCACACATTCACTAAATAGTCTCAGGGTGCAACCTGTGAATATATACATGTATGACTTCATCAGGGATGCAGCTGGACTCTGGCTTTGTGCTGAGAACAATGCATCTTTCCCATGCTGCTCTCACTGGAGCTTGTTCGTCACGATGCCATACCACTAACACACCCTGTACATGAAGCTACTCATAATACTCACACATTCACTAAATAGTCTCAGGGTGCAACCTGTGAATATATACATGTATGACTTCATCAGGGATGCAGCTGGACTCTGGCTTAGTGCTGAGAACAATGCATCTTTCCCATGCTGCTCTCACTGGAGCTTGTTCGTCACGATACCATACCACTAACACACCCTGTACATGAAGCTACTCATAATACTCACACATTCACTAAATAGTCTCAGGGTGCAACCTGTGAATATATACATGTATGACTTCATCAGGGATGCAGCTGGACTCTGGCTTAGTGCTGAGAACAATGCATCTTTCCCATGCTGCTCTCACTGGAGCTTGTTCGTCACGATGCCATACCACTAACACACCCTGTACATGAGCTACTCATAATACTCACACATTCACTAAATAGTCTCAGGGTGCAACCTGTGAATATATACATGTATGACTTCATCAGGGATGCAGCTGGACTCTGGCTTAGTGCTGAGAACAATGCATCTTTCCCATGCTGCTCTCACTGGAGCTTGTTCGTCACGATGCCATACCACTAACACACCCTGTACATGAGCTACTCATAATACTCACACATTCACTAAATAGTCTCAGGGTGCAACCTGTGAATATATACATGTATGACTTCATCAGGGATGCAGCTGGACTCTGGCTTAGTGCTGAGAACAATGCATCTTTCCCATGCTGCTCTCACTGGAGCTTGTTCGTCACGATGCCATACCACTAACACACCCTGTACATGAAGCTACTCATAATACTCACACATTCACTAAATAGTCTCAGGGTGCAACCTGTGAATATATACATGTATGACTTCATCAGGGATGCAGCTGGACTCTGGCTTAGTGCTGAGAACAATGCATCTTTCCCATGCTGCTCTCACTGGAGCTTGTTCGTCACGATACCATACCACTAACACACCCTGTACATGAAGCTACTCATAATACTCACACATTCACTAAATAGTCTCAGGGTGCAACCTGTGAATATATACATGTATGACTTCATCAGGGATGCAGCTGGACTCTGGCTTAGTGCTGAGAACAATGCATCTTTCCCATGCTGCTCTCACTGGAGCTTGTTCGTCACGATGCCATACCACTAACACACCCTGTACATGAGCTACTCATAATACTCACACATTCACTAAATAGTCTCAGGGTGCAACCTGTGAATATATACATGTATGACTTCATCAGGGATGCAGCTGGACTCTGGCTTAGTGCTGAGAACAATGCATCTTTCCCATGCTGCTCTCACTGGAGCTTGTTCGTCACGATGCCATACCACTAACACACCCTGTACATGAAGCTACTCATAATACTCACACATTCACTAAATAGTCTCAGGGTGCAACCTGTGAATATATACATGTATGACTTCATCAGGGATGCAGCTGGACTCTGGCTTAGTGCTGAGAACAATGCATCTTTCCCATGCTGCTCTCACTGGAGCTTGTTCGTCACGATGCCATACCACTAACACACCCTGTACATGAAGCTACTCATAATACTCACACATTCACTAAATAGTCTCAGGGTGCAACCTGTGAATATATACATGTATGACTTCATCAGGGATGCAGCTGGACTCTGGCTTAGTGCTGAGAACAATGCATCTTTCCCATGCTGCTCTCACTGGAGCTTGTTCGACACGATGCCATACCACTAACACACCCTGTACATGAAGCTACTCATAATACTCACACATTCACTAAATAGTCTCAGGGTGCAACCTGTGAATATATACATGTATGACTTCATCAGGGATGCAGCTGGACTCTGGCTTAGTGCTGAGAACAATGCATCTTTCCCATGCTGCTCTCACTGGAGCTTGTTCGACACGATGCCATACCACTAACATACCCTGTACATGAAGCTACTCGTAATACTCACACATTCATTAAATAGCCTCAGGGTGCAACCTGTGAATATATACATGTATGACTTCATCAGGGATGCAGCTGGACTCTGGCTTAGTGCTGAGAACAATGCATCTTTCCCATGCTGCTCTCACTGGAGCTTGTCCGTCACGATGCCATACCACTAACACACCCTGTACATGAAGCTACTCATAATACTCACACATTCACTAAATAGTCTCAGGGTGCAACCTGTGAATATATACATGTATGACTTCATCAGGGATGCAGCTGGACTCTGGCTTAGTGCTGAGAACAATGCATCTTTCCCATGCTGCTCTCACTGGAGCTTGTTCGACACGATGCCATACCACTAACATACCCTGTACATGAAGCTACTCGTAATACTCACACATTCATTAAATAGCCTCAGGGTGCAACCTGTGAATATATACATGTATGACTTCATCAGGGATGCAGCTGGACTCTGGCTTAGTGCTGAGAACAATGCATCTTTCCCATGCTGCTCTCACTGGAGCTTGTCCGTCACGATGCCATACCACTAACACACCCTGTACATGAAGCTACTCATAATACTCACACATTCACTAAATAGTCTCAGGGTGCAACCTGTGAATATATACATGTATGACTTCATCAGGGATGCAGCTGGACTCTGGCTTAGTGCTGAGAACAATGCATCTTTCCCATGCTGCTCTCACTGCAGCTCGTTCGTCACGATGCCATACCCCTAACACACCCTGCACACGAAATGTTCTGAGCTATAAGAACACTTTACACAGAGAGAGGCAGGCAGCGTGCCACTCACACTCCTTGTTCCGGTCCATGGCCTGCTGCAGAGAGCCCTCGTCGACGCGGGCGGGGGGCGACGGGGCGCCCCCGTCAGCCCCACCGGACGACGAGGTGGACGTGGTTGGGGACTGCTGCTGCTCCGCCATGATGCCCAGGTTGTAGTCCCTGAACCACTCCGGGTAGATGGACACTATTGTCTCCAGAAGGTCCTGGTCCAACTGGATGCCCCAGTACACGGGCCGGCTGTCCCCTGCACCTGCATCAACACACAACGTGCACCCATGCGATGACGACAACGCTCCAAGCTGCGTTCGTTACCCCAGCTTCCATGATGATGATGACGATGATTTCATTTTAATGGCCCAAGGCCGGCTTGGTCAATCAGCCCCATGGACAACACGAATGATCTGGATGAGGGGGGGGGGGGCGTGGGGTCAAAGACTTAATTTTTCCCCGCATTTTATCCCAGAGTAAGCCAGGGACACCATGCCAGGGGACATCTTGTTTCGAATGGAAAACCGGTGGGTACCCAGTTTTAGGTATGGTTTATTAGGGTTTAACGTCCCAAAGTGACTCAGGCTATGAGGGACGCCTAGTGAAGGGCTCCGGAAATTTCTACTACCTGGGGTTCGTTAATGTGCACTGACATCGCACAGTACATGGGCCTCCAAAATTTCGCCTCCATCGAAATTCAACCGTCGCGGCCGGGATCGAACCCGCGTCTTTCGGGTAAGCAGCCGAGCACCGTAGCCACTGAGCTACCGCAGCAGGTTGGGTACCCAGTTTTAATATGGCCACAAAGCACTATTGATGTCTTTGCAAGCTTTGCTCCTGATCTCTGTTCCCCTTTTCTTCTATTACCATCTGCTCCGCGCCTGTGCATGTGAATCCACGATGGCGAATAGCTGCCAAAGGACGGAAACCGAGTATCATTACCGAAGAACGGGACGAAAATGTATGGGACCACCTTCCGGCCCCCAATGCCACAATCTTGCGAGTCTAACGAATTCACTGACGTTGTTAGCAGCTTTGCTTGTTTCCCCACTTCTCTATTTAATGCCTCCAGGCTTTGAGAGAATGGGCACAAACAAAAAATGAACAAAGAAATAAAACATACTTTACTGGAATTTTAGTTACTATCAGGATACTTTGCAACATGAAAATTTAGCACACTGTCACATTTCTGTGCATGTTCAATTTCACCAGTTTGTAGAGCATTTTATGCTAATAGCAGCAGAGAGAGTAGTACACTTCGAGCGAATGCTCAAGCGATACGCAACACCAAGAACGCAAAATTTGGAAGCAGCTACTGAGATTTGCATACTGCATATGTTCTTGTGTGTAAGGGGCTTGCTTAGCGAAAAACCCAGCAAGAACGTTTGAGCAAAAAACTGCAATGAATCGAATCGACCTAGCAGTCCTTTGCATAAAAGCACCTTGCTTAACACCCAAACTAATGCTTCTTCGACAGTTTGGTAGTGTCATGTATGCATAATCTTGCAAATGCCAACAGGCGTCACCTGGCAACCTATATGTCCTTTGCTGCTGAGCAAACATCGATAAAACCAAAAGAAGAGAAAATTGATTTTTACTCAGGACAAACATTGGATGCAGTTGCCCCCAGTGTCCCTTTGAGAAACGCCTGAAATGTAGAGCTGGCACAGCTCACAACAGCATAGAAACTGCCAGAAGTAATACAGAGTGTTGTCAAAGAGCCAACACTAACGCAGGCTCATCAAACTATTAAGTAATGCCCCCAGCTGTTCTAACTTGCCAACTACATACCACACTGTACAGTGGCCACGCAAACCACGGGACTGACAAAACAGACGTGTTTACCTCCAGCGGTGAACGACAGCGCGGACCTTCCGATACGTCAGCCCCCCGGGGCTTGCCAAGCTAGTCAGCTTCAAAATCAAGTCTCCACGGCGTCTAAAAATATATGCCGCTCCCCGTCCATTGCTTCCGTGTACGCAGCATCACAGGGCATGCCCACCCGAGGTGACAAAAGATCAAAACACTAGGAAGTGCCGGGACAATCAAAGCCGCCCCGGGTGTATACCCGGCAAGAGGTGAAAGGCGCCAAGATTCGGCACGCAAGAAAGTGGCGGCTGCCACCCGGCAAGGTCTTCCCATCCCCCTCTTGGTCACCTCTCCCTCGGGCCCGAGTGGCAGGGCCTTTAGGGCCGCATTTTCGAGACGCCACATATCCGAATTGGCACTGCACTAACAGCCTTCCTCATGCCACCTCCATCGCGCCTCTAGCCTCGGATCCCATCCAGCTACTGGCCTTGAGTCAAGACCGAATGGATCGTGAGAGAACCAGCAGTGCCACAAAGACAAAATGGATGCATTTAACAGTACACAACAAAAAAATAGGTAGCAGCACTGTCAGAAGGGGGGCTAAAAGTGGTAGCTAAACTTAATGCACTTTAACTTCACCCTGACACCAACAAGAACAAAGAAACATGCAACACAGGCACTTTAGACACTTCCCTGTGCAAGTTTTCACCACATCTATAAGTGGTCATGGAAGACAGTTGGGCTAGTTGGTGTGAATTCGTTAGTGACTGCGACATTGCAACTAGCGTGGAAAGCACAAGGACAGCGACAAAAGGAACCGACGGGACAGCACGCTAGCAAGGACACTAGCGTGCTGTCCCGTCGGTTCCTTTTGTCGCTGTCCTTGTGCTTTCCACGCTAGTTGCAATGTCGCAGTCACTAACGAATCTATAAGTGGAACCCAGAGCTCAGCAAAGATGCATCAGGAGAGGTGAGGGCGGGGTTTCTCACTAATTCTCAAAGCAGACTGAAAACAACTAAACTTTGTGCAATTCACCTTCACACTGACCCTGACGAGAACAAAGGTGCTGGTGCTTCAGACTCTTGCATGAGCAAAGCTTTCACAGGATTTCTCAAGCAGAACCCCAGGGCTCAAGATGGAAGCATCACGAGAGGTAAGGACAGGGTTTCTAGCAAAATCACATAATGGTGCAAAACAGCCAAACTTCATTCACTTCGCCTTCGCACTAACGCTAATAAGAAGAAAAACCTTGCACCATCTGGTGTAGATCTGAAGGTGGGTTTCTTCCGTAGTACCCTGGAATTCAAGACGGAAGCACTAGGAGAAGCTTGGGTGCATTTTCTCAAGAATCCACAAAATGGGAACAGAACAGTTAAACTTAACAGGTCTTGAATTTCATACTGACACTGATGATATAAATCTTGTAACTCAAGCACCTCAGAAACTTTCCGGCACAAGTTTTGCTCGTAGAGAAGAATTCGAGCTCAAGAAGGAAGTGCCATGAGGGGTGAGAACAGCATTTCTCGAGAATTCGAAACAGGTAACAAAACAGCTCGCCGACAAGTACTGTCAGCTGTGCTCCAAATGGTGAAATCCACAGGAGAGGGCTCCAACATCGCGCAAACAAGTTAACGTCAGCCTTCTACCTCTAGCTGCAGCCTAAACCAGTGAAGTTTTCTTTTTTTCCCCCTCTTTTTTTCTAGACACCACTGTACAGCTTACATACTACCTCATCTCGCACAAAACAAACACTAACCTTCTGCTCAAGCTAATTTCAAAATTTTCGTTACCTCCCACAGCTCAGGCGCTGACCCCTAGGAAGCGTCAAAACAAACAGCACATGTAGGTACAACAACAGTATGGGCATGATCGACGGCGGCTGCTGGTCGCCTCCGTGGCTAGTGGTTAGGTAAGGTACGGTGAGGAAATAGGAGGGGCGCTGCTTCGCCTTCCCCCTCTCCCTTTAAACTGAAGTTCACTTACAGAACCGGTGTCCATCCACACTGCATATCGCAGCGCTTGTAAACACACGATTAACATCTACAGTGTCCGTCGCACCCGCACGCTGTCAGTACTGTCAGATGAACACGGGCATTAAGCGCGGCGTCAAGGGCCTCAGCTGAAGTACCGCTTGGGGCGCTTTTGCAGGCCGGTTCCTCCTTTCGGACAGACGACAAGTAGCACCGCCGTCGATACGACGGTCGCCGCCAGCCCATATTATCGATCCACGCAACTGCCGATACGCAGAGACACCGTCTCGCGCTCATGCCTCCGAGACCGGGCTCCTCGTCGCTAAGGAAGCGATCGCAACTTGCGCCGCGCCGACACTCCCCGGCGTCGTTAGCGTAAATCACTCCTCCGACTCTGGGCAGTCACCCAACGCGACAGCTTGTGTGATCCCCCCCACCCTCAACAACGGGGGCTGTCGCCGACAACAATGCGGCTCAATTTGAGACTATAAAAGCAGCCTCACCTCTTTGAAGGGAGCTCCACGACCGACTACTCGAAGCTCGAAACACACGCTCAAAGAACTGAGCTAATTCACACACAAACACGCACAAAAAACACGAAGTTGATAAAAGCAAGCAGACTCGCGGCGGCCGCTACCGAAAGCAGCACTCCTCGGCAATGGGGACGCATCTGACCCGGTCTCTGTAGAAAGAATTCCCCGCTCGTTTATGCAACTCAAACACAACTCGCGGCGTCTTTCAAGTGGTGTTTATCAGAGAGCGATAAAGGTACTACTGCTTCGTGGCAGCGGCGATAAAACGGTGAAGTGCGTACAAATACCTCTCGTCTTAACTTCGTTCCGTCAAGACACGGGAACGAGTGAAATGCGGTGCTTTCTGCTTAGCTCTACGCTAGCAAAAAGCAAGGTTTGTCATTTAGACCCGATCCAGAAACACCGAAGTTGCCCTAGAACGGCCAGACGGGCAGCTTGGGAAGCGGCGAACGAATTGTTCACCTCGGTTACACCTGTCAACAACAAATAAACAACCGACTTGCGAGTTGCGGAACAGAGATACGTACGGGAGCCATTTCATCCGGCTTGGGCAGACGACGCTGGTTCTATCTCGGGCCCGGATGCGCAGACCTTGCACCCATACGTGGTTGTCGCAAGCACTAGGACACGGTGACCATCACGACCGCGGCGGAACCGAAAAATTAAATGACAGGTGTGGCAAAAGACCACCCCCGTAGCCCTAAGACGATGCAACGTTCGCTGCCCTGAGCGAGAAAACGACCAAACAGCAAGCAACAGCTGCGCAGTGTCGCGGACATGAAGCCGTTATTCCGCCAAACTTGGAGACATACACAACCGTCTGGACAAATAAGTCACCCCCTCTTTTTTAAAGAAGTAGATGCGCGTGTAGCGCCATCTGTTGCAAGCTTAGTAAAATGAAGGTGTTGAAGCGCGGCCTCCGCGATTGAAGAACGGGCCACCGGAACAGATCGCGGCGGCCGCGGTTGAAGGCGCGCAATTTGAGCACCCGAATGTGAAGGCGTTTTTCGTCGAGGGCTAAGTAAGTACGCTCGACCACTTAACGCGACCTCTTACAAAGCTGTTTCCGGCGAATAAAATGTTTTACAATCAATTCGAACAAGCGCTTCGATGCAATCATGGCTCAACTTCATAGAGCGGCAAGGTTTAAGAGCGTTTGCTTTCCTACTAGCGCTTTTGTTCTTTTGTAATGAAAGTTCTGGTTTGGGTTGGCTGATTCTTTTTGAACTCGTCGAAACAGCGTGGAAAAAAAAAAAAGAGTCCGGCGGAAGCCGTAGCTATACAGCGCCATCGTTTTCAGTTCCGTTTCATGGATTCAGTTATCGAGCCAGAAGGCTTCGCAGCGCGACCCCGAACGGATATTTCGACAGTAGACCTTTCTTGTTCCCAAAGTTCCGCGTCATTTATTATAGAGCTGCTGCCATTATGTTGCCAGTGGTCGCCATAGGTGACATTCTCTCGGCGCAATTTGTTGCTTTTATGTCGTTGGAGGTCCCATATGTTCGCCGCAGAATGTATTTGCTGTCGGTCTTTTTATCCGGCTTTCTGACTGCTTGTCGACACCTCGAGACAAGCCCGATGGCCCCGATAAAACTATTGCCTTCCGTAAAGAGCAAGACAGCAACATAGCGCAGGTACACTCATAAAAAAAAGTAGAAAGGTAGTAAGTGCAGCAGCTACTAACTCTGACTTCGTTTTACTACGTTTTATTTATTAATTTATTTTTATTTACAATACTGCCAGTCGCAGTAAGAGACCGTAACAGGTGGGCATCAGTACAATATAGAGTACAATACAGATAAATTACAAGCAGATCAACAAAAATGAGAACTCTTACATAAGTGTTATATAACTACTAGTACGCAGGCTAGAAAACAATACCTTGAAAATTCAGAACTGAAACAAAAAGAAATCAAGTACAGCAGGAGTCGTTCATTCCAGCAAGCATGCTAGCATTTGAAGTATTTTACAATAGAAACTAGAAGAAAGCGAAAAAGAAGGTAACGGGTGGCAACAGGCATGCAATAATCCTTAAAAATAACATGTCAAGAAATGTCAATAAGTAGCTGTTGGGCAGTATCTGGTAAAATGTAGGACTATTGATATTTTACTGATTCTTGTTACATTCTACTAATCTTGAGGTGAAGGAAGATAGTGAGTCCGACATGGTAATCGATGGATCGAGCTGATTCCATTCGTTGATGGCCAAAGGAAAGAAAGAATGCTTGAGTGTGTTCGTTCGGCATGAGTATTCAGCTATTGATTACCCTTTTCAAGGTATAGTTAGTAAAAGTAGCCTTTACTACCTTTTTACTGACTATGGTTGCTTGTTACTACCTAGTTAGTAACCGTTCCCTAAAAAAAAGTCGAAGAATATAAATTGACATTTAACATTTCTGCAGTGGCAATTAAACATTTCTGCAGTGGCATAACGTTCAGTAGACTAAGCTGTTTCTACGACCTCAACTTTATAATTAACGCTGGTATCTTAGTTCAACCGGTAAGCGCCACTAGCCCGTAAATGCGAGCCTGATTTACGGAGTATATAAGACTGAGAAAGATTTCCCTACATGTACACGCGCAGTGCGCGAGTATGACTCTTTCTGATTTGTCCTTCTCCTTCATTCTGAACCTTTGTATGCTCACGGTAATGTTGTTGACGCCATCACCTCGCATAATTTCTACATGTAACGCGCGATAAGCTTAAACCTAAGAGTGAGACTTACGGCCAGCACGCTCTGATAGCTCTGTCTGGATTCCGGAATTAGTGAAATTGACTGTGAAGCTTTCTCATTTTTAGATTACGCATAACTTTGACAATCCACGCCAGCACACCGCACGATGAATCTATAGCAACATATGCGAGTTTCTATTCGTTTTCTTGGTAAATACTACTAGCTTCCCGTTACTAACTGCAGGTAGCAGCCGTTACTAACTCAACGGGGTAGTAACTTACCAACCTTCCCCTGCAGTTACTAACAGGGTAGTGACATATGTGACAACCAGTTACTACCCCAAAAGTTAGTAAGTACTACTACCTTTTTTCTAAGAGTGTGCGACGTCATCTTGACGCTCGAAAACACGTGAATCTGCCTCTGATCTCAGCAAAACTAAGCCCAAGGCGTCGCGTCCTTGCGTGTGGCGGGGTGGATCCGCACACAGGATCAACACGGCTGGGGAGGTGACGTCTAAAGTAGCACAGATGACAGCCGCTGAGGGAGCGGGCGGCATGGTGCTAAGAGCGGCGAGCTTGACGAAGTAAACAAGACAGCCTACCGGGGACTAGAAGCCAAACAGCGTTACAGCGCCCCTCAGGGCGGTTCTCTTAAACCTAATGCCGGAACTCTTCTTGGCACCTTCCGTCATTCGCACACACAAACGCGGGCCCGAAATTCGCAACAAAAACGTGCACACAGAAAATAGAAAAGCGAAATTCGCGATATGGCCACAAAATGCTTGTATACATGCGGCGTCCTTATAGTGCGCGACATCTGGATATTGCCACGTATCATCGCAGTATCCGCTCGTTCCCGCTCCATGGCCGCAGGAACGGGGCGCTATCATTGTTACAGTTTCGTTTTCATGTGTGTGTTGTGGCGCCACCCGGTGCCGACGGGATAGAACTTGCGAGGCAGCAAGACAATAAAAAGGACACAGCTCTACGAGCAGTTGTTCGTTGCGCAGTGGAGCGCGTGCATCATCGTCCGTTTCTTCGAGCCTAGCCGTTGACGGCGACCGCCAAGCCGGTCCGCCTCTCGGCATTGCTCGGTCCACTAACTCGTTACAATCATTTTTGTTCGTGACGCGAGAAGCGACCGGACTAATCACAGCCATGAAGAACTGCATCTACGTTTTTCCAGATTACTGTACAGTTGATTTTGACCTGTTATCTCAAAGTTTCTTTGCCGGCTTTAAATTGAGCGATGCCGCGAGCGGCGGGAATTCGTAGTTCGACGACTGACAAGCACGTTTATTGCTTACGCCGCTGCCATACTGTTTAGTTCTTTTGCGGGCGCAAGTCAGCCCAAATAAAGAGGTTCGTTTGCAAGTCTTTGTTGCTGTCTTCCTGATCGCTGGACTGCCGTCACTACAACGTGACAATATATCGTCACCGTCGATTCACATTGTAGGAAGGGTTTGAACACACTGAATCAAAAAAAAAAAGAAGAAAAGAGAAACAGCAATGGCACGCAAAAGTGTTAAATAACGGAAGTCCGGTCAAAGGCGAGGCAACTGCGATAGAGGATTTTTCTCCTCAAGTTCCCGCGTGCTAAGCCACAGTAATTTGTCTCTGTAATGAGACAGTCATCTAGGTTGCTCGCTTTTAACTTTCTGCGCTTTCGCAAAGTCTTAAACAGCGTTAGAACATTCGACAAAGCGAATTAGAAAAGTCGCCATCGTCACCATCGTTGCGAATACAAATTTCGCTATCATCATCACTAGCGAACGTTTTGACGACCTTTGTGACAGCTGCCTTTTGAGTTGTAGGGAAAGCGTGCGGAAGCTTCGTCACTCAACTTTTATCTGTTCAACGAAACAGGTGTTGACAACTGTCACCAACAGCCCAGTGTCCAATATGGCGGCGCCCTTCGACATATTTTTGAAAAGGCCTAAAAGCAACGCTGCCAGCATACTCATAGCGGCCGCAGGAAATATAACTTTGCATCAGTCGAGTTCCATTCTCGTTCACCTAACACGAGCTCCATATGTCTGCCGCAGTGTATTTCAAGATTTACGGCTCGCGCGCACGAGCCACACATCTCGGAGGCCCCACTCTTCGTTCTATGAAAAGCCGCGCACAGCAACTCTGCTATAGTCTCGACCGCAGCGCCGTTAGTTTATGTAACCGCCACGAGACTCATGTTCTGCTCGGGGCTATCAAGCTGTCCGTTCAAGCATCGCTGTTTACAAAACAATGGCGGCGAAAGCCGCAAGATGGTGCAGACTGCGCAATCTCAAAGGAACAAAAGAGCAGAAGGTAGGCAAGAACAACGCCAGACAAACAGAAAACAAACAAGAAGGAAAGCTTCGAGAAACTGGGTTACAAAAACATCGCGCGAAGAACGAAACTAAATTCGTAGTCTGAACACACATACAAGAAAAAGTCTATGCGGCAGACGAAAACGTGCAGGGCGGTCTGCGTCGCGAAGCTCTTTAGACAGCGAGCAGACGAAACTGCTGCTAACCGCAAGTCGGCCGGTGCAAGCTTACGCGTGCTTCTAGGCAATTTTTGTGTTTGTGGTTTTATTCCGGCGATGTTTGTTTGATCACTGTTTCCACGTCTAGCACCCTGCTCGTCTTGGAAGCTTCGCGTCCAGTCTTTCCACGGGGCAGCCAGTTCGTCGTTCTCCGGGAGGAACTAGGAGACCTTGACCGGCTATGCCCTCTGGTTTACTCCGGGCGAGTTCCGCGCTGTTGTCTTGGCCACAGAGGCTGGCGATGAAGGCGAAACTATACGATGCCGCGCTTTAACGCAAGAGCATAATATGGTTCTGTCCGCAAAGTGTCCGGAATTTTGTCCTCAAGATTACGTCGTCCTCTGACGATAAATGTGTGAAAGTGCGATTGTGACAGATAGTGTGCGATAAAATGTGGCCGTGGGAAAAATTTGGTGTTGTGTTGTGTTGTGTTGGGTTTATTGGCGCATAAGCAGCTAAGGCTATCATGCGCCAAGAACAAGGTATGGAAAAAATATGCTTGAGCAGAGTTTGAAAACAAAGTGGATAAAAACGTTGGTGTAAAGGGCCTAAAAGTTATTTTTACTAACTAGCAGATAAAAGACAAGAATTTTAAAAATGTCTGACGTAGAAACTTTTAAAGGTTGGGTTACCTCCGCAGACATCCTTGGCTCGGCAAGGATTTCGAGGCTCCCAACAACTCAGATAAAGACCTCAGCCTCCTTCTCGTGATTCAGAAAGTGGCTGAGGTGTATAATTGTATGTAGCGAAGCACAGGGTGAGTAGATTAGAGTTGATGAAGAATACTGGCTTCCCTTAAAAAGCTAAAAACACAGGGTATACTGACAAGTGCTTCTTTGCCTAATATCAATGCTGGATGAAAAGGAATGTGTTCTTGGTAAAAGGTAGTAAAATGTTTTTTTCTTAGTGATTCGAGTTCTGCACATGAGAATAATATGTGGTTTACTGTTAGTTCATCTCCGCACTTTTCACAAACAGGTTTGTCTTTCTTTGTTAGCAGGAAGTTGTGTGTGAGATGTGTGTGTCCAATACGGAGACGGCATAAAATAACTTCGATGAAACGTTTTTGGTGGGAGCATGACTTCCATTCTTCTATAAATGGTTTTACTAAGTGGAGCTTATTATTTCGTTCAATATTCCATTGCGACTGCCATTTATTTCTTAGCTTGCACTGTACCAACTTCATACAGTCATTGTAGGGGATATTCACTTTCTTTATTTCTTTGTTGCGAGCTTTCGCAGCACATTCATCCGCCTTCTCATTGCCAGTGATTCCAATGTGGCTGGGAACCCAGCAAAATTTTACGTCTTGTCCCTGTATTGTGGCGCTCGTTATGTTGTGTATGATATTACCAATTAGTGGTGTCACTGCATTTCTATGGTGAAGTGAGGTTAGTATGCTCAGAGAATCAGTGTAAATGATACTGTTCTGAATGTTCTCATTTATTATTTTTTCTACAGCCACCAAGACTGCGTAACCCTCGGCGGTGAAAATGGATGTACACTCAGGTAGCCGTACTGTTTTTTCCCAATTATTCTGAACTACAGCACTTCCCACGTAGTGCGCCGATTTTGATCCATCGGTATAAAATGCTTCGTATTCTCTGTATTTTTCCTTGAGTGCTAAATATTCTTGTGATATCTGTTCATGTGGTGTATGTTTTTTTCGAAATTGTGTTAATGTGAAGTCGCACACAGATGGTAGGCAGTACCAAGGCGGGAGTGGATCAGGTTTGCGGGCAATATTAGGTAATATGTTCATTATGTCTAGTTCTTGGCATTTCTCTTCAAAGCGGAGAAGAAGTGGTCTGATTGCTAGAGGTTTGTTGGTAAATAGTGTTCGGCATGGGCACTTTGTAACGAGTGGGTAACAGATGTGTTTAGGCTGGGAACGGATCTTTAAAATGTAAGAGCATGTAAGCATTGTTCGTCTGTCTGCAAGTGGTGGTTCATTGGTTTCCACGTAAAGGCTATTTATGGGTGATGTCCTGTAAGCACCAGTTGAAAGACGCAAACCCATATTGTGCACAGGATCCAGTCGCTTCAAGTACGATGGCCGTGCTGATCCATACACTATGCAGCCATAATCTAAAACGGAACGTACTACAGAGCGATAAATCTGTAGAAGGCATACCCGATCAGAACCCCAGTGTTTGCGTGAAAGGACTTTAAGTATGTTCAGTGATAGCGACGCTTTCTTCTTTAGTGCGTTTATGTGAGGCAGGAAAGTAAGCTTTTTATCGAAGGTGATGCCTAGAAATTTGTGTTCTTTTTTTAAAGGCAGTGTGGTTTGGTTTAGGTGTAATGTGGGATCTGTGTGCAAGCCTCGTTTCAGTGAAAAAAGTAAGGCTACTGTTTTCTGTGGTGAGAACTGGAAACCATTCCTGTCTGCCCATGTTGCCAGTTTGTTGATTGTAAGTTGTACTTGTCTTTCACATGTAGATATATTGGAAGATGTGCACGCTATCTGAAGATCGTCGACATAGACTGAATATGTTATGGACCTTGGTATAATTTTGTTAAGAGAATTCATTTTTACAATAAAAAGAGTTGTGCTTAAAATACACCCTTGAGGCACTCCATTTTCCTGAATAAAATCCCTCGAAAGGGTTGAGCCTAGACGAACATTAAATGAACGGTTAGTCAAAAAGTCTTTAATTGAGTTCAGAATTCTGCCACGGATGCCAAGCTCAGCTAAGTCCTGGAGGATCCCGAACCTCCAGGTAGTATCATATGCTTTTTCTAAATCAAAAAAGACGCTAAGACAGTGTTGCTTGTGTATAAAAGCTTCTCTGACAGTATTTTCAAGGCGGACTAGGTGGTCTGTAGTGCAGCATCCCTTTTTAAATCCACACTGATGGATATCAAGAAGTTCACCAGATTGAAGAACAAAGGTTAGTCTTATATTTAGGACACTTTCGAAGGATTTGGCAAGGCAACTAGTCAGGGCTATGGGTCTATAACTGCTAGGAGAAGTTGGGGGTTTACTAGGCTTAAGAAGAGGTACAATAATAGCTTTCTTCCAGGCTTCCGGTATTTTCCCAGACATGAATATTGTGTTAAAGAATCTTAAAAGTGCGTCCACGGCTGGCTCGGAAAGATGCGCAAGCATTTCATAGTGTATTTCGTCGGGTCCTGGAGCAGTTTTTTTGCCGGCAGATAGTACTTTATTGATTTCTTGGAGGGTAATTAGACAATTGTATTTTTCATTTGTGCCTCCACTTGTTGGGAGCCTCTGTTTTTCAGCTGTGTTTTTGTATTTTAAAAAAGACTGTGTATAGTGAGATGAACTTGAAACTGCAGCGAAATGTTCCCCTAGTATGTCTGCCTGTTCCTCTATGCTTGTTTGTGTGCCGGGTGTTGTTAAAAAAGGAATTGTGTATGGTGAAAAGTTACCATTTAATTTTCGCACATGTTCCCAAATTTTTTTAGATGTGATGTGACTGTTTATGGAAGAGACGTAAGTTTGCCATGATTTTTTCTCGGCACTACGACGGACGTACCGAGCTTTAGCTCTTGCTTTTTTAAAATTTATGAGATTCTCATGTGTCGGATACCGGCGAAATTTACCCCAAGCTCTGTTTTGTAGTTTTTTTGCTTTCTTGCACTCTTTTGTCCACCATATTTTATGATTTTGTTGCACCACTCCTGACGACTGTGGAATAGCTGTGAGTGCGGCAGTGATGATACAATTAGTGAACTTTTCATTTATCTGGTCGATGGAGAGATTATCTAAAAGTATATTTTCTAAATTTGCCTTTGCTCTCAAAAGTGACCAGTCGGCGAGGTGAAGCTTCCAGCGCCGTGGCCTTGTGGGGATTATTTCCGGTGGGGATGTTAAAGTGATTAGTGTAGGGAGGTGGTCACTGCCATATGGGTTGTCAATGATATCCCATTTAAAATCATTAAAAACCGAAGGTGAGCTAAATGACAAGTCTAAAAAGGACATTTTCCCCGAAGTAGGGGAGCAGTAGGTGGCTTTTCCTGTATTTAAAAGACATACATTGTTTGTGATGATAAAATCTTCGATTATTTGACCCCTAGAGTCACAGCGCTCGCTTCCCCAAAAAGGGGAGTGAGCGTTGAAGTCCCCAACTACTAGATACGGTTCTGGAAGTTCATTGATAAGTTCTTGTAAATCGTGGACTGTTAATGTAAAATGTGGAGGAATATATACAGAACAGATAGAAATTGTTTTATGGCTGACGACACTGACCGCGACGGCTTCAAGTTTTGTTTTGAGTGTGACTTCTCGAGCAGGGACGCCGCTTTGCACGACGATCGCAACGCCTCCAGATAGTCTATTTGCCTGCTCACGATCGCGTCTAAAAGTTTTATAATGTTTCAGGATATTTGTATGTTGTGGACCTAGATTTGTTTCTTGAAGACATAAGACTACGGGCGAGATTGACCCTAGGATATCTTTTATGTCATTGTAGTTCCTCAACATTCCTCTACAGTTCCACTGAACTAGGAAAGCCATATTTATGTTTGGGATAGGAACGATTGAGAGTTTACTTATGTTCTGGGGCCGTTATGGTGGCCCTGCCTTTTTTCCGCTCAAGAGAGCTGTTCCGCCGCTGTAAAGCAGGCGGGCTGGGAGTTTGGTCCATCACCTCGCAAGAGGTGCTGGACGACCGCGGAGATTCCGCAGGTGTTTGGGTGTCGGGCCTCCCCCGACGGGGGGAAGTCCTGCGGGGTGTTGACCCGTGGGCCGGCACTCCCTGGCTTGTAGTTGGCAGAGCAGCTTTCGCTGTCTCTGCCTGGGGCGTGGATGGCACTGCCACAGGCGCGGTGGAAGTGGCCGCGGCAGGTGCCGGAGTGCTGTGTGGTGCTACGCCCCTGCGCACCACATCAGCGAAGTTTGGTTTCGCTGTGAAGGAGAATGTGTTGTTAAGTGCAAAACGCCTTCTGGCTTCTTTGAATGAAATGTTTTCTTTGGTCTTTATTGTAATAATTTCTTTTTCCTTTTTCCAGGACGGACACGCCCTGGAGTACGCAGCGTGGTCGCCTTCGCAGTTTGCGCAGCGTAGTGCTGCGTCGCATTCCTCAGACTGGTGGTCCTTTGATGCGCATTTCGCGCAGGTTTTGCGGCCGCGGCAGCTTTGTGAGCCATGGCCAAACTTCTGGCAATTGAAACAGCGACGGGGATTGGGTATGTAGTGTCTTACGTTGACTTTCAGGTATCCTACTTCGATTGTTTCGGGCAAGCTGCTGGTGTTAAATGTGAGGACCATGTGTTTGGTGTCTATTTCCTTGTTATCCTTGCGGATTTTGATCCTGTGGACGTCTATTACATTTTGTTCGGATAGTCCTTGAAGCATTTCAGTTTCTGTTAGGTGGATAAAGTCAGCTTCTGAGATAACGCCTTTGACTGAGTTGAGGGATCGGTGGGGAGTCACGGAGACAGAGATGTCCCCTATGGAATCGATGTTTGCAAGTTTCGAGCACTGGATGCTCTCGCGTAGTTCGAGGAGTAGGTCGCCGCTTGACATTTTGGATACCTTGTAGCCAGGAAAAATTTGGTGGATGAGGCGTAATAAGTTAATTAATTTAACGCGAAAAACGCGAAAAATACACATGGACGTCGAAATAGCCGTAGACGTCGATATAGTACATGGACGTCAGAACAGCCACGAACGTCGACATAGTATGTGGACGTTTTGCATTCGCATTGTTCCAATGCGGGTCGGCGCAGTGGTCTCATAGTTTTTTGAAGTATGATGTGCAGACTGAACTGCGCATCTACATCGTATTTATTTTTGCTGTGATAAAGTATCAGAGAGGTTTTTCCAGACTTTGCGGCGTCGTCCCGTCGTATTACGAACGCAACTAAACCAAACATAACCAACAACTGCAAGAACCACCGCACCAACAACTACTACTACTAATACTGGTACTCGTAGTACTATGACGTAGCTGTTGGTACAGTTATTAGTTATGTCGGGTTTAATTTACAAATACTATTATACTTTAAAGCGGGCTCTTTTCCACCATCTTATCTGTGGTCAGAATTTCAATTTCCGCGTCTTCGCGCCTTTCCCTCTCCTCTCGCCACTTTTTGCACGCTAAAGGTTCGGCGCTCTTCCACCGGCCCCACCGCCGACGCGCTCGGGAATTCCCCGGGGGGCGGAGCTTCCTGACCCTGGCCATGGCGGCTGCATGACGTCAGAAAGAACCTAACCAATAGCCATCTCTGAACAGAAATACGTGGGAGCGTGCAACGGAGGATTGTACGAGCATAAAAACGCAGTCGGAAAGGGCTCTCCAACTTTCGCGCGTGATTGTGGGCTCTCTGCTGCGTGCATAAGAGTATTATTTTTGCTCAGATGTTCATGACAACACAACGCAGCAATTGAGCTAGTTTGTGTACTCTCCTCAGGAGGTGTTTCAGAACCGCTTTTAATACTTGCAGTAGCAGCACTTCGTCTAATCATTGTTGCATCTGTGTGTTTAGTCTTTCTGGCGCTCCAATATAATGGATCCCTACCAACTATTATTCTTATATTGGCTGGAATTTGACGCAGAGATAGCATACGACTGTCTTGTTTTTACAGTGCCAAGGTTTGATGATGTACTTTTCTGATTTGATCAGAATTAACTACAAATCCGCGTTGAGAACAGCATGGCGACCCCCCTATAACAAGCAGCTTTCGCATAGTGCGCGTTTAGCTTTACAACCGTCTGTATATTAAAAGACAGGATTAAACCTGAAGAGAACGTAAGGAGTGAAGTTGCCTTTTTATGAGCCAGGACATCGCATGGATAGAGAACTGTTAACGAAGACACTCAGTCAAGGCCTCCCGTAAGAGATCTTCACTCAAGCATGCAAAACTTGAGACAGTCGGGAACTTTTTCGTTCTATTTTAGTGTTGTCGCTCAAAATAATGGCGTTACTGGCGCTTTCCTTCGGAAACCTTAGTATTGTTCTTCGTGACAGACAGACGAACTGTAGGTCCACCAGAAATGCCGGATTGAATACGTGACCGACCACACGGAAGGATGTGAAAAACGAGCGAAAACCAATTTTGTGACTTTTTCTAGTTTCTTTCACTCCGTTTTTTTTTCTGCCACAAGGAAGGCGCAGAGGAACGTTTAGGGAGCCGTGAAAATAACAAGAAAAGAGGCAGTTGGAGGGAGAGGCGACGAGTGAAGAACAGCAAAAACGTCTCCTAAAATACATACGCCCGAGGCAGAGTCGAAATGGAATGGCCTGACTCAAAAGCGAGGCGCAAAGAAGGACGGGAGAAGCACAAAAATAGAAAAAAAAAGTACAGAACTTCGAAAAGGCGGCTTGCAAGCTAGGCCCCAGTGCTTGTGACGAACTGTGACGCAAGTAACAAGACTGCAAGCAGGACATGCAAACGTCATTGCTTCCCGAACTACCGCGAGCTGTGACGCACGTGGTGACGTTTTTCCGTCGTACGTTCTCAGGACGTTCTTTTCTTGTTCTTCTTGTTCTTTTTTTTCTCCCACTTTAGAACATTTTCAGGCGTCTAACTGGGTCAACTTCACGAGACGCAATCTCACCCAAAGGAAGTATATAGCCGAATAAATATTATTACTTCCCGCCGTTCCCCCCCGTCGTCAGCGTAAAATGTGAAGAAAAATACTAAACACTGCCTCCCTCTTCTGAACGGACTTGGCGAAAAGTGAGTCGAAGGAAGACCATATACCAGCCAGGAATACCTATCACAACTTCATTCCATTTTCGTTCCGAGTGAAAAGAATCGACTCTATACTCCTATTTCTGGGAGTGCTGAGGCTTGTCCGGACGCAGAATACGCATGCAAAAATTTTCCTGCCACTCGGTTGAGACTCGTGACGTCCACACCGAAAACGACTCCGTGATCCCCGTTTCGAAGTGAACAGCTGTGTAGCCTAGCATCGGAGATCCGCGACCAGAAGAAAATCACAGGCACACCTAATTCCATTGTGTATTGGCAATGCGATAACATTAGCAACTGTTGGTCGCTTTATTGAAAGTGACGTCACATCCGGTCTGGTGACGTCACTTGCCTCCAGCCAATCAGCGAATTCAGCTTCCGACGACACGGTTTCTTCCCGATGAAGCTTCTAATGACGCCCAACAGGTTACTTGCGCAACAGGCCAGCGGTACAGCGACACCTACAATTCAGTTTTGTCCTTTTCTTTCTCATAAAAGCTCCGTTTTATGCGAAGTTATCTCCTTTGTAGTTAGAGTGGGTACCCTATTCGATACAAAGCAACTTAAATTTGCCCTCAGTGTCTGTTTAAAGTAGATTCGGGGAACAATAGACAGTTTTAGCGTAGCCATATATAGCCGTCCAGTAGATATGGCAACGCGTTATCGTCTGCGACCATTGCCAGGCTTGCCTAGCCATATTTGCTGTCCGGTAGCAGTAAAGTCCAGCACTTACACACCACACGGAATCCTGTACTCCTTCCGTACAGACAAGAACCTTACACTGTAAGGCGGGATCTCAATGTCCTTTTTAATTGTGCATGGTAGTATGTCCCCGAAAAGCACTGCATCATAGCACCACTAAAGCAATGATCGATTGTCTTTGGTTGCCCGTGGCGCGGGCGAGCTTTATTCTTTACCTCAACCTACTATCTGTCTCCGGTTGGCCGCCTAGGCGGCAGTTCACCGACCATGGCACAAAAGTCCTCTTTGCGCGAAGCCAGGTCCTGACGGGTAGAGTCCAAGTGTGGAGTTTAAAAACAAGAAGATTTTTGCATCAGAATGATTACATATCCGCTGAACTCGCTTCAGTACACTAGAGTCCACAAACCTAAGAATAAGGGTTCCAGATACAACGTGAATAACAGAGGCGATAGTGGGCAACCCTGCCGTACAGCCGACTTTAGTGGAATCGGGAGGGTGAGAGCGGATTGATCAAAACGACCTGTCGCTTTCGATTCGCCACCTGCACAGAACGCGTGAGTGTATGCACTGAAAGCCCACGCATGCGCAGTACTGGACATTAAATGAACACTGAGTCATAGGAGTTGCACGCAACCAGGTAATCACAGAGGGCCGCATAAAAAGCCAAACTGTGACTGAATAGAGGTTTAGCGATGGGTAACTAATGTGGTAAGCTTGTAGCGAGAAGGCCTGGACTTATCCGTGCGCTCCTGCCGAGAATGTGTGTCTCGTCAAATCGTGCCCAACACGTGCTACCGCAAGAACCAAATGGGCCACTAGATGCGCGTAAATCTCCACGTTCTTTTCTGCTTTTTTTTTTCTCACGCTCCTTTCGGTCGTTTATGCAGTGTTCCGTTTGTCCTGTGAAAGACTTGCCTAAAGTTAGTAGTATGCTGTAACCCCTTCCTGATGGCACAGTTAGCAAGGGCGGTCTCTTGCCTCTTTTTGAAGTTCCATTAAATTTAACTAACGCAACTCAAAAACGAGGCGGCTTTTCCTTGTCAAAGGACCCCCTTCCAGCTAATGGCGTCGGCCGATTCTTAATAGCCTGCTACAGTGAGTACGCAGGGAGTGGCAGATGAAATGGGACAGTCCGCTTCCACCATAGTCGAGGATATTCCCATCCCTGAATTGTCACACCACTCCCTGCTTTGTAAGAAGCGAGTAATTACTCAATGGCATCCACCCGAGCGCAGCCATTCGGCTACAAAGGAAAGCTATACAGCTTTCTCAGAAACTTCGTAGTTAAAAAAAAATTCGTCCTGGTCCCGGGTTCGAACCCCGGACCAGGACGAATTTTTCTTTAACTACGAAGTTTCTGAGAAAGCTGTATAGCTTTCCTTTGTAGCCGTATGGCTGCGCTCGGGTGGATGCCATTGAGTAATTACTCGCTTATTACAAATCTGCTCCACCTTGGGGGATTCCCCTAAACATTTGACCAACACTCCCTGCTTTGTCCCACTATAGCAGTGTCATGAGAATCGGCCGACGCCATTGGCTGGAAGGGGGGGGGGGGTCCTTTGACGGGAAAAAGCCGCTTCAGTATTGAGTTGTATCCGACTTTAGCTCTTGCCCGAGATGCCATAGGGCAAAGTTTAGAAAGTTTGTAAGGGGTTGAAAAAACAAAAACCAACGGCACATACAAGGCTGTCGGAAACCTGGTGGTGCGTGTAAGGCACAACTACCTGCTTCGATGTGGTGAGATAAGTTGCTTAAATTTTTTTGCTTCGCCCTTCAGTTTCTTTAGGAGGGTTTCGGGAAATACTGTTATGAGCGCACTAACGAAACCAGCTGCAGTAAGCCGGGAAACCTGATTGTCCAAGCCTTCTTTCACTTTTTGCGAGCACAATTTTTAAAGTTCAGGCTCCACCTATAGTGGCTCTATTGCCGTTTAAAATCCGCATAGAGCTGAACTCATTATAACAAAGTTGAAGGGCCTCGTTGATTACTTCGTTATAGCCATAACTTCGTTATAGGCTGTGTTGACCGAGATTCCAAGGAGAATCGTCATTCCTTCGTTATATCCATTATTTCCTTACAAACAGTTTCGTTTTACCGAGGTTCGGCCGTATATACACGCCATTCGTCAACGTTTAGAGCCCGAGGTAGTTAGTGTCTCGGCCAAGCCGTGTGGTGGCGCTCGCTTGCATCACCACCGTTCAAAATCTCTTGAAGCTATAAACATTGGTCCTCCCCCTTACCGAAGGTTAGGTCTCCCACGGATGCCTCAACAGCGCCACTGCACGGCTAAGAAGCGAACAACGGCTGCACGTGTTCTTATCGACCTGGTTAAAACAGCCGGCACTAGCGCCTGTGATAGACATTAGTGTTGCTTTGTGGTGTCCCCGCTGCGTGAAGATTTTTCTGATCATTCTCTCTGCGGCCTTTAACTTTAGCGTCCCTCTAACAGTCCGCGTACTATATAGGCCGCTTGGCTTACATACAGACGTTTCTTTGCCACATCCCTGCAGGGTCACTTTTACTTGACTCGCCGGGACGCCACGAAGCGCAAGAACTGTGCCATAAGGGACACTAGAGGAGAGCGATGCACTTATATTTGAAACGGAGCTAGGATGTCATTTATAAGGACCGCGTGATCTGTCAAGAAGACACCGCACGCGAATCTTATTGTCAGCGAGCCAAGACGTCGCCGGCATCACGTCGCACGCCCAAAGGGTACAAGCATTGCGCAGAAAACCAAGAAGGGTTCAGGGCCAACCATGCGAGCACGTCTGTGGTATGGGCGAGACTTGTGAAAGCGTCCACGAGAAAAAAAGGCTAGCTTCCAAGATAGCTAAGGGTCCTCCAAGGTGGACCGCGCCTCTTCTCAAGGACTCCAGACGCATGTCTCGCAAGGAGGACACTAGGACGGCCGTTGAACCGTCGCCGACTCGATTTATTTTTCTTTTTTCCCTCCCTTCTCAGCCAGTCCCGTCGTAGGGCCATCGCTCAACAGTGGCTTGTCTGGTCCTCTTGGGGCCCAGCCCGCAGTTCGCGCTGTATGCAGCCAAACAACCAACCAACCAACCAACCCTCCGTCCCTCACACCTCACCTCCGCTGGGACCGTAATCTCGTCTCTTGCCGCCACCCTTTTGTCTTTGCTTTGCTTCTTAAAACTAAAAAATAAGGACAAGAGAAAGCAGCTGTTCCAGAAGAGTAGCTCAGAGGTGAGAAATAGCCGCGAAAAGTCGTCAAGGAATGCCAGCGCTTTACGGCGTTCCTTCCTTTTTTTTTTGTTTCTTCTTTTCTGAGCTCTTTGCTTTACCTGTCCTTCCAACTTCTCTTTGTTGAGCTTTTGTTGCCGCCCTAAAGCAGTGCATCAGGCCTTTCTGTTCGCACCGGTGTGACACGTAACGATCATTATTTCAACAAGAAGAGTCCGCCGGCCAGACTGCCGCACGCTTATTCTTTATTGGTTTTTTGCCTCGCTTCTGGTTCGCCTTCTCTGTCTACCGAGGAAGAGAGTTACGGGCCGGCTTCAGTGCGAAAATCCCGGACAGAGGAGAGAGAGAGGGGGGGGGGGGGATGGACTGTCGCTCTGTTCCCCTTTGCACTGGAGTGCGCAGCCAAGAATCACGCAACACCTACACCGCAACCAACAGCTGCGTGCGTACCACCCAGCACTGCCCTGCCGCCAGCCAGCGGCTTTGCTGCAGTGCACGCCGCGTTAAAGCGAGAAAAAGGACCCCCCCGGGACACGTGGCGCAAAGGGAATTCGGAGCGGCGCGAAGAAAGGGGGCGAGAATTAATGGCGGTCGAATGGAGAAGAAGACACGTCGTCCGTAACCGCTGCCGCCGATGGTGTCGAAGTTGGGTGCAGCGTACAGTGTTACTTATGATAGCGCCTTGTAATGAGCGCCCACGTATAAGCTGCGTCTCGGGAAGATCCTCTTCGGCCAAGAAGTGAATGCAGAAGTTTTCAGTTATCTCATAACTGCCGTTTATCTCAAGAGAGATTTTATCTTATGAGCTAAACTGCTGTTCATCTCATGAAAAGTTTCCCCTGCAGCTACCGAATTACTTTCTTCGTATGCAGCACTTGCTTGCCAGAGCACGTTAAAGAACCCCAGGTAGCCTAAAGTATTTCGGAGCTACCCCGCAAAGGCACCACTTACATACCACGTGAATTTGAATGTAGGCTTCCCAGCGGGGCTTTGCATGAGCCTTTGGGAATTCTAAAGGCACTGTATCAGTTCGCAGAATACGTGAGAGTTCAGACACTATGAGACGCTGAGGATAAGTGACAGCTTAACTAACAGCTAGTGTCGAGAGAAAGCAATTGATAGAAAGAGACAGAATCTTCAGTGTAACACTAGGTGCAGTGTTACCAGTCCGGACCAGTTCTGATACCCAGGATTCTCAGTACAGAATTGGACCCTTTATCAAGAATACGTGAGCCCACAGGGACACATAGTGAAACTCTGGCTGCAGCCCTGGAGTTACTAAGTTCTTCGGACGTGGGGACGACAATCGCCCTCGCCCTCGAGATATCTCAAGCTGCACGGCCTAAAAGCCAACCTGGAGGCTCATATACCATCAACAGTGCATGGGTGTCTTGACCCGTCGGAATCAAGAGGAAGAAATGGGCTTGGGCAGGGCATGTAATGCGAAGGCAAGGTAACCGCTGGTCCTTGAGGGTAACGGAGTGGATTCCACCAGAAGGCAAGCGTAGCAGGGGGTGGCAGAAAGTTAGGTGGGCGGATGAGATTAAGAAGTTTGCGGGGATAAAGGTGGGCACAGCTGGCAAAGCACAAGGTTAATCGGAGAGACATGGGAGAGGCCTTTGCCCGGCAGTGGGCGCAGTCAGGCTGATGATGAGATGATGTCTTGACCCGAGGTTCCTGGTAAGGGCGCACAAGCGGGGCGATAGAGTGAGCCAGCATTCTTTTGGGACAGGGACAGGGTAAAGACTGCCCCTGAAAAGTATGAAGACTATCAGGGTAGCTACCTCCGCACTATCTACAGCGCAAGTTATACGTGTCTCGATCAAGGGTCTCCGGTCTTGCTGCAGAGCACCAGCATATGCATACTCGCAGGACGTGGGTTAGGCCTCGAGAGCTAGCTGGGGTCTGCGCTCGTTACGTCACAGTCTGCACATTCTCAGGGGGGCTTTGCGGACGTTGCGAGAGGATCTCACACGAGGCGTCTAAACCAGCAAGCAGGGAGCTCCAGACGCCACTGTCTGTTTCCGCTCCAGTGCGTACCGTACCCCCCCCGCCCACCGAGCAAGAGGATGAAGGAAGAGCTGGCTTAGGATAGCAGCTGGGCGAAGAAAAGAAAGTGGCTCGGGAAAGCGAAGCTCCTCATTCTTTCTTTTCTCTTCGTTCCTTCCAGAGAAAAGAAACTCAGCGCCGTATCTTTCGAAACGGCGCCCGGGCCTGCGCCCGCCGGCCGCGAGTATACAGTGAGTGGGTGATGATGAGACTTTTAAAAGGGGACTGCGGACAAGCGGGGGCTCTGGGCGACTGGGGTGAAAAACCGCTCTCAAGGTCCGCTACGTTGGTCAAGGCTGACCTATATTTCAGTCGTCTCGTCTTTCAAGAACTCGGCGCTTTTTTAAAACTTTACTTCGGCCTCTAAGCGAGGTGGATGTGAATGGGGATGGGTTGCAGCCATGCTTCGAATTTAGCCCGGAGTTCAAGAATTTTCCGACATTTCCCAGTTCTCGTTATAGGCGAAGTAGTAGTACTGATGGCGATATGTTAGCTCTCACTAGAACACTCAATCCCAAGAGTGACCGGACCATGTGACCATGAAAGATCACGTGTTCTCATTATCCAGAGTGCCCACCTCCTCGGCCGTGTGTCCTTTACGGCTCAGGCTTTCGTGGACAACTGCGTCTTTTGGCAGCAGGGTTATGCGGTAGCTTTCGGTTAAAATATTCTACGAAGCCGTTTACTCCGACGAGAGTCCCTGTACAGTTGACGGCGTAAAAATGGAGTATAAAGAGAGTAGAGGAAAGGAGTACGGCAGATGTATTGCAAGTGAGAATGAATCACTCACTTTTAACCTCATCTACCATGCTCACCCTTCTACGGCTCTTTTTGTATTCACTAGCATGAGCCTCCCCGCCCCCTGCCATGTAGTCGGGACCTCTTTATGTATGCTATTATCTTGTATGAGACGTTGTATTTAGCGAATACACACTATGCTGCATTGCAGCGTACTCTATGTAGTTCTGTTGTACTGTACGACGCACCGAGTTGGAGAAGATGCTAGAAAGTACACAGCTGCTGCGCGCGAGGTCGTGAAATTGAATCCCGGCCAAGGCAGTGGCCGCGTTTTGGCAGAGCAAAATGAAAAACCACTGGCGTGCCATGCAATGTCAGTGCCTGTTCAAGGAACCCAGGTGGTCGAAACTAATCCACAGCTCTTCACTACGGTGCCCCTCGTAGCCCATGTACGGCTATGGGACATCAAACCACCTATACAATATTGTAATGCAGACAGGACATGTAATGCGAAGGGAAGATGACCGATGGTCACTTAGGGTAAAAGAGTAGATATAAAGGCAAACGCGGCAGGGAGGCAGGGATGGGGGGGGGGGGGGGGAGGGGGAGAGTCTGGTGAGCGGATGAGATTAGGAAGTTTGTGGACGTAAGGTAGCCGTGATAGCGCAGGACAGGATGACGTGAATATCAGTGGTTTATGAGGGTTGAACGTCCCAAAGCGACTCGGGCTACGAGGGACGCCGTAGTGAAGGGCTCCGGAAATTTCAGCCACCTGGGGTTCTTTAACGTGCACTGATATCGCACAGTACGCGGGCCTCTGGAATTTCACCTCCATCGAAACTCGACCGCCGCGGCCGGGATCGAACCCGCGTCTATCGGGTCAGCAGCCGAGGGCCATAATCACTGAGCCACCGCAGCGGCTCGGGGGTCAGTGAAAGAGGCCTATGTCCTGCTGTGAACATAGTGGGATAGTTGGCCTGATGATGAGAATGACCATATCGTTCGAGTGTATATACAATATTATAATTAACTATACGGTCCTGCTCTATTCTATAGTGCTCAATAGCAATGACGCAGCAAGAAACTGGCCGCATGTCTGGAGCTCTCTTCAGTCCGCTTGCGGGGGTCGTCTCTTGACCTTCCACGAAGGCGATTACAAGCCTAGCGGTTCCGTGCGGACACAGAGAGCAGATTGGAGAGGTGTAACCATACTCAGACGGAGCGCGCCGAGTAAGCGATCGCGGAAGGTTCAAGAAGAAAAGTACAAAGAAAGAAGAGAAACTAGAACGCCTAGACAGAAAGATAGAAAGAAGAAGAAAAGTTAGGAGAGCCAGAGGTTCGTCGAAGGTGACGTCAGCTGTACGCAAGAAACTTGGTGAGATTCATGGCGGTCTTGTTCGTCTTAGCGGGGGCCGACGTCGTTTCGGCCGGTGTTTATTATGCTTGCTTCGGGCAGAATTCCCGGATTTCTGCTCCACAGAGGAATGGCAAAAGTTTACGGGCGGACAAGGAGCCCCGCGGTCTGGCGTATGCGCGAGGATGCATAGCCAGCACGTGAGGTAACGCGAGTGAAAGGAATATTTTTTCTTCATTGCTTTATTTTTTTTATAACCCTTCCGCCGAATTTACTCGCGCTCCTCAGAAATTTATCCCATAAACCGGTTCGTTGAATAGATAATCCCCGGAGGCTTCGTTTCGGTGGACTGCGTGTATTAACGTGAAAATAAGCGCCCGCCTATTCTGAGCACTTCTTTTTCGGACCAGCTTAAGCAAAAATAAAGAAAGGTGAAAAAAAAAAAACCCGACCGCGGCTGCGACCGTATTTCATTACAGACAACATGCAAAAAAGTGCCCGAGTGTTGTTCGATGTTATCACGTTAAAGATTCCCCAGGTGGCCAGTGCTGCGCGATTTCAGTATACACACTAAGGAACCCTAGCTGGTCGAAATTATTCCGGAGCCCTCCACTACGGCCCCTCCTCCTCTCTTCTTTCTCTCACTCCCTCCTTCATCCCTTTCTCCAAGGCACTGTTGATGAGTCTACTCTGAGTGAGCCAGCTACTTCACCCTTTCCTTTCCTCTAAAACATATTGCCACGTTTCCACAAGCAGCCACTAGGCGGCTGCTCTTCGCAAGTCGCGTGCACCGCCGAGTGAAAGAAGAAGAAGATCGGTTCCGGCCTCCTCTGGGTGCTCTTGGCTATGTAACAATATGCATGTTTCCTCGGCTTATAAGAAGGCACTCGGCCTACCCATGAAAGCATCTACGGAGCGTCTACTAAAACTAGGGGTACACAACACGGCTGATGAATTGATTAGCGCCCATCTTACAAGCCAGGTAGTGCGACTGGCCACAACTGCGACCGGCCGCAGGGTCTTAGAAGATTTAAACATTAGCTTTCCGCAGCAAGTGGCTGGGAGACAAGATATGCCTAAAGAGTGGAAGAGCAAATTCCTTCCGCTTCCCAAAAACATGCACCCGGAGCATCATCATGCTAGACGAGTGGCGAGGAGCAAGAAGATGAACGAGTGCTATTCAACAAAAGAAGGAGCCTTCTTCGTGGACGCTGCGGGTCCTGTACAAGGAATATCAACAACCTCAGTGGTGCACCAAATGCAAGTCGTGGACGGGCTTTCAGTTCGTAACAGGGATACACAGGCTATGGAGGAAGTAGCGATAGCCCTAGCCGCAACGCACTCCGAATCTAAATACATAGTTACAGATTCCCAGGCGGCTTATAGAAACTATATGCGTGGCAGAATCACGCCGCTAGCCTGCAAAATTCTTAGTCAATGTAGGACTTCAGCTGAACGGAAGGAATTAATATGGGTACCAGGTCACCAGGGAGTTGAAGGAAACGAGCGCGCGCACGCTTCGGCCCGAGCTTTTCTTCCCCGGCATCCTTCTATGTCCTCCCTTCCTGATTCTGGCACCCCCTCTCCGCTAACGACATATTCAGAAATATTGCAACATTTGCGCCTTGAAAGGCAGACACTCCCGAGGCCCGCTAAGGGTCTCAGTAAATCAGAGGAATGTCACCTTCGCAGGCTACAAACTATGTCTTTCAATAACCCAGCTACGCTTCACGCCATTGAGCCCGAGTCCTTTTCGGCACAGTGCAAATTTTGTGGCCAGAAGGCAAACTTGTACCACATGGTATGGGCTTGTCAGAAAAATGACAGCATTGAGATCATAAATCAGCCAACGCGGGAGGGCTGGGAGGCGGCCCTGTCCAGCTCGGACCTCGGGGAACAACGAGCCCTCGTCGCCAGAGCACGGGCAGCGGCTTTCACCAACGGCGTCCCGGACTAGGGACCCGATCAGCCTTCCCTTCAACTAAGGCATTGTGGCTTTAATAAACGTTTTCATCATCATAATCGGGGGCGAAGACGAATGACAGCGATATATGTTTCCTCCTCTCCACCCCTCTCTCACCCCACGAGTGCATCAATTGCCCAAACCATCACCAGCGCCACAAACAGGTGGCGCACTCTTTAAGTTGCCACAGATGGCACTGCCTGCTTCACACGTGACTCGAGCTGACGTGGACAACGCTGTAGACATCATCATCAGCTTGACTAGGTCCACTGGAGGACAAAGGCCTCTCTAAATGACCCTATATTAACCCTGTCCCTATAAGCCCGCCAGAAGCGTATTTATAAAGGGGGGGGGGGGGGGGGGAGGTACTCCTAAAAACCGCCCCCTGATTCCCGCAAACTTTTAACGCCCCCCCCCCCCCCCCCCAACCTGACTATCTGTCGCTTCCCTCTGCGTCTGCCCTCTCTTGGAATCCCCTGCCCCAATTTTGAAAAAGACTGTGTCAATTCTATTCGCGTCAAAACGGCAGTTCGTATTCGCTGAAATCGTGCACAGCCTAGGAAGCTACGGAACTGGCGTGCAGCCAACTGGGGGCCGAATACACGGAGCTTTATGGGCGCGGCAAAGACGAACAGTTGTTGCGGTGCCGCTGAGCAGACATCTTCGCAGCTTACTCGTTTAATGGCCGTAGTTACTGCGCGGAGCGATGACACAGTACATAAGATGATTATAGTTGTACAACACGAACAGCATGAATATTGAGGCAAGGGTAATGTAGAATGGACTGGTCAAGGGCCAGGTGGGGAAGCTAAGAGGGGAGATTTTCCATGCCGCCTCGCGGTTCGAGCATTCGACTCGTACATGGGAGGTCCGGTGTTCGATCCCCAAGGCTGCCGAATACTCTCCGGTTTTCCAATGGGTATATATAAGCTATATATAAGGTATATACAGGGTGTTCTTTTTAACCGCTTACAATTAAAAAAAAAAAAGGGCGCTGATAGTATCGTGAATTGCGCCTTCACGAATTGTATATTCGGCTCGGCGGACATAAGATATGGACATAGCGGTCAAAATTATTTAATTAATTAACCAAATTTCGGTTATTATCTTTACGCTGCGCATTGCAATCGCAAGATTGAAGACTGTAAAGATTCAAAGCTAATACAATTAGCAGCTTTCGCCGCCGCGGTGGCTCAGCGGTTATGGTGCTCGGCTGCTGACCCAAAAGACGCGGGTTCGATCCCGGCCACGGCGGCTAGAATTTCTTCGGGGGAGAAATTCTAGAGGCCCGTGTACTGTGCGATGTCAGTGCACGTTAAAGAACCCCAGGTGGTCGAAATTTCCGGAGCCCTCCACTATGGCGTCTCTCATAGCGTTAGTCGCTTTGGGACGTTAAACCCCATAAACCAAACCAATTAGCAGCTTTCCCTAAGTTCAACAGATATTGACACATTCGCGATTGAATTTTCAGCCTTTTCGGATCCGATTCGGGAACTGAACGCTCAGAGTACGCCGGAAATCCCGCCCATGATACTACGTAAGAGTCTGACGAAATGATGACGACAACCGACGGAACCAAGGCTGTAGCTGCGACTGCGGCAGGCAGGCGCTCGAGAAGAGCGTATAGTCACTGTGAAAGTGTGCAGCATGCGCTCTTTTTTCGTTCTTTTTTTGTTCTCGCACGAACGTAGGCGAGAACATTTATCTCGAATTCTTCACTCAGGATAACTCCCTTTGCCTTCCTTGAATGAAGCACAGATCCTGTGGTCCGGAACAGTTTGTGCATTTTAGCGAAAATCGTATGTGACGGAACCGGGAGACCAGGATTCTCGGAGGCGTAGAGTCTTGAGGCGAGGCGAGCGTTGCGAATCGTTTTTACACCGGCGACAACCATCTGCCCCTTCTCGGTCAACGAGTATCGCGGTTGCAGCTGCCCTGCCATTCCAACGCGCATTCAGAGTCCATATGTATAGTATTGCAGCAGCCTTGTTCGTTCTGCTAACAGAATCGACAGCCGGCAGCGGACCAGTGGAGATTCCAGTGAAAAATAATAAATCGCAGGCCGGTAAGCCACCGCTGCTTTCTTGTCCGAGCCAGAGCGGCAAGAGAAGTCCTGCTCGTTATCACCGTGCTGCTTCTTCGAAGCCGCTGACGGCAGGAAACGTCCCTCTAAGTTCAATGACGATGACGAGAAAAGAGCGCGTGCTGCTCACGGAGGCATGCGACTATGCGCTCTTCTCGAGCGCCTGCCTGCCGCAGTCGCAGCTACAGCCATGGTGCCGTCGGTTGTCGTCATCATTTCGTCAATGTGTTACGTAGTATCATGGCCGGGATTTCTGGCGCACTCTGCGCGTTCAGTTCCCGAATCGGATCCGAAAAGGCTGAAAATTCAATCGCGAATATCTCAATATCTGTTGCACTTAGGGACATGCTGCAAATTGTATTAGCTTCGAATCTTTACAGTCTTCAATACTGCGATTGCAATATGCAGCGTAAAATGAATAGTTAGAAAGATAAACGAAATTTGGCTGATTAATTAAATTTGACTGCTATGTTCTTATCTTGTGTCCGCCGAGCCGAATATACATTCTGTAATGGCGGCATTCACGATACTATCAGCGCCTTTTTTTAAAAATCTGTAAACGGTAAAAAAAAAAAAAACCTATATAAGACCTACTTCTCACCTTTCTCCGTGTGCGGGCTTCCTATACGTTAACCCCCCCCCCTCCCCCCCTCTCCTAATTCCTGGAGGTCTCTAACCTCGGGGTACAATGCTTCGAATCACTCAACCCACGTTGTGTAGAATAAACGCGTCAGCTATGAAAATCTCTGGCAAAGCTGACATTTCATCATTTCAAACGCAATCATCATCATCACAGTAGTCGTCAAATTAACCGGAATATGGTGCCTGCGGTTGGTGCCGGACAAGGCTGATGGGATCGGCGACATAGCCATCATTCAGCTGCTGAAACGGAAAGTACAATTGAGGAGAAATTAAACTGTAAATTACTTAGTGGCCACAGGCTAATCCCACACGCGGTGATTCACGTTTGCTTATGTCTAACGCACCATTTCGAAGAAGAAAGAAACATTCAAGAAAAGGCTTGACGCACTTAACCTTTTAAAAGCATAATGCACTACATCTGAGAATTTGTCATCATCTCCCATTCTAAGGGTAGCTGCAACGTGCTGAGAAGGAGAGAAAGACTCGCTCCAAGACATCCAGCGCCCCCCCCCCCCCAAAAAAAAAAAAAAAAGTCACTGTTCATACTCTCAAAGACTGCGATTAGTCATTACAAATTCGACGGTGAGAAAAGAAGGACCATCCTGGAAAAGTTGCACCTTCCGAATTCAACGCCGAGATTGCCTGTCGAGTGACTAATCCAGCATTTAGAATTCCACGATTATATCATTGCCAGAGGTGATCCCGTGCTTCTGCCAACGTCCCTTGCGCCAACGATACCAAGCCCGCCTACTTTCTCAGTACGCTGACAAAGTTGTCAAATGTATGGCAAAACTGTCGACATGACGTCATGTACGCCACAGCCTCCTGCTGCCGTGCCCTAGCGAGCAAAAAAATTGGCACTGATCGCGAATTCAAACAGCGTTCATGTCACGTGGACATCGCGAACAGTAACGCCGCCGCACACAGAGTACCGAGTATCGGTTGGCACAGATTCGCTAAAAGTCTCTAACGCGACCCTTGCATCTGCGAAAATCTCTACCCGATGACTTCCAAACGCCGTCTTCAGTTTAACACCGAGAAGGGACGGGCTTCTCGACTATATGCGTCTCTGCATGCCCAGTTCGCCAACAGCTGGTCGCCGGATGACAGGTTCGCTAAACCGCTCTATAGTCACCTGTCTAGCGATGGCGGTCAAGGTTAATTCACTAATGGGAGTAAACGGCACGAAAGATAGTATGTGACGGTGGATTGTGTCAGAACGCTATAGCGGCAAACAGCAAGCGTCTCGAAAGAAGAGCTGGCAGGGGTGCACAAAAACTCTCTAACTCAAGCATCCTTTGCCTTGGCCGAAATTTTAAGTACAAGCAGTACTGAATCTTGGTCCAGGACAGCACAACACAGCATGCCGGACACGCATACGACTTTAGATATACAGGGATTGGAGTGGCCTGAAGACATGTTCACTAAAACTACGCGAAATTAATGCATCGCAAACTGTTCACTAAAACTGCCGCACGCGCACCTTAAGACAGCGAAGACCAGAAACCCCCAGGAAAGCACAACCCAGCATGCCGGACACGCATACGACTTTAGATATACAGGAATTGGAGTGGCCTGAAAACATGTTCACTAAAGCTCCACGAAATTAATGCACCCCTAACTGTTCACTAAAACTGCCGCACGCGCACCCTAAGACATCAGAGACCAGCAACCCTCTGAACTCGCGTTGACCGCAGCCCCCTTGACACCGGGGCATTGAACACTGCCCACTAAGACCCCCGAGAACGAGGCCCCGAGCTCACCGCCCGCTAAAACTCCGGAAGATGACGTCGTCTCTCCAACACTTCGGGACACACGCGTTAGCCCGGACGAGACGGCCCCCAAAACAAAGCAAAAGCAAGCGCGTGCAATGGCTGACGCCACGTGATCGTCAAAACAAGGCCCGGGCGCCCGAAGCCCAGCGACGCCGGGGCGCGGAAAGACGGTTTATATACAAGACGCCGCGGGGAAACACCTTTGCCGCTTCCTCCCCACCCCTCCTCCTCCTCTTCCTACCTCTTCCGCGGCTTTTCTCTCAACCTCCTCGCCATCCGCTGCTGCTTTTTCCCTGATAAATCATGCACCTCTGCCGAAGCCAGGAGATCAGCAGATCGCCGGCCACGCTGGTAAAGGAACGAACCTCACCGTGTGCGTTTGTGTGAGAGTGAGTGAGGGTAAAATGAGGCGTTGCGCTGGATATGTGTGAGAATGTAGGAAAGGAGGTGACGTATGGCGGGCTTTGGCCATGGCTTCCTAGAGTTAAGGAACCAAGCAGCGGGGGGCGGCCGGTCGAGAATTTCCCAAGCCGTGAACGGACATTCCGGGACTTGGGAGGATGTGTAGCGGGAGGTTTGCGGCTCGCATCTTCGCATAAACCGCGCCAGACGCGGTGGGGAAAGCTTGCGGCCTTCGGCAATATCGCCGGGCCTTCTTTTTGCCTGTCTGCGCGCTCTGGTCTGCCCGCCAGACAAACATGCTCCAGCTGGTGGAGTCTGCAGAATCGACAGAGACGGCATTTTTCTTCATTTTTTTTTCTTGTCTGAGTTCCTGAGTTCTTCGCCCGATCCGTTTTTATATCCCTTGCTTGGTATTGAAGTTCGTTTTTTTTTTCGTACTGAGAAACTTCCCGCAAAAAGTGCGATCAGTGAGAGATCCAGGCTCCTCTTCCCAGTGATAGCTTTGTATGGGACTTTCACCGGGATAATGCGAGTTAGACGTCTAGCATGCTATAACCGAAAGCGAGCAAGTTCCACCGCTAAATAAGCAATATATCCAGGATATCGAACAGGAAAACTTCATCTTCGTCAGGTGAGTGCTAATGAGTGGCAACTGCCTTATTCAAGCCCGCTCCAAGTTTCCTACATCTTGGAGATTTCTCTTAAATACTTTGGGGCTAAGCTCACAGCTTGGCCCCGCAGTAACGGTGGCCCAGGACAGGCAACAGGGGACGGTGTAGACACGAGGTCCTAGGGATGTTTCAGTAGGCTAGGGAAAGTTCTTAGTCCCACCGACTGGCAAAGTATTCCCAGAGGACCGGTACACCAAACCACGCTAATAGCAAATACAGCGAACGTCAACTCAAGGACCATCCAGCTGAGAGACGTGATCGTCCTCCCCCCCGTCCTCCCTCTTTCCATGGGACTCAGAATACGCTAGGCCACTTCTAGAAGTGCGATACAACTAAGACGTGATCGCAGCGATATGGCGACGCAATTCCGGAATTGAAACAACCCAAGCATGCTTGGTAATTGTTATTTGGACGTGAGATGGGGACACAACATCGCGTACGAGTCCCTCGGGGTCCGAATATGTAGATGACCACTAACAATCAAACCGGCCGCTCACCGGCTTCTACAGCAAACGAGAACAGTAATTACTGCAACAGCTCGATTAGCTGTTGATTAGCATTAGCAGCAGCTCGATTAGCATGGAGAGGAGATAAGATCGAAAGATAACAGCGAGATGACAGCGGAGGGCGAGACTGCTCCTGCCGTAGACAAGGACAGCGCCGTAGTGGCTCACGGCTGCAGTGTGCGCATTTGTATGCTATAACCCAGCCGAACACAGAAGGTGCTAACGAAATCATATTAGCACTATATGGAAAGAAGATAAGACCAAAGCGTGCGAAGTGGTAGGTCGGTAACGGCAAGACGACAACGAATCGCAAGACTGTTCTTATCTGACGGTGCCGCGACGCTGTAGATCACGAAGAAATGAACGGCGGCGCAACAAGAAGAACACAACAAGAGAGGGGACACCACATGTGGTGTCCCCTCTCTTGTTGTGTTCTTCTTGTTGCGCCGCCGTTCATTTCATCATGCACCAACTCGCCCCTCAGGCCATTCTTCTGTAGATCACCTTGACAAAGGGCGCACTTGTCCTTATGTACCCAACCGGAAAAAGGAAGTACTACTACCACTACGTTAAGATGACAGGCAGATGAGATGAGATCAAGATACGAGAAGTGAGATACGACAGTATAGGGAGAAACCGGTCTTGTCGAATAGAGTACCGCGGCAAGGGCGCACTTGTCCACTGGTATACCCTACGGAAAACATACAGTACTACCATAGGTAAAATGGAGAGAAGTTAAGATCAAGAGATGAGGAGTGAGGTAACGGTCGGGTGACAGCGGACCGCGACTTCGTGGCTCACCGCGGCAGTGGGCGCACTTGTCCACTCGTATACCCCATGGAAAACAGACACTACTACTACTACAGGTCAATTGGAGAGAAGATAACATCAAGATATGAGGAGTGAGGTAACGGTCGGATGACAGCGGACCGCGACTTCGTGGCTCACCGCGGCAGTGGGCGGACTTGTCCACTCGTATACCCAATGGAAAGCAGACACTACTACTACAATAGGTCAATTGGAGATAAGATAAGATCAAGATATGAGGAGTGAGGTAACGGTCGGATGACAGCGGACCGCGACTTCGTGGCTCACCGCGGCAGTGGGCGGACTTGTCCACTCGTATACCCAATGGAAAGCAGACACTACTACTACAATAGGTCAATTGGAGATAAGATAAGATCAAGATATGAGGAGTGAGGTAACGGTCGGATGACAGCGGACCGCGACTTCGTGGCTCACCGCGGCAGTGGGCGGACTTGTCCACTCGTATACCCAATGGAAAGCAGACACTACTACTACAATAGGTCAATTGGAGATAAGATAAGATCAAGATATGAGGAGTGAGGTAACGGTCGGATGACAGCGGACCGCAACTTCGTGGCTCACCGCGGCAGTGGGCGCACTTGTCCACTCGTATACCCTATGGAAAACAGACACTACTACTGTAGGCCAATTGGAGAGAAGATAACATAAGAGATGAAGAGTAAGATAACGTCAGGACGACACCAGACTTCGTGGCTCACCGTGGCAGTGGGCACACTTGTCCCCGCAGCGTTGGTCACCGGCGGTACCGTTGGCGGTGGCTGTGGCGACGTTTCCGGCAGGAACCGCACCGTTTGCAGCAGCCGCTGTGCCGTTGGCGACGGCCGAAGAAGCGGCGGACGGTGGCTGCTTGGGGGGCGATGGGGCGGCGTCCGGCTCGGGGCTGCCGGTGCGTCGCCGCTTGGCCGGCGCGCTGGGCGCCACGCTGGACGAGCGCCACGCCGGCCACACGCAGACAGCGGCCAGCCTCCGAGCCCGAGGACGCTGAGGACGTCGGTCGGCACGGTCTCCGGCGCGACGCTAGCACACCACAGCACTGCCGGCAGACGCCACCGCCATCATCATCATCATCATCATCGCTACGGCAACCCCCACGACAGTGGTAGTGACCATCAGCCGATGTGAGCGAACACTGCAGGCTTGCACGACACCGGAGCACGGGACATCAACGGACGCCATCGCGACAGATTCGTCTTTTCCCGCTGACACGTGTGCTGTGTTCTGACTCGTAGCCCCGAAGACGATCCGGAACAGAGTTCAAGGTTCTGAAGAGGCGGTCGTTGTCCTGGTGCCGTGAAGTTATCTCGCCACTCCGTGACACTTATCCTTTGTCCGGTCACCTGGTCTCGAAGGCGGTCTGAAACTGAGTCCAAAGCTTTGACAAAACAGGTGGTGGTGTTTTTTTTTTCGTCCGTGCCGTGAGCGATTCTTCAAAACAGAGCCTTCGGGTACTGGAACAGTGATGCTGCTGGATGACACTGTCAACGTCTGACTTTTTGAGGGTTTTCTCTGTTAAAGGGATTTCAACAACAGCTTCTAGTTCACTGCGTCGTCTGTAACGGCTGATCCTTGTGCCTTCTTTGTGTGAGATAAGGTTTGCAAAAAGCTGTGGAAAAAACGTCTGTCACTAGGCGTATAGTGAAAAGTCTCAAGCGTTTTGGACAACGGTCTTCTGGGCGACACTCCTGAATAACGAGTCGTTTGAAGATATTTACAAAGTTTGGTCGGGTTTGCGTCTTAATTACGACTATACTCCTAGAGAGGAGTCAAGTAGTCTCTAAAGATGAATAATTGAGGTGTCTTAAGATGATGACCGTTGTAGCCGGAACAAGTGTGACATCTTGGTGAGACACCTGGGAACTTTGTGGAGAACAACGACGTTATAATCGCCAGACTTGCGACGTTGCTCACCAGGCAGCCTGGTCCAGGTGACCCAGCAACCTAAAGCACTGCACGAGTAGGACGTGCCGAAGAAATCTTCCCAGGATTGGTTTTCCGTGGAGATATAACTCAAAAGTGAAATCTTTCCGGTCTTGCTTGAAGGTTGCAAATAAATATCTCCCTTGTCCGGCACTATATCGGCAAGGCGTGTGTCACAGTCACGGCAAGCCGTATTCCAAGAGGTGATATCCGTATGCCCCTAAGAAAGAGGCCAAGAGTTGCAAAGGAGGCACGCTTTAGATGTGATAGTCGGAGAGTTCACAGAAGGATGTAGAAGGGTCCAGAAGACCGGGGGCTGGGGAGTCGGCCACAGCCTTTAGGTAAATGACCGCATATCGCAAATCTGCAGCGCTAGTGTGTGACAGCTGCGTGATAGAAGTCGCTTTTCTTGGTTTCTTCACAAGTTTCACAGAACAACACGGTCGAGTTGACTTGCCCGTAGACGGTGGCCACTGACGGGACAGCAGTTCCCTTTGAGTGGCCAGGCTATGGGTAGGAGATCCTCAGGAAGACAAGTGCGACTGGCTTGTGTCCCCCGCCGGCGACTCCGGTGGGAGATTAGGAAGCGTAGTCGCGACGAGCGCCGCAACAGGGTCAAAACCACCGGTGTTCAAACCACGGTCCAGCGTCGTACCTCCGTCGGAGAAGGAAGAGAACGAGGAGGAAGATGCACCGGAGGATCGACGAGAAGCAAAGTCACAAACATACACAAAACTTAACCACGCCGCCCGGGAGGGACCACAGAAGCCGCACTCTCCTCCCCCCACCAAGTGCCCGCACACACAGTTCAAGAGAGGAAAGCAGCTGGCAGAGGAGGGCTTCTGGTCCCCACAAGTGGTCCCGGTGGCGACGCTCGATCGGGGCCACGGGTGAATGAAATCCGCTAAGGCCGGGGCAGGGGCGGTGCGGCGTCCAGCTGAGCGGCGGGCCTGCCAGGACTCTCCCGGGTGTTTGCGCGCCGGCACACGCGTTCAGAACCCCGCGGGACGAGAGTGAGCGCGGCGCGTGTGTGTGTGTCCCCGTTCCGAGGCAGCCTGCCGAGCCGACTGAATCACAGAGCCCGGCGGGCCGCCCTCGCGCCGTCGGCTTGTCCGCCATGTTGGCGTCCCGGAATAGAAGACCCCTCGCCTCTTGCTTCTGCTCCTGCCGCTTTGCTGGCACGGGGCCCAGGGCTCAGTGGTGGCTCCTCAGCCCCCCCTTCCCCACCTACTCCGTTCGTGCCCGCTCTCCGGAACCGAGGGGTGGTAAAGATGGGGTGGAGAGAAGAGGGCGACCCTACTGCTGGGTCCACACGTGTATGTGCGTGCGTGCGTTGCTGCCTTCTTGCGCTGCTGCGTGTGTGTGTACCTGGACTGTTCTTCTTTCTTAGTCCCCCCTCCTCCCCCCTTTGCCCACGAGGAGAGCGGCGGCGGTCCCGGGACCGCAATCGGCGCAGAAGCGCTGACACCCTGGAGGACGCTCCTGCCGGCGTTTCAAGCTCCTCCGTGAGCGAAGCGCGGCGCGGGAGTCGGGGAGGGAGCTGACTTGTTCCCTCGGGGAGAGCTCGCGCCGCCGGCGCCGGACACGGCTGGCGGGTGGCAGGAATCCGCTGGGCCTCACGCACCGCACACTGAGAGCCGCCGCGGCAGCCGCTCATGCTTTGAGCTGCCTGTCTTTGCCTTTGGCTTCGCCTTTGTCTTTGCTTTTGCCTGCCTGGATTGTCTGCTGAGGAGCGGGAGCCTTTGGCAGCCGCTGGAGGGAGGAAGGAGAAAGCGGTGACTACAGACTGCAGGATCTCTCCTCCCTACGAGCCCTTTAAAACTTTAGAATCGTGAAGAGTATCGCGCTAACGGGGGGGGGGGGGGGGGGGGGGGGGGGGGGTCTCCGATGGTTTGTGTTAGGACGGCTACTTGGGCTAGTTGGTATAGATTCATTGCTACGAGGCAGCGCACAGAGACGACGGACAAGAAAAGACACGCGCAAGGCGCTCCGATGGTTTGCTGCGGTCGAAAGTACATGTTGCGCCGCCGTCTTTCTTGTTGACGAACGGAGTCGTACGGATGCTAGTCATCCTGAGGAAGGATAGAGGCTATCTTCATTTCGATGATTGATGAAGACCATATTGATGACAGAAGATTATCTCAGCTCGATGAGGATCATCTTTATCAATAACCTTGCGGGGTTCGAAGGTAAAGAGAAAGTTGCAAGGTAGCACCGGTGTATCATTGAGCAAGGCTTCCTATGCCAGTACATTCGCGAGTTCGCGATCCACAGCGTCTCGTAAGAAAAATACGAATCGATTTGGTTTATGGGGTCTAACGTCCCAAATCGAATCAGGCTATGAGAAACTCCGTAGTGAAGGGCTCTGGAAATTTCGACCCCTGGAGTTCTTTAACGTGCACTGACATCGCACAGCACACGGGCTCGTTGAATATATGTGCCACTCTATTGAAGTATAATGCAGCCACAGTTGTATCAGGGAGGTGTCTCCGGGTATTAGAAGTGGTGATGATGCACGTAAGGCTAAGCGCAATTACGTCACAGCACCATGACGCTACACACAACATGGTACACGAAGGTCCCCAAGCAACAGCGCGCTTATGTCAAAGCCGCCGGCAGCCAGAGCGGTTTGATTATACCAGTTGGAAACCAACGCATTGAAAGCCCCCTATTCTCCAGATGGTGGCGACCCCTATGATCTGGACTTCCAACTATTAGTGGCCCAATGCAACTTTTGTTTCTCCACTAGTTTAGAGTGTTCTGACCATCGATGGGCTGTTCATCTGAGTGCCATAGATTGAGTGACAATCTGCTAAGCTCGTGATGTACACCCGATCGGACCGCTAGATTTTGAAACGCGAATTCGATGAGAAATTGTCTCGTAACTCGCGAAAAACAAAATTGCGAGGACAGTTTGGCAACTAAAGTGTTGAGAGGCGAAAGCCGAGGACACTGTGCCGTGACGACTTCCGGCGGATGTGACGTCACATCATTTCCGTGGCTATATCAATACCCAAATTATACATCTTTCGGGGATCTTAAGCGTTAATTGCGCTTAATTACACATTTTTTCCATCTAATTTGACACAAATACGACGTTTTCCGTCCATTCTGTGACAATTTTCACTATGCAGTGACGACTTCCGGTGGATGTGAAATCATACCGTTGCCGTGGCTATATCGACGTCCACGCTATTTCGACGCAATTTCGGCATTTTTGCCTATAATTAATTAACTAATTAATCTACAGTACAGTCATCACACTTGGCTTCTAGGTTCATTTTTTCCTCCCCTATCTGAAGCAACCATTGCTTTTCTTCTATCTTTTTTAGTTCCCGAGTTAAAGGTATGTGACACGCTTCGTTAACGGACGACAGTATGAGCCATTCAAGGCTTTCGCCTTAAAAAATTGGCGCCAAAAACTACGTAAGCAGTTCGGAAAAATTAGGGTGCCAGCTCCAAGCGAAGCCGATGGGCGCAAGTTAGCCTCTAACCTTCAGGTGACAAAAAACAACTACGGACAGCGGTGCATCAAATGTGGCTCGCTTTAAATAAAGGCGGCGCCTTATACTTGGCAGCTACGGTATACGAATGAATCATTCAAACGAGCCCCGTTTAACGGAGAAAGCTCGCTAGGAGAACCACTGTCGCAACCGCGGTAACTGCTAGAGATCTCTGCTCGGAAAGATGCATCGATAAGACGTGTGACACAGCAAGTGAGTCACTTTTGAACCCTTGCTTGTCACCGCCTTCAGGAAGACGCTCGAGTGACTCGTTGACAGAGGATAGACTTCGCCAAGAAGTTCGCTAAATAACGAAGGCAGTTAAGTTGACATCAAATTTGTCAGACGTCAGTTTATTTGCTCCACCGGCTTTCTGCGCAGTCTGCAACCCGAGGATAGATAATGGCACCTCCTTTGAATATGGGTGGCGACTAGAGCCGCCCCAACAACAGTTGACCACTAACGCCATCTTGTGCGCATTGTGGAGACTTCATGGTAACTGTGTGGAAAGCAGTATTTGATTATAATTGAAGGGGAAGAATTAATTTTGAAGTTTGATATTAGTAATTTATCCTGGTTGTCCTCGCTTGTTATCTGCAATATATGGGACGCGCCGAGTGTTCGGGATAGGCTCCGCAGTTTAACATGGATGAACTACAATGAAGGACAGCAAATACTTCTTTTAGCTTAATGCCCGTCAGTTTATTTCTTCATTTTTATTAGAGTCGCCTAAATAAAGCTAACCACGCGTATATAATTTTTGCAGAAAAATTTAATTATTCAAGTCGCTTGCGCCATCTAGTGTAAGGGAAGTGAACAAGTGGCTAGTCCAGGAATGCCGCCACATGAGTTCCAAAGCAACGCGCTCTTCTCCGAGACGAAAAAAAGGGCAGGGAACATTTAAAAGTTCCGTATTGATTCTATTCAGTTTTTTTTTCTTCAATATTTGGTAATCGCTCAAGCCCCACCTTATGTTCCCGCTTCACTACAGCCCAGCAATGCCAGAGGCATGGCGTCGGTTCAGCTGGCCATAATAAGCGAAAAGATTTAACATAACGGAATGGATGTGCAATCGTTACAGTATATCGGCCCCCTAATTCATCTATTATGTTTCTATTCTTTACGCTGCTGCCTTGTAATGGTCTCTTGGGCCTCGTCAAGCTTTTGTGTAGCTTTTAGCCCAAGAGACCATCCAGCTGTCTTCTGGAAATAAAGATGTATTGTAAAGATGTATTGTAAAGCCTCCTTCCTCCTCCCGCCGCGATGGCTCAGTGGTTACGGCGCTCGGCTGCTGTCCCGTAAAACGCGGGTTCGATCCCGGCCGCGGCGGCCGAGTTTAGATGAAGGCGAAATTCTAGAGGCCCGTGTAGTGTGCGATGTCGGTGCACGTTAAAGAACACCAGGTGGTCGAAATTGTCCGGAGCCCTTCACTACGGCGTTCCTCATAGCCTGAGTTGCTTTGGGACGTTAAACCCCAGTAAACCAAACCTCTTTCCTCCATTTCTGCCATCCTTTCTTCTTTCCATCCACTCTCCACCTCTCCCCTCCTGCATTTTCTTTCTTCTTTTCTTATATAGTGTAATCTTCCTTTACAGCGAGAAACTGTCGAAGAGAAGTCACCCGTGATAACCATCAGCGTAATCAGTCCACTTTGTGACGTCCCCAAAGAAGAGGGAGGGAAGCGTCGGCAGTGGCAAGATTCATCCGTTAGGCTACGCGCTCATACCTAAGCATAAGCTCACTCATCATCATCATCATCATCATTCCCATCATCAGCCTAACTACGCCCACTGAACGAGAAAGGCCTCTCCCATATCTCTCCAATTAACCCTTTCCTTTGCCAGTTGCGGCCACCATGTCTCCGCAAACCTCTTAATCTAATCCGCCCACCCAACTTTCTGCCGCCCCTTGCTAAGCTTGCCTCTTTAGGAATCCACTCTGTTACCCTTAAGGTCCAGCGGTTATCTTGCCTTCACACTACATGCCCCACCCAAGCCCATTTCTTCCTATTAATTTCGACTAGGATGCCATTAACCCGCGTTTGATCCCTCACCCGCTTTGCCCGCTTCCAGTCTCTTAACGTTACACCGACCATTTTCCTTTCCATAGCTCGCTGTGCTGTCCTTAACTTCGTTAGCCTCCACGTTTATGCCCCATATGTGAGTTCCGATAAGATAAAGCTGCTATATACTTTTCTCTTCAATGATATTGGTACTAGAAGGGAACATCCGGACAAGCAGACACATTGCTCGCCTGGAGCAAATACCCAATAATAGCTAAAGCAGAAACTATCAGGCTTTAATCCCTACGACACCTTATCGCTGAGTTAATCATGCCTTGCTTTAGATTAGCCGGCGATATCTTTTTCTACATAAACCTTTCTTCGCTATTACTTCTCTTCGTATCTCCTTCGATTCCTCTATTTTTTCCCGGCCTTCGTTCTTTCCTTCAGTATTTATTTATTCTTCGAGCAAGCCAGAGAGCGACGCGATCATCACGGCCGATAAAAAGCGAGGTTGGGGGGAGGGGGGGGGGGGGACGTGTGGACGCGTGGCCCAGTGGGGAACGCGCTCTAAAAACGGAGTTCGCGCGAACTGCCGGAAGAGGCAAGGCGGCAACGTTGTTTTGCAAAAACAGTGTCGCCGCCTCTGCCGATGCGGCGGCCGCCAGGTGCGAGCGGCTATAAACAACTTCCCCGTGGCGTTTGGGAAGAAGTGCGTACATCTCGGAGGTCACGCTTCGCTGTGTGCTCAATCGCTGCAGACATCGACGGCGAGGTGGGCGCAACCTTCTCCGGGACAGCGGCGGCAGCGCCGCATTGGGTCGTAAACAACGTCCCACGTGTCTCGAATCTCCACAGGCACGCCATCTCTCGGCGTGTCACGGTGTTTCGTAACCGGGTAAACCTTTCTTCACAGACGTCTGATAGCGCCCCCTAGCGGCCCTATTTTGCAGCAATCACCGTAGAAGGGAGTTTATTTGGAGCAATCGGCGCGGAGTAAAATGGGAGTGAACGAGGAAGTATTGGAAAACTCCTGCATTCGCCTACTCCTCGGTTAGAGTGTTAACTGGTCGGTACGGGGAGTGGCCGTTGTAAAAAAAGCGGCCGATGCGGTCACGTGATCAAATTGGGTCCAAATGGGCCACGTGACTGTAAGGAGAGAGAGAGAGAGAGAACGAATTCTAACTTCCACCAGCACGCCATCTCTCGGCGTGTTACGGCGTTTGGTAGCCGGGTAAACCTTCACAGACGTCTGATGGAGCCCCCTAGCGGCCCTATTTTGCTGCAATCTTTGTAGAGGGGGAGTTTATTTGGAGTAGTCGGCGCGGAGTAAAATGGGAGTAAATGAGGAATAATAGGAAAACTCCTGCATTCACCTACTCCTCGGTAAGAGTGTTAGCCGGTCGGTATGGGGAGTGGCCGTTGTCAAAAATGCGACCAATGGGACCACGTGACCCAGTTGGGCCCAAGTGGTTCACGTGACCACACGAAGAGAGAGGGAGAATGAATTCTAACTTTGACCAGCACGCCATCACTGGGCGTGTTACGGTGTTTGGTAATCGGGTAAACCTTTCTTCACAGACCTCTGATAGCACCCCCTAACGGCCCTATTTTGCAGCAATCACCGTACAGGAGAGTTTCTTTGGAGTAATCGGTGCGGGGTTAAATGGCAGTGAACGGGCAGTTGGTCGAGAACTCCCGTGTTCACCTATTCCTCTGTGAGAGTGTTAACCGGTCGGTACGGGGAATGGCCGTTGTGAAAGACCCGGCCGCTGCGGTCCCGTGGCCCACTTGGGTCAAGTGACCATACGGAGAAAGACAGAACGAATTCTGTAGTTATTTCTCCACTAAAGTTGAAAATGTATTATGCTTAGCACACGAACAGACGAAAAGTAGTTAGATAACTGGAATAAGCGTGTTTGTCATAACTTAGAGCGTGCTTAGAGTAAACACTGGCTCATGTTTTGTTCCCTTTCATACTGGAGCCATCTGTACACTTACTGTTCTCACTTCGGTGATCCGAAGAAGGGTGAAAATTGTCTTTTTTGTTTTAGAGCAATAACTGAATGGCAGATATTTTCTATGACAAACAGCGTCGTCATTCTGCTTTAGTACGTCGTAACAAAAACTACTGAGTTTAACTGGTGACCAGTGACAAGGTCGGAACCGTGGCCCGATGTCGCTATGTAGTTGCGGTCACCCTGAACATAGCGCGCCTTGCTGTGGGTGCTTTTGTAAAACAGGAAAAGCGGCGTGGCCCAGCTATCGAAATGAATTTTAGCTCCGGAGGTGTGGATATCTAGTCTGGGAATCTTACTACATATGTACAGTACATACAATGCGTATCGCACCAAAGACGAACACGCGAATCCAGGCACCCATCGGTGCTCGGACCCAACACGACAGTCCGAATTTTAGATTTTATTTAATAGGCATCGATCAAGTTCCTCAAATCGCCGACTTTTATGCCTGCAAACAACTGAAACCTGTCTGTATTCAGCTTTCCCCTTTCAGTTATCAAAGATGCTTTGCCGCAAAACGCTGCATGCATGCGGCAAAGCCAGCTTCGGCGAAACGGCTCAGAGCTAATCTAATTGCAACGAGCGCAAATCGTAGCTCCGCGCCACTTCCTCGACCGATCAATAAAAGAGCAAAAAGAGTATCGGCTATGACATACTAGCATTCCTGAGCCTGCAGCCATTGATGATGATGATATCATAATTGACGGTCGCGCCGCTGATCTTGGCTCGGACTCTTGAGCAAAATGAATGTAAAAAAAAAGATTAAAACTCCACACAGCAGCTCTTATGATGCACATTACTGATTTATGCGCAACAGCCGTGAATCACATTGGTTAGCTTCACCACTGTCCTAAACAGCTGGTAGGTTGGTAACCTGGGTGACAGAGATTACAGACAGCTTAACGAACGATAGCAGGTTTTTTTTTGTACTTTCGATCTGAGTCAAGCGTAACAGCCGCAAAACAAATCCGGCGCAATTCCTCTTTTTTTCTCTCTCTTTGGCGCCGAGAGACAGCGGTTTCCAAAGGCGACAAAACTAGGGCCACCATACCGAAGAATATGCGAGAATAATAATAAAAAAAGGCTCCAAGATTCCGAAACGTCATTTGGGGGTTGTTTACAGCCCCCTCTACGATGTGCTTGGCGCCGGTCCAGAACCCATACACTGAACGAATAGCGAAGAGGCGGCAAAGAGGCGTACGGCTTTCTGCCAGTGGTACTGATGATGCTGAGAAAAGGGGAGGGGGGGTTAAAACTAAAGCCATCGACGGGCTTCTCCCTTCAGACGCTAGAAAAGTCGGGCGCGTTTTCCAACAATCATTCACTGTCCTCATCACCTCCGAAGATCCTGCGCGTTCAAAGCCGGTTAAGAGACAGATAGAGTGAAAATGAGTTAAGCCTCGAAGCCGAGAAGAAGACGACAGTGCTAGCCCCAGTATATTTGAGAGCGAGCGAGCGAGTGAGCACCACTACCACAGCAGCAGCATCGCAGACTCTTCGCGCACGGCCGAAAAGACGCCCGGGCGTGAGGAGAGAGCGGTTATTTTGGTAGAGTCGGAAGAAGACGGCGAAGAAGAAGAACCATTAGCGCACCGAGCTCGGAGGTTTTTGCCTTCTCCGCTTCGTTCTTGTCTTATTTTTCCCGCGCCTTTGCTGCTTCTGCTGGTCGAGATTCGTTTGAACGTCTCTCGGACGCCGCCTCTGGGAGAGCTCGCTTGCTGGCTGGCTGGTTCGGCGCTGTGTAGGCAAACTTCGTTGGCACCTAACCGAGGCTGAGCTTCGCTTGAAAACAGCCCGAGATTTTAGAGCAAAAATAAAGACGTCGATTACTCAACATTTCGTAAAGCTGTTCACAATTTTTTTTGTATGTATGTACCTCTTAACTTTGTAATCCTACATGGTTGGCTGCTTGTGTACCGTACTTACCGGTACCCTCTCCCCTTTGCTATAACCTCGGGCTCTGAGGGTAAACGAATAAATAGTTCAACTGGGGACTCTGTAGCCTCAAGCTTACTGTTATCGCTTTGACGAAGGAGAAAGAGCTTTAATTTTATAAATTCTTGTCTCGGAGCAACACACGTCTCATATTGATCCATGTGATGGTATCATCGAAGGAGTCTTATAGCAGTTCGTTGAACTAAGCGCAACTTTCCAAAGAATCCTTTTAGCCCATTCACACGAGTAAAAGGAAAAAATGTAAAGGTTATTCATGAACACTGTTGGCCTTGTCCTGCTGCAAGGGTCGAACGCAGTACTTCGCCCCTTCACCTTCAAAACGGCACTCGCAGTACATCAACAGGCAAATGGCTAGGAGACATTGGCTAGTCCGCTCAGCCAAGTCTATTTGAGTCCTTCCAGCGACTGGGCTTGTCTTGCAGCGGTCCCGGATTCGATCTTGGGATCAAACTAAATTTTACGCGGTGGCTCAGTGGTTATGGCACTCGGCTGCTGACCCGAAAGACGCGGGTTCGATCCTGGCCGCGGCGGTCGAATTTCGATGGAGGCGAAATTCTTGAGGCCCGTGTACTGTGCGATGTCAGTGCACGTTAAAAACCCCCAGTGGGTCGAAATTTCCGGAGCCCTCCACTACGGCGTCCCTCATAGCCTGAGTCGCTTTGGAACGTAAAACCAAACCAAACCAAGCCAATCAAACTAAATTTTACATCAACTACAAAGGTTTCTAAGAAACCTGTGTGTCTTTTGCTTGCAACCGTGCAACTGTGGTCAGGTAGATCCTAATCCCAATTTTTCCGTCATTAAAAACTTAATCAACTTTAAGACCACTTCCTGAAGACGTTAGATAGAATACAAAGAGAGAGAGAGAGATGCAGGGAGGTTACTGCTGACTAGTTACTCGCATAACTGCAGGACAAGGAAAGATAAGGCATAGCGGGCTGCATGTGTTATATGTGCAGTACAGTCGTGTGCAAAATGAAAAAGAACGAACATTTTGCACAGAAGTGCGAATTCCTGCTTATTTATCCACTAAAACTGAAAATGACTTTTGCATATTATACGGCACAAGGAAAACTAGTTAGAAAATAGAATAAGCTGTGCATGTCACAATGGCGTTATCAATGATTGAATGCTCAAACTTTGTTCTTTGTTCTTTTGTTCTTGCACTCGACTGTACTTAATACGGGGCATGCTTAGAGTCTAGCGCTATTCTCTAGATACATTAAGGACAACTGGAGGTACAGTGTGCGTCAAAAGTTCCCAGGACACAAGGCATGCTCTCGAGGTATGTAGTGGGGAATTTCCGACAACCCCGAACCTCAAAGTCGCTGTAGGTGGCAGAAGTATCATCCTCACTTCTGAAAATTTTTCTAGCTTCATAGACACCTTTAGCGCCAGAATATAGTTCTCAAAAGCAGACGGTTTGGGCTGGGAACTTTTGACGCATTCTGTGCACAAGCGCCTGGCAGCTGACTGCATGCAAATCATGAGAGGCTGACTGAGGGAGTAATCCAGACCATCAGGTTCGCGTAAGCTAAGCGTAATGAACGAATGAATGAATGAATGAATGAATGAATGAATGAATGAATGAATGAATGAATGAATGAATGAATGAATGAATGAATGAATGAATGAATGAATGAATGAATGAATGAATTTTAGAGAAAGGACAAATCGAGCCCTGCATTTGGACAAAGAACCGGGATTCTACAGTTACCAACCTCTAGAACTTTGAAGCAGAAGCTCCTCTTTTCATGACCGCCCCAAGAAACTCACTGAATAAAACCAAATCACAAATAAAACGAGTCAAAGAAACCAGCTGACCGCAAGTCCGCGTGCAAGCTTCAGCGCACCTCGACAGCGTCACGACTGAGTTTCAGCCGAGTAAGTTTGCGAACAGAAGGGTACCTAAAAGCTAGTGAGAGCTTGAGGCCACGTCAGTCTGAGCCAGCGTGGATGTGTGCCACTCTGAACTACATGAGTTCACAAGCCCAAGCGAACATTAGCCCTTGTGAGTCAACAACCATGATTCTCAGCTCCGCTGAGAGCTCAGCACGTACGAGTTCGTAAGCTTAAGTGAGCCCGAGGCTACGCAGGCTTCAGCCCAAGTGAGTCAGAGCTCAAGGTTGGTCTCTTCCGTGCCGCTCTGTCCGACTGAACTTACCCTGCATGCCTGAGCTTTAATCCGCGCGAAAATGAACAGAAGTGAGAGTGAGGCCAAATCGGCCCAAATTAACATAAGGCGATGTGCCTAACTGAGCCGAACCTGAATGCGAGTCTCAGGCGCTCTCAGCTAAAGAGAGTCCGCGAGCTCATTCAAGCCAGCCTGAGTTTGTGATCAGGAAGTAATTCACTCATTAGCATCCCCCAAGTGCAGCCATAAGGCTACAAAGGAAAGCTATACAGATTCCGCAGAAACATCACTGTTTAGAAGAAGAAACTGCGCAACGGGATGAATTTTTCTTCAGCTGTGAAGTTTATGTGCCAGCGGCAAAGCTTTCCTCTATAGCCTTATGGCTGAGCTTGTGGAGACGCTATAGAGTAAATTACTCCTTCATTAGAAACCTGCTCCACATTACGGGATTCCCCTAAAACACCGTACCAATCCTCAGCTTATGCGAGTGAGCTCCAGTTAGTTTGGAACTGATTAGAAACGGAGGCCAAGAGCATATAGAGACCCATCAATCCCATAAACGACGCAAATTGAAGCCCACTGAATCTAATACAATGAAATAGGGCGGAACACTTCCAGTTTTTTGAACTCATTTAATTCAACCTCGACTCGAACGGGACCTAAAATTTGCTTAAACTACGCGGAGGTCGAATTAAGGGAAGCCTTTTCAAAATACTCTATGTTGACGCAGCCAAAGAATTAGTTCGGATAACCCGGAAGTTCGAATTAAGCGAGTTCAAACAAATACGATCGTACTATAGAATGCGTTTGCCTGGTAGAAAGTGTTTTGCCTGTGGTTTTTTTTTTTTGCTCGTACTTAAGCTGAGCAGACAGATATGACGAGGAAGGGGGGGGGGCTGAGAGAGTCTCGAAAAACGGGGTCGAAGCGCGGTGGCGGCGGTGTCTATAGTGGTGGCGGAAAAGAGCTGACGACGGGTTGCCGCCGGGGCAGAAGTGAAGAGGTCATCAAGCAGCGGAAAATCACCCGAGCCTTCCTTTACGTCCTCCTGTGACAGCGCACACTCAGCCCCACCACAACCACCCCGGCTCCAGCCCCGACCCCCGGGGTTCCCCGCTTGCACCCCCCCCCCCCCCTGCCCCAAACTCCGTCTCTCTTAGAGGCGCAGGTAGAACAAAAAAAATCGGCAGGCTCTGTATTCTGCCTTGCCGAAAAACAGTGCAGCGTGTTGACGGTTACTGAGCTCGTCTCCACCGTATGGGACGAAGAACAACGTTTAATTGCAGCGAAAAGAGTGTAAAGGAATACCCTTTGCCCCCTGTAAGGGAACACTCTCCAAAGGAACACCCCTAATTAACACCACTTATTCCGGGGTGCAATTGTGACACTAGCTTTTTTGCAGAACAAGTGTAGTATGAATTTGATAGTAGGAATCGGAAGGGAAAAAAAACGGGGAAGAAAAAAATAAGAGCGACCGAGTAGATGGAAAGGGAAGCAGAACTTAGCTGGGAGTGAGGGGGGGCGGCGGCAGAGGTAATCAGGTGGAGAAATGGGTGGAGAAATGCCCGCATATGGTGAGTGACTAAAAGGTTATTAAATAAGATGGCGGCTGGAGCGCTTGTGGTTGGGCCCTCAGTCCAGGGCTCCGAGGACTCCTTCCTGCCGACCTTCTGGCGATGAGATGGAGCGCTGCCCGTATAGGGTAGCCGCTGCTACAGCAGAACACGTATACTTGGGAAATTAATCGGCACTGTCCCTTTGTCTCCAAAGGACATACCATGACCAATGATGGTGGCAGTGTTAGACCGGAAGGTGGCGGCGGCGGTGGAGGTGGTGGTGGTGGTGGTGATGATGATGATGATGATCAGCCGCTGTTTCAGGCAGCTACGGAGGCTCACAGAAAGATTTGCACAGTAGTGGGATCTGATACGAACTGAACATGTGTAGCTGTTCCAGGGTTTCGAAGAACCCATGAATGACTAGCCGGTGCATAGCTCGATGAGAAATCGTAACGACGGGCTGCACAGAGTAGCCAGACCAGGGGCCGGCCAATCATTGGCCACGCACGGTACTCAGACGTGCAGGCAGAGCGAGTTTGAGCTCTTGATTGGCTGAAGACGCCAGCTCCATCTTAGCGTAGCTTCGCCCGTGCTGCATGCTTTTCTCGACGCAGCAGAGCGTTTCTGCCTCCGCAGGCAGAGTTTGAGGCGAGGAGCAGCGGTGGTGCCGGTGCTACGGAGGGCAAGGCGGGTCACTGAACCAGAAAAAGAAGCCTCTTCCACCGCTGCTCCCTGTGCCTCCGTCGTCTCCAAATTCCACGCGTTAAAGCCCTGCGCGGGCGAAGACGTTTTGCCCCGCATTCTTCCTTCCCCCTCCCTCCTGCCCTCCTCACTTTCCTCGGGGACTTTCCTTCTTCATTTATTCCTTCCGTTTCTTTCCCGTCTTGCGCGGTTTTCCGACTCGGAGCTCGTAGTTCCTTCCGTGTTCCGGGCTGCGCTTAGGGGACGCACAGTTCGCGTAATAGAGAAATATTCATATAGAACGCCCCGCTCTCGCTTGACGAAGCGATAACGTGGTAACAGCGATAGCTGTAGCTATCGCGGCGCCCCAGATTCCCGCGGCATCACTTTTGAGTCCTCAGCGCACAGCTTGTTATCCAAACAAAACTTCCGCTGCCAGCCGGGTAATTACATCATCATCATAATCATCAACATCATCAGCAGCAGCAGCCTGACTAAGCTCGCTGCAGGGCAAAGGCATCTCCCATGTCTCTCCAATTAAAACCCTGTCCCATTGGTTTTTTGAGGAAAGGAAATGACGCAGTAACAGTCTCACTTATCTTAGTGGACACCCGAACCGCGCATGATACGATTTTTTTTTATGCAGCCAGATTATAGGTCGCCGGTTCGAATCCCAGCTCGACAAAAGCATTTGTTGGGCGAGTTGGTGTTTTTGATGATCCATAACTACAGCGCAAACGACAGGACAGAGATGAAGAAGGGACACCACACAGCGCTGTGTGGTGTCCCTTCTTCATCTCTGTCCTGTCGTTTGCGCTGTAGTTATGAATCCCAGCTGCGAGCTAGGTTCTGGTTTATGGGGTTTAACGTCCCAAAGCCACTCAGGCTACGAGCGACGCCGTAGTGGAGGTCTCCGGAAATTTCGACCACCTGGTTCTAACTTAACTAGTGAGTTCATGCTGCACTAAACGCTGAATCGTATGACACTATCCGTACAGCAAGGCGGAAATTTGGGCGAGTTGGTAAGTATTCATGATTTTGTTCACAGCGCAACAAGAACGGGAAAGACGAAAGAGTGACACAAACAAGAGTTGACACAAAGCAGCGCTTGTTTGTGTCACTCTTTCGTCTTTCCCGTTCTTGTTGCGCTGTGAACAAAATCATGGACACTATCCGTAAGATTCTGCAGCAATTTTTACGGAGCCCCCAATGATTTCCGACACGCGGTGCCGACTACTACTACTACGCCGACGGCTTTTCTATCAAAAGAGCTGCATACGCTATCGCGTAATAGTTGAGCGGCCTTCTGCACTGTGCCTCCTCGCAACCCGTGGGCGGCGGCGTTGCTTGTGCGATGCGAAGGCTAAGATTTATAAGCTGGCATCGTGCAAGGCAGGAGCGCGGGCCCGATCCTACGCAAAGGAACTAGATTAAGCTTGGAACCCGCGAACAGCGTGGTGGAGGTGGGACAAGACGAGAATAAAGACGCCCCCATCAGCCTCCTTCCACTGTTGTCGTTTCAACGGAAAACAGCCCACATGGCACGGCAGCATATCGCGACTCGAGGAAAACACAGAAAAAGTGCGGCGGCGCCATCGCGCGCGACCTTCTATTTTGCTGCGTCTGGATACCGACACGGACATCACTCACACGCCAGCGCTGATTTTGCGCGGCACATTCGAAGGGAAAAGAGAGTACGCGGAGGGGGGGGGGGGGGCGAAGAGAAACGAGGAAGCAAGAAAAGAAGGACCGCGGATAGTGGTAAACACCTCGAAAGGGTGATGTGTCTGGAAACTTTGTTGCAACGTGGAGGACGGCAGTGGAATGAATACCAAATCACGCTCGATATAGTCTCCGAAGCACCGGCGGCGACCGCTTTGGCGATCAGCTTTCAGAAAGGCAGCTATGTTGCAACGGGCAGTTATGCTGCTACCGGCAGTTATGTCGGCCAAGGCAGCTATATTGCCACTTGGCCCAGGCGGTTATGTTTGCCCAGGTAGTCATGTTTGCCAAGGCAGTTATGTTGCCCTAGGCAGTTATGTTGCCCTAGGCAGTTATACTGCCCCAGGCGGTTATATTCGCCCAGGACGTTATATTGCCCCAGGCGGTTATGTTCGCCTAGGCAGTTATATTGCCCAGGCAGCTATGTTGCCCCAGGCAGTTACGTTGCACCAGGCAGTTACGTTGCACCAGGCAGTTACGTTGCACCAGGCAGTTATGTTGCCCCAGGCGGTTGTTTGCTCACGAGTCATGTTTGCCAAGGCAGTTACGTTGCCCAGGCAGCTGCATTGCGATAACCTTTCAATGAGGCAGTTAGATTGCCTCACACAGTTATGTTGCCTCAGGCAGTTATGTTGCCTCAGGCTTTTAAAGGGATAGAGGCACCAAATATATCATAGTCTGCTTTCGCTTAGGAAGGATGCATAAGGCGCTAGTAAACATGAATCAACAGGTGTAATGCACCCGCGCAAGAGCAACCTTGGCCGCAAAAGGCCTACCGTTGGGAGCACCTGCCATCGCTGGGCAGTGGCGCATCTTAACTTGACAGCTGCACCACTGTGCCAGGAGGGGTATGAGGACTTCCAGGGATATATGAATATAAAGCCGAGTGTGACCTTCTACATATATGGGAAATAACCCATTAAGCTATCTCGTCACACGCTTAAGGCGGAGCGTCACAGTCCCCTCCAATTTTTGCTATATGTTTTGCGGAATAAAACCTGGAACAAAACATAATGCGCTGCTCTCTGGCAGTACAAATGCCAAAAGGGGGCACCTCAGTGCACGCGGCAGCGTTGTTACGCAATCGCAATCAGCGAGAACTTTCTAATCAGCAAACCGAAATAACCCACTAATCGAGGAGTGCCTAGAAATGGTCGACGCTTCGCAGACAACGAATTTCCTCTCTGGGGCAAACAAAAATGGCGCAGCTGACCTCGTTCTTCAATTATGCGTAGCTGCGTACTTAGAACAGCCGCAGTCTCCTCTTAATCTCCCTCCACGTGTTTTACGCGCACATAAACACACACATACACACGTGGACAGATACGCACACCTGCCACGCCATCAGTTCTGGAAGGCTTGGGAGCACCGGGGAAACAACGCAGGGCGAACGACGTTGGAAAGGGATAAACGATAATAAAGCAAAAAAGAAAGCGCGCTCCCGGTTTTCTGGGCGCGGGAATTAAAAGCCCCGACGCATCGGAAAACATCGTCCATTAGCGCGCTACTGAGGGACGCTATTTATACTCGCCAGGAGGCGCACAATGCCGTCCGTTTGTGCGCTTCCGCAGGGTTGTGTTCCGCGTTAAATTCGCTCGGTTCCTTCGTTTTTGTCTTCTTACTTTTCCACCTTCCTTCTCTCCCTCTATCAGGCGACGGAAGCCGGGCAACACGTGCGCAGCTGACACAGTTGGACGCCCCCTCTGAGAGTGGGCGCTGCGATCTGATGCAGTGCGAGGATTCTTGCGTGACATTCTCGTTAGGAAGAGGGAACTGCAGCGTCGGGGTTTAGTTCGAGCTCGAATTGCGGATTGCGTGGAATTCAGCGCTGACTGCTCAGAGGCTGCGACAGAGAGACCCATCTGCGGCATTCACAGTGACACTTAACTGGGATACGCATAGCGCTCGTTTAGCTATTTTATGCGTAAGGCACGTGTCGTAAAGACCAGCCTCCGAAAGTCTTGGAAGTTGAGCTACGGCAGGAGTCTGGAACTGGCACGAGAGGGTTCAAGTCTTGTTCGCAGTAAAGCTGAAAAGGCAGGCCGAACTTGTTCAAGTTAAGTGTGACGCAGGGTGCACTTTAAACGGACCAGCAGCTCGGATAGTATCGCTGTCGTCATTAAGCTAAAAAGGAATGCGCTCTTTCCCTTCATGGTACAGTCGCGAGCAGTATAAAAGGGAACAGTTGGTTCTAACTTATGAAGAGCACTTATGCAAGGTTCTACCCTGGTCAAAAGTCTCCAGGCCATATTGTTTCTTTATGAGGGTTTGGTTGAGGGTTTGTATATAGTTTGGTCTAGTTTGGTTTGTACAGGGTTTGTGCAGTCGGGCACTTACTGACACGTCTGCCGTCGAGATTGACAGATGTGCGAAGGCAATTCTTATGTTCACTACGGAAGTTCGGAACGCCGAATGCGTTGTAACCGCCAAACTAGACGGCTAAAAAGGAAGACCTGTGGCCATGGCCAATAGACTTTTGACTAAAGTTGTACTTGGAGAGGAATGATACCAGACTCAACGCCGTAAGCGGAAATCTCCTCGGTTAGACCCAAAATAGTTCATCTCAGGCCTTTTTTTTTTCCTCTGCACAAGCTTGAAAACTCTCTGAATTGAGGAAAAAGTGAGACAATATGGGGTCTTAAAATTCCGTCAAACTCCGTAAAAATTCCGTTTTCGGTAAAATTGACGCCTCAAATTCAGAGAATATTCCGCGAATAGAAAATTACTGATCGCAGTGTGGCGCGAAGGCTAGAACAGTGATGATTCATGCCGTAAAAAAAAAATTCTTTCAGTCCGACCAAATAATTCTATTTAAGACCTTTTATTTCCAGCAGCATGCGAACTCCAGCAATTAAGAAATACAAATTCAGTTATTGAAATTTCCTGAAACTCCGCAAAGTGCACCAGCGTCATTTGCTTAGATATGTATGAAGCATATGCTAAATTTCACCAGGTAATGCATGAAATTAGTTTATTCACCGAAGCGTGCTCAGTAATATTATAGCCGCGACTGTACAGTCATGAGCGACAATAAAGGGAACAGACTTCTTACACAAAATTGCGAATTTTCTTTACTACGGCGTCCCTGATAGCTTGAGTCGCTTTGGGGCGTTATACCCCAATAAACCAAGATATTCGTAAAAAGTTTGAAAGCAATATCTCTTTGGAAAGTAGAAAAATACGGCATAAGCGTGTTCGCATTTTCTTCCAGCCTGACTGTACAGTCGTGAGCAACGAAAATGGAACAAGTTTTTTGCGCAAAAATTGCGAAATTCTCCGGCTAGTTCTCCACTAAATTTGAGAATAAATTTTCGATATTACAAGCCAAGAGGATAAACTAGTTAGAAAAACAAAAAAAGAGCTGCGCTCCTCACACATAACTACGAAGTAAAAAATAAATTAATGCTGCAACTTTAATCTCTCTCACACCGGCCACTACCGTATACCTCTTAGCAAGCTCGGTGTACGTGGTAATAACTACGCATTACTGGGAGGTGTACGCAAATGCCTGCAAGCGACTTTTCCGCGTGCTAAAGAGCTGACTAATAGCGACAGGAACGCTTTAACGGCGCGCTGCTACTGAACAGGCGCGCCGCCCCAGTTTCCTGACTTTCTTCTCTTTTTCTTTCGCTTCTCCCAGAACGTTCTCGCCGAAAGGTGAGTGTCCTCGGGAGCCCACTATGCAACGCACCCCCCCCCCCCCCCCCCCCCGAAGAAAAGAACGGGAACTCAAGAGAAAGAAAACAAGAAAGCCAAGGTGGCAAGAAGGTTAAGGGGGAGTCTGAGGTGGAGTCAGCCAGCGAGCCTAGCAAGCCTGGGCAAGCGAACGAACAGCCGCGCGACCGTAAATTATTTCCGGAACATCGTCGGCACGCCCGGCGCCGGTACCCTCCTCACCGGAGAGCGGTGGCCGTCTGGCCTACACTGCGGCACCCAAGGTTCGTGGCCTGCTCCTCCAGGCCTGACGCTCAGCCTAATTATGCACACCTGCTGCTCCCGCTGCTCCGCCTGGAATGTGGGACGTCGACCGGGGGGTGCCCTTGCGAAGGTTCTCTAAAGGGGTCTGTCTACAGCTGGGGACGAGGAGAGACGCATTAGCATGTTACGGTAGGTCTCGCACCATGGGGTAGAGAAACGAGTACAAATCTGTCAGTTTTATGCGATCGCATATACAGGCCTCACCGGAGCATAATGCCAGCGGCACACCGTGCGGCGCTGTACAGAAAAATTCTGATTGGCTGGTGGGCTCTGACGCTATCAGTGACGTCACTACCGCGGAGAAATCCCACTGGCTGAAGCGACGTGACGTCAAAAACCCAGAAATTACGTCACCAAACCTAAAGTGACGTCACCAGACCGGCGGTGATATCACCACACCAGATTCGTCTGAGTGAAATCTTGATTGCCTGGTGGACGGTGACGCGATCAGTGACGTCACTACAGCGGAGAAATCCCATTGGCTGGAGCGACGTGACGTCAAAAATACAGCAATGACGTCACCAGACCTAAAGTGACGTCCCAGATCAAAGAATGCCTATTGGCTATAGAGAAGCAAAGTCAAAAGACCAGCAGTGATGTAAGCAGACCAGAATCGTCTGCGTGAAATCCTGATTGGCTGGTGGGCGGTACGTATCTGCAAAGACAACCTATAAACTGTCCGTACATTTGAGTGTGAGAATCAATTTCTGATTTTTTTAATTCAAAAATGGTGTCTACTGAGCTAGAGATATGGAAGGGGTCCTATAGTGGTTATAGACTACCCATAGAGAGAAGTTGATAGTTTAGTCCATGCCTTTTTCTATTTGTAGTTCATAGAGGCAACTGCATTGAAAATATCTACATTTTCGCTTGTTCAAAGTTTATGAACTACCTGGACGGAAGTTGAAACTGAAATTTACTTTATATATTCGCAGTCTACAAGCTGCCTTCGGGCGCAAGTCGATAGTGAGTATTTTTGCTGTCTACCTGCAGTCTGTAGATGCTCTTTCACCGGCATCAAGACCGATCAGCAACACGGATCAGTACACAGTCACGCTTGCAGAAAAAAGGCCACAGATGTGTTAAACAAGCGACATGACGAGTTGACTTCCGGAAGTTGTGGACTCTTTGCCGTCAACCGCTTCTACGATGCAGTTCCTAGTCAAGATAGTTAAACCACTGCCTCCCTGCTCTGTTATGTCCTGTTTCCATCACATGCCGTTCGTTACCCATTCAATGTCTTAATGCACATCATCAACTGGCCAAAAGTCGCACACTTCCGAGTTAATCATTCTAGTCGCGATTTCCGAAACCTCCGGTCAAAAACCGGGCGTCACTTGCAGCCAGTCTACGTGTGAGTAGACGGAGACGTCACCGGGTTTGAGAAGTTCCCCGGCGGCGGCGTTTCGATGGAGGCGAAACGCAAGAGGCGCCCGGATGCTGTGCGAATGTCAGTGCACGTTAAAGATACCCAGGAGGTCGATTTTATTCCCAAGCCCTCCAATACGGCACCTCTTTCTCTCTCTCTCTAAAGTCACTCCCTTCTCATATTTTCCCTCAAGGCGTGGTTAAGTCAGAAGTTGCCATTAGAAATATTTTGTGACTGTCTTTAGATTGTTCATAGACTTCTGTCTATAAAGTCTAAAGACTCTCTATATACAAATCCGATAGAGTAGTCTATAGGCAATACAAATACTATAGATACTCTATAAACATTCTATAGATTTATGGCCATACACTTTTAGTAGACATTTGTCTATAGACAGTCTATATACTATGAATAGACAAGAAGAAACATCTATAGGAAGCCAATAGAGTCTATAAAAAGTGTATACAGTGTCTATAGACCATTTTTATAAGGGTGGTCGCATGACATCATTACGCCACCATTCAAACGCCAACTGGCCGAAGGGAAGCCTGTTACCATTGACTGGAAGATGGTTGTACGCCTATCCCGGCCGCGGAGGCTGAATTTTGATGGAGGCGAAATTCTGGAGGCCCGTGTACTGTGCGATGTCAGTGCAGAACGTTAAAGAACCCCAGGTGGTCGGAATTTCCGGAGCCCTCCACTACGGCGTCCCTCATAGCCTGAGTCACTTTGGGACGTTAAACCCCAAAAAATCAAATCGTATTATGACGTCATCATAAACATGCCACGGTAATTTTATCTTTCCTGGCGTTCCGCCTCTTCCTGCAAACGTTTCGTGCGAGTCGACGGTTTAAACACGGCGACCTTCGTTTGTCAGGTAATTAATTCTGAGCCCGGGGAAACGCTGCAGCTCTCTAAAGCAAACAGCGGAGTCGCGTACGCTCGCAACAATGATGCAATTGCAGCAAAAAACACGAGACGCGTCTCCAGCTTTTCTGAAACCAGTGTATCTGGAGCCCGTACCTTTCCATTTTGTTGTTTTTGCGCGTTTGTAATAACTCTCGGTAAAAACTGAAAAGCCGATTTCTGCTTCCTGGTTTCACTAAGCTTAAAGGGAAACTGCATAGGTTTTTGAAATCAACGAGCTTAAGAGGGTCGAATGTGTGAAACTTGGAGGTAAAGCATGCGAAGTCTTTTTGGGCTAGCACTTGAAATAGTGAAATAATCGCCGATTAAAATTCGGATGTCCTTCAAGCTTCTCCGCACCGCACAACGCCAAGTGGGGGGCGCATGATTTCAATCGTCGATTACGTCGCTATTTTAATTGCTAGTGCAAAAACACTTGGCATGCTTTACCTACAGCCTACATAGATTTTAATCCTTGAATATCGCGAAATTCTCAAAAAAGTGTTGCAGCTGCCCTTTAATCTTCCCCCACGAGAGAAGCAGTTGTCAGAGAGTCCTCCTGGACCACCGTTCCCTGCCCCCCCCCCCCCCCCCCCCAACTTCCTTCACACACAAAAAACAAAGTTAAGACTAAAATAACAACGAGTCCACACAAGCGAAGTTAACACGGCTTGCTTCACAGCTAGAAACATTGCTCGTGCGCGCCTCAAAGCTGCCGCATGCCTATCATATGAGAAGTGAGACGGTTACTGCGCCCGTTCCTTTCCTCAGACCAAGCTAAAGTCCAAATTTTTGGCGAATTAGAACGTCGTATTGTGAACCTCGGAGCAGCTGTTAAGTTTCGCTACTGATAAAACTAGAGAGAGAGGGAGAAATAAGGAGGAAGAGAGTTGGTTGGTTGGTTTATGGCGTTTAACGTCCCAAAGCGACTAAGGCTATGAGAGACGCCGTAGTGGAGGGCTCCGGAATAATGTCGACCACCTGGGGTTCTTTAACGTGCACTGACATCGCACAGTACACGGGCCTCCAGAATTTCTCCTCCAAAGAAATTCTAGCCGCCGCGGCCGGATCGAACCCGCGTCTGAATTTCTTTGGAGGAGAAATTCGAGGCCCGTGTACTGTGCGATGTCAGTGCACGTTAAAGAACCCCAGGTGGTCGACATTATTCCGGAGCCCTCCACTACGGCGTCTCTCATAGCCTTAGTCGCTTTGGGACGTTAAACGCCATAAACCAACCAACCAACTCTCTTCCTCCTTATTTCTCCCTCTCTCTCTAGTTTTATCAGTAGCGAAACTTAACAGCTGCTCCGAGGTTCACAATACGACGTTCTAATTCGCCAAAAATTTGGACTTTAGCTTGGTCTGAGGAAAGAAAGAAGGCAGGGATGTTAACTAAAAGGGTGTTCCGATTGGCTACCCTGCACTAGGGAAGAGGGAGGGCGAGACTGAGAAGGAAAAGAAGGAAGGGGCGAGGGGCATAGCCATAACTGGTCCCTCAAGCCAGTCGCTCCCAGGAAGCAAAACAGCGCATTGTTGACATTGAGAGCAGTCGACTGCTGTGGCCACGGTCCCAGAATCTTGTACCCTGTCAAAGGGTGAGGATCGAGGCGGTCTAGGGTACAACGCAGCGTACGTTGTATGTCTAGAGCCGAATTAGATCCGCGGTCGGCTAAAGGTATCTAACAGTTACCTCCAACTGCCCGTGTCTCACGAGGGAAGCGGTCATCCTGCTTCGTAGAATTCCCTAAGCTACTCGACAATTCGGTATTTACGTCACATAAGAAGAGCGCTTTCCGGTGAAGTAATAAATCAGCCCCTTTTGTTACTTCGTATAGCCCTGAGCTTTGTATATGAGAATCTGGATAAGGTAGCGCTTTTAACTTGATTCCAAATTGTATATAGTTAATTTTTTTTTCGCATTTCATTACTGGACAAAGCGACGCTATGCCGTCCGCTCTTTCGTTCACGCCCACAGCGGTGGGCGTGTTTTGTCTCCAGGACACATAACTCTGCCGCAAGTTGACGGCTTTATTTTGAGCATTTATCTAGGCTATCGGTAAGCAGGACCAGACCTCCTAGTAAACATCAGAAACCTCAACTCCAGCGAAAGAAAAATAAAGATAGAATTGGATTGGAAAAACTTTGAGATCGCTGTGGCGACCGCCACTGGAGCAATGCGAAAGCAATACGTCCACATGCTATATCGACGTCCGTAGTTGCTTTGACGTCCATATAATATATCGACGTCCATGGCTATCTTGACGTCTATGTGATTTTTTTCGTGTTTTTTCGCGCTCACTTAATTAACTAATCACACCTCATTAACCAGACTTTTCCCACGGCTCCATTTTATTGCACACTATCTGTTAAAATCCCATTTTCACACATTTATCTTCAGAGAACGACATAATCGCGCGGACAAAATCGCGGACACTTTTTGCTGACGGGACAGGGCCATACAATGCTCTCGCATTGATAATGCCTGCCCTGGAAGCATCGGCAACGTAGGAATCCAAGAGCGCGTCAGCGACTCCTTTCAGCCCGTTTCTCAATATCCACTTCCTATAACGACAGCCTTCAACGCCGCAGACACGTACAAGGGGGGAAAGAGACAGTCAGGTGGGGAGAGGTGTAAGAAGTGGAAGGCAAGGGGGGGGGGGGGGCAGCACTTGACGTTTCAATTTCCGCTTCCCCGCGCTCCCGAGATCTTCCCCGGCCCTCGCCTTCTTGTGAAACAGTGTGTCACTTTTCCGACTTGGCCAATCGCACTTTCGTTGCCACCATGCTTCTTTCTATACCTGGGGCTCTCGCACTTAGCATCTTGGCACACCGTTCGGCGCCGGTCTCAGGGCGCCTTACCCTACCCCGCTAGCCTGTCACAAGCAGAGAGAAGACGCGGTCTTAGCCACAATGTTAGGCATGCACCTGGCAAAGGGTTCTAGGAGGAACCGGTCGCGTTGGGCAAGTCGGACAAGCTTAGCTTAGTGCTGCAGGTTTGAGAAGCGCACGAGCGGGGGTTTCTAGCTGGGAAGCAGGCCGTGTCAACTTGGTTTATGTGGAATCGTTTTTGTTTTATTCGCAACTTTTTTGTTTCCGGCCAGGGAAACGGTGGAGTGGGCGGACTCTCTGACAAGCGCTTCTCTCGTGGTGAAGATTAAGGTTAGCGGAACCAGGAAGCAGAGACCGGTCTTTCAGTTGCAGCGAGAGTTATTATACAAACGCAACAAAAACAACAAAATGAAAAGATCCCGGCTCCAGATACGCTGGCTTCGGAAAAGCTGGAGACGCGCCTCGTATTTTTGCAGAAAGTGCATCATTGTTGCAAGCGTGCGCAACTTCGCTGTTTGCGTTACGGAGCTTCAGCGGCTCTCCGGGCTCAGAATTAATTGCCTGACAAACGAAGGTCGCGGCGTTTAAACGCTCGACTCGCACGAAACGGTTGCAGGAAAAAGCGGAATGCTAGCAAAGATAGTTTTAAAATTATAAGTTTGCGGTGACGTCACGGTACGACGTGGGACCACCTTCCGGCCAATGGCGACGGGTTTCCCTTCCGCCAGTCGGCGTTTAAACGGTGGTGTAATAATGCGATGTGGGCGTGGCATTGACTTTCCCTCAGCCGCCCAGCATCCTACGGCTGTGACGTCACAGCGTTACGCGGACAGCACGCGAGCAGCCTATGAATTTGGTTCTAGCAAACCAGCTTTTGCTCTACGACGCTCAAGAAATATATGGACCGCCTAGATACTATACTGTTAAAAAAACACGGAAATATGGCTTTTTGCATACCTGATAAAGGCAATCGAGAAAACAGTACAGTACATCTGTCTTGCACGCATTGTTCACGGCGGAATGCGAGAAGGTAATACAATTATCGCCGTCTTATCACACTATGCCGCGAGACGTTACCAGATTTTTTAGCCCTGACAGGCATGCACTATAGTGTAAGGCCTCGGCAGAGTGCTAAACACACCACCACTATCAAGCTTTTGAGTATGCCATCAAGTGTCCCAACGGGTAAAATTAGACCGATGCGTTACCCCACATATAAATAAAGAAGCATACGCCGAAATGCCGGCTGCAGCGAGACCCAATTTTTCTTGAAATGTTGCTTATTAACGTGATTCTCTAGAAAAATGACGGAACAGTGGTCACAGCAAAGCGATTTATCGGAACCATTATGACAAATTGTAATCTTCCTATGACTAGTTCTAACCATTCTTCGTTTTGTTGTGCACATGGTTAGCTGTATATTTATTTTAACGAGTCATAAACGCATTCCACGAAGCAAAAGGAAATCTTTAAACAGCAAAAACATGAAAAATGCTAGTATATTAAGCGAAACTTGCATATTGAAGGCATTCCGCGGGCATCAATCAGCGTGAATCCGTCACAAGCTTCACTTAAAAATTGGTTTTGAGGAAAGGAAATGGCGCAGTATACCTGAGGTATATTGATGGACACTCGAACCGCGCCGTTCTTTAACGTGCACTGACATCGCACAGCACACGGGCGCCTCTTGCGTTTCGCCTCCATCGAAACGGGGCCGCCGTGGTAGGGATCGAACCCGGCAACTCCGGCTCAATAGCCGAGCGCCTTAACCACTGAGCCACCGCGGCGGGTAGTTGCGCAGACTCTTACAAGACGACGTTCAGTATGGCATCCACGGACCGGGGGTGTATTCTTCGCGCCCGCAAGGAGCAACAGATTCCGAGCCCGAAATCAGCGGCCTACACGAGAGCGCGTTGGCGTTTGCGGAAACTAGGTGAAAGGAGCTTACCGCAGTTCATTACTGACGAGAGAGATGGCCCCAGGAAGGGCTCTTCCATCACAAAATATTTTTAGACAGGTTATAGACTGTCCATAGACGTCTGCCTATAAAGTCTATAGACTCTCTATAGACAAATCCTAAAGAACAGTCTATAAGCAATACAAACGCTACAGACAGTCTATAGACAATCTATAGATTTATGGCCTGTTATTCAACTTTTGTCTATAGACAGTCGATAGAATATGAATAGACGGAAAGAAATATCTATATGAAGGCAACAGAGTCTACAAGAAGTCTGTAGACTGTCTACATATCATTTTTATTAGCCCGCCGGTGTGAGCGTAGCGCTCTCTTTCACCGGTATGAGTACAAGAGATTCGCTTCGGCGGACGTAGTTTCTACGTTGCCCGCATTTTCTTTGAATGCTCTCACATTTCTTTCTTTCAACTCCCTTCTGTCTGCATGCGGCAGTGATAGCGGCCCAGCTGGAGTCAGTCGCTGCCGCCAAATAATGTCTGCACAGCGTTCCTATCTTTCTTTCCTTACTGGTAACAACGAAAATCGCCATGAACGTGAGCTTGGTAACGTAAACAACATGGTGCCAACTTCTCTGCCGCAAACAGCTTTTCGCCGGAACACGCCTTGTTATGCCATCAGCATTACCGTTTTCGATTTATTTAGTTAGGTCGCCTTTCAAAAACTATTGCTTTTTTTTTACTGCTGCGGGCGAGCTGCCGTTCGCACCCACCGCAGTGGCTCTGTCGCGGTAGCCTTCGGTAGTTGTGCTCAAGGTCCTGGAATCGAATCCTTGCAACATCGACCGCATTTCAATCTATAGGCGAAATGTAAAAGCCACCCGTGTGTGGTGCGATCTGAGTGCGCGTAAATGAACTCCAGGTACTCGAAATTAACCCGGAGCCCTCCACTACGGCACCTCTCAAACCACACATGCATCTTCCGGACATTAAGCCCTTACTTAAACGTAACACAAAAGGCTGTCAGGTAGCGTAATATGACACAAACCACTGAAATATAGCATCACGTACCAAACAGAATTTCCGTATTCGGGGATGTCTTTTCAGCAACACCTCCTCCTTTCTTCAAGGCAGGCTGCTAAACCGAACGGGCGGATAGGCAAAGCCGACAAGGTGCACATGCCGTCCACGTGATCGCACGATCCCTCCGCCGACGTCATTCCAGGTCACCTGACTCATCTAAGCGGCCGAAGAGAAAGGGTTCGAACTGCTACGCGATGGGGCAAGAGGACGAAGCGAACGATAGAAGGTACGATCACAAAAGAAGAAAGATGAGAATCGCCCCGTGTCTTTCACGCCTCTTGGCTCTAGCCCCGACATCGCCGCGAGTCGGAGCTCCAGCCGTTACGTAAGCCCTTGTTCTGTAGCCAAGTATAAATAGCACTAGCGGGTTCTCTTCTCCTGCTGACAAAGGCCACCGGGAAGGTGGAACGACAGGAAGAGGAGGAGGAGGGGAGGAAATTTCCGCCGAGAGGCAAGCGGGTGGAGAGAAAGGGGAATACGTGTTCCGAAACCTCTGAAGCTTTGACAGCTTACAATACCACGTGAGCGACTAATTCGAGCCTCCCGGAACCGGGTTACGGCGAACACAAGGGCGTGATGCGTCTCTGCGGATTGACTGCTGCCCTTTCGGCTTTGGGTCCTGGATGTCACTATACTGACGTGTGCACCTTCCGAGAGCCAGTGGCCACGAGCTTGGCTCATACGTCACTAGACTCCAATGATGTTGAAAGCTGGTAAAGTCAACCGATAAAGCGGAGCTATGCGTGACGTCAATGCTAGCGCTGGTCACGTTGACCGAACTCTGTGTACCAAAGTTCTCAAATCCGGGCTTTATTTTGCCGGAATTGTCGCCAGGAGAATCCCCTTAATGGCATTTGTAGTGTGACGCACGTTTTCTTGTCGTCCGGACCTCATCGAAGCGTACAACGCGAAGCAGGCCTAACGAAATGTGCATATCTTTGCCGCTTTGCAGCGTCACGTTTACATATTGCGCATTGCGCGACGTCAAACTGCGCAAGAAGGCTTAGCTTATGAAGTGTGCACGACACAGTGCAGATTGCAGCGCCTAGATAAGGTACTATCGCGCTCAATATGAGTTGCAACGCGCGGTCATCGACCGGGGCTCGTTCCGTGGTGTGCCTCCTCCAAACAGTAGCTCGGAATTCTGGGAGAAACTGCTGTTCCAGGAAACAACAGCACCCCTGCTCAGGAAAAAGTTTCTCCCAGAATTCCGAGCGACTGTTTGGAGGAGGCACACCACGGAACGAACCCCGGTCGATGACCGCGCGTTGCAACTCATATTGAGCGCGATAGTACATTATGATTACTCTCCTTGGTCATTCACGCTTGCGTGCTGTACTGTATATGTACAGTGATTTTCCACGTTTGCGGTGTCGGGTTCTGACTATGACGAAAGAAAAACTAAAACTAAACTAAAAAAACTACACTCTAAACACAAACACGCCTATATGGGAGTAAAAAGGGAGTCATTTATTTATTTATTTATTATTTATTATCAATACCTCAAATGCCCCAGGAATGGGGTATTACATGAGGGATGGGCTGAATGTGTCACTAATGGAAGATTGGATGGCAGCCTTGAAGTGCAGTGGATCGGAGTGTTGCACGGAGTCGAATGGCAGGGCGTTCCAGTCTCGAGCAGTTTGCACGAAGAATGAGCGAAGATGAGCTGTAGTCTGTGCTGGGGGAGGGTAGACTGTTTTGGGATGGTTGGTACGGCTTGATAAGCGATGAGCTGGCAGGATAGCTGAAACATCAAGTTGGCTGTGATAAAATTTATGAAAGAGGCAGAGCCGAAAGATGCAACGTCTGGACTCGAGATTAGTAAGATTAGCCTCAGATTTAAGTGCAGTGACGCTGGTGTGATACGAGTAGTCCGAAAAAATAAATCTAGCTGCGCGATTCTGAACTGATTCGAGGGTGTTTGAAAAGTTAGATTGATGAGGGTCCCAGACTGAGCATGCGTACTCTAACTTCGGCCGGACAAATGTGAGGTATGTTAATGTTTTAATTGAAGCAGAAGCGAGTCGCAAGTTCCTACGGAGGAAGCCAAGAGTGCGATTGGCTTCGTTTGTTATGTTTGTTATGTGCGCTGACCAATTAAGTTTGTTAGAAAATGTGATGCCGAGATATTTATACGATTGAACAGATGCTATTTCAGATGCACTTATTTCATACTTGAACGGTTGATAGTTTTGGCGCCGATGGAAAGAAAGCAATGACGTTTTATTAGTGTTTAAGGACATTAACCAAGTGTTGCACCAGGCTTCAACACGTTTAAGGTTAAACACAAAGGAGTAAGAAGGGAGTAATCTCTTCTATAGCGCTCTCCTTTTTATGAAGGGGAGTGCGCTAGAGGAGAGATTACTCCCTTCTTACTCCTTTTCTGTTCAGGGTGTAGGCCGAAGCAGCTCCACACACAGGCACGCACGCACACAACCATGCATGCAGAGATGGTTTATGGGGTTTAACCTCTCAAAGCGACTCAGGCTGTGAGAGATGCCGTAGTGAAGGGCTCCGGAAATTTCGACCACCGGGGGTCCTTTAACGTGCACTCACATCGCGCAGTACACGGGACTCTAGAATTTCGCCGCCACCGAAATTCAACCGCCGCGGCCGGGATCGAACCCGCGCCTTTCGGGTCAGTAGCCGAGCACCATAACCACTGAGCCACCGCGGCGGCATGCATACAGAGAGAGAGAGAAAGAGAGAGAGAGAGCACACATGCTTTCACAAACATCATTTAGCGTTATCACGGCTGTCGCTAGGAGGCATTCGTTCGCAAGTAGACCCTGGAATCCTTATTTTGTTTTGTCCGTTCCTTGTGGACTCTGAACTCTCTGTAAATCAAAGAGTCGCATTTGCTGCTCCGAGCCTTCCTTTCTCGTTTCGGCGAGATGCGGCGTTCCCAGCAGCGCAAGAGTGTTATATCGGATGCTTGGTCAACCGCGCGTGCAGCTAAAGTCCTTTACCCCCGCCCTCCATCGTACTACCTTCCGATGCGAGCTGAGTGCATTCTTCTTTTAAGGCGAAAGCCTTTAATGACTCATCGTTGTGGGCAGAAGGTTGTCAGTAGAGGTGTCACGCTTTTCGGTTGGTCGAAGTGGTTATGAGGTCAGTGTGCGCGGATTCGAAGTAATGAGGTCACCCACTAGGATGCCTGACGCCCCCTTTTGGAGCAGACGACAACTAATAAAATAGTTGCCGTCCGCTCCGACAGGGGGCGTATGGCGTCCGTGGGTGACCACATTACATACCTCATCACTGCGAACAGAGCCATGGATACAACCGAACTCAGCGAAGCAGAGAGAGAGTCGTGCTAAAGAAGCAGTCAAAGTGTGTAGTTGTAATGTGCAGTCAAAGTGTGTAGTCAAATAAAGCACTAGTACAGCACAAACAGTCTCGCAGTCGATGCCAAACAGTGCGCAAGGGAAGGCTTTCGCCTTGCAGCACTTTAGAGAACCAAAGTGCCCCATGAATTTTTTTTGTTTGTGATTACGGATGGATGGATGGAAGATAGCAGTATCCCCTTTGAAATGGGGTGGTAGCAGTAATGACAGCGACCCCTAGCGTGCCCCTTTTCAACCAGTGGAAGATGGGCGAAAAAGAGGCAGGAGTTGGCGCAGAGAACAACGGAAAAGACAGAGTTAGTTCGCTTCAAAAGTTCTCGTTAAGTTAGTTTTTTTCTTTTTTTTTTTTTCAAAACCGTTACGCAAAACGCCTCCTCGGCGGCGCGGCTCGTCGTTGTTTTCCACTCAACGCGATCACGTGACACGCACGCGGTGACCGCATGCGCGGGCGCCTGCTCGCACTCTGCGTAGTTCCTAACCCTTCTTTCCTCTGCCTCCACTCAAGTCCCCCTTCGTCTCTTCGCCCTCGGCCCTCGTTACGGCGATAACCACTTCGGTCACAGAGTGACAGATTTACTGCCTTGCGGCAAAGTACCACAAACAAACCATCACCTGTAAAGCTGCCTTGCTTACTTTGCGCGAGCGCCCACCACAAAAGCTCGACGCCTTGAAGAACACCATCCTGTTTCCAACCAAGAAGAGTATGCCTCAGTTAAACGAAGATGACGACTTTAAAGATTTAATGGCGCCGGGTTGACCACGAGGGTAGCCATATTTCCTGATAATATTCGATGTTTCCAGCAAATTTTGGTTTCTTGGGGTTTAAATTCCCAAAGCGGCTCAGGCTATGAGGGACGCCGTAGTGACGGGCTCCGGAAATTTCGACCACCTGGGGATCTTTAACGTGCACTGACATCGCACAGTACACGGGCCTCTAGAATTTCGCCTTCATCGAAATTCGGCCGCCGCGGCCAGGATCGAACCCGCGTCTTTCGGGTCAGCAGCCGAGCGCCGTAACCACTGAGCCACCGCGGCAAATTTTAGCTTAACTTATAAAGCAAACGTTACAACTCCAGCAAGACTAAACGCAACGAGACGAAGGTGCCAGAGGTACGGAATTTTATAACGACAGCTACAAGTTAAAGTTTTCCTCTATTCCCTCTTGATAACTCGCTGTGTGTGTGTTCATCACCGTCATAATAAGCGGCCTCCCATTTAAGTCTCCCGTAGAGCATGCAAATACTACTCCCACTGACCTATAGTTCACCCTACATTCTAAACAGAAAGGAATGAAAAGAGAGTAATCTCCATTTTTACTCCCATGTAGGAGTGAGTACCCTAGTTTAGAGTGTGGCCTGCCCAGGCCGCGGTCACTACATCCCCGCGTGACTACACGTAACAGAAGCGCTTAGCAGTTTTTATAGTATGTTCTCAAGCATGCTTGATGTCTATAAATATATTAGAGATCGGCCCATGGTAAAGAAGCAGGCAAGACCGACCCGGATAGGAAGAAGAAAAATTTTAAATATATGAAGACGATCAGGAGAAAAGGAGGGGCAAAGAAATAGCTAAAAGGCCAAGCTAAAGTCTTCTAGTACACTTTAGTCAAGCCGACCTGTCACGTGCTGCAGAAATAAGACAAACAATTCAGACGAAAAAAAAATAGCACAAGTCAGCTGCGGTTGCAGCAGAGGCGAGCGTTAAACGGGGCTGGGAGAATTTTTTAGTTAACACACCTTTCTTTTTTTTTTTTCGTAGTTCACACCGCTTTTCGCTCAACACTTCTCTCGTTCAGAAAGCTGCAGAAGCAATACGAACTTTTCAGAGAAAAAAAATAGAAAGAAGCGATGCTAAAGACACGTCGGACTCGGAGGGGAGCGGACATAAAAACGGCCCTCACTAGCCGTTCCGAAAACGTCCTGGAGTCTTCGTCGCAGCGAGTTTGAAATGAACCAGAGCAGTGAAGCACATCCTGTACCGAGAATTTTAGGTCGGTTGTCCAAACGTTCCGGTACTTTAAATGCCTGGCATATAAAATACCAGTTATTAACACTTTCCTGATTGGTCTGATGCAAGTAATGCGAGCGCTTCTCCGTTTCTTGCGCAACACGGGTCTTGATTCGTGGTTATAATTCAGCGCACTCATGATAAACTTGTATATACAGGGCGTAGCAGCCAAAATGAATCACGCTTGCAAATAAACAGAAAAAAAAGAGTCTATTTTCGAATTCAAATCAAGTGAATGATACTAGGAAATACGAAACGTACCTCTAGTACCTTTTTCGTTCCGCCCACTGTATTAAATAGCCGAAATTGTTTAAATTTTTAATTACAGCTTTAAACCCTCAAGAGAAGAGTTGGAAAGCTGTCGAGCGGGTGCAGACGACAGACGGGGCACATGCGAAATGTGATTTCTAAGAATTACCGGAATAAAAATCCACTAAACACGAGGCAACAACCTGCACCGGTGAGCTGAGAGAGAGAGAGAGAGAGAAAGGGGGAGAAGAAAGTAAGGGGAGAGGAAGAAGAACAGGAAGATTAGTATAGTAGTACAAAAGTGACGACACTGCGTACGGCAAAAGTCAAGATCAGGAAATCTAGACAAACGCTCCAAGTTAGTATACTGATGCCGCCCCGTGCCGAGTGGCGTTGAACATCCATAACCACGTCCATGACATCAAATCTTCAGCACCTCCTTTCGACATTTTGATGGCCTTCAGAAATAGTAGCTGTGAACGTAGGGAGTAACCTTATGGGTCAAATTTTGTAGCAAGGAGGAAGAGTCGGCCATAGTAACCCCCACGTTGAAGCAGAGTCTCCCGGAACTCTCTAGTTTTCTCGAAATTTGAAACATAAAAAGAAACCCCGTTGAATTACGCGTTGTTCGCTACTTGTGCTCAACAAATGGCGCTAGTTGTTGATGTCCAGGATAGCTGGGCATGGATAAAAGAAATGAAGCACAACCTGACAGGCCTTCAGAGTCGACAAACGCTGCAGCCATTTTCCGAGACTCTTCGTCCCCGTAGGAATACGAATGCCAATGATATAGTAATTGTGCAAGGAGCACTATCGCTGCTGACAGCTTCGTTGTAAATTGGTTTGGTTTTTGGGGAAAGGAAATGGCGCAGTGTCTGTCTCACATATCTCGGCGGACACCTGAACCGCGCCGTAAGGGAAGGCAGGAAGGTAGAGTGAGAAAGAGGTGCCGTAGTGGAGGTCTCCGGAGTAATTTCGACCACCTGGGGATCTTTAACGTGCACCGACATCGCACAGCACACGGGCGCCTCTTGCGTTTCGCCTCCATCGAAACGCGGCCGCCGCGGTCGGGTTCGAACCCGGGTACTACGGCTCGGTAGACGAGCGCCTTACCACTGAGCCACCGCGGCGGGTTGCTTTTCCGAAAAAAGAAATCGGTATCAAAATTTCCTACTGGATGGCGCGATTCAGGAACGGTGTTTATGAACGAACATTATTGCTTGTTCATGTTGCTTGGCGCATGACAGCCTTAGATGCTTATGCGCCACTAAACCCAAGACAACAAGGATGACGAATGCTGATGATAAAAATCCGCTAATTCAAGGGAATGCTTACGGAACGGTACGAAGTGCGAAAAAGAAAGAAAGAAAGGAAGGAAGAAAGAAAGAAAGAAAGAGAGAGAGAGAAAGAAAGAGAGAGAGAAAGAAAGAAAGAAGGAAAGAAAGAAAGAAAGAAAGAAAGAAAGAAAGAAAGAAAGAAAGAAAGAAAGAAAGAAAGAAAGAAAGAAAGAAAGACTCCCAACTGGGCGTCGTATCGGCACGGCAAGCTTGTTTTTCTGCAAAACGACATAGCTTGAGACGAAGCCCACCTCTGTCGTAACTGAACGAAAATAAATGGGAAAGATCCGGGCAGGAAAGGGGGGTAGCAGACGGTGTTTTGCGCCTGTCCCGAGGCAACCGAGCTAGGCCTAACGATCTTGATAGTGACCCGGTGGGGCGACGGGCCAAAGTAACACACGTGCCGTCTGCTTTCAGGAGCTGCGACATCTCTTCTCTACTTAGTATCACAAACCCAAACACACGCAACGCTCTCTCTCTGCCGGTAGGAGCGTTGCGAATACAGAAAACACTCGGCGCGGGGACGAAAGCCGCCATGTTTCCGTCCGGGCTCCCGACAACTCCGCGTCGTCTGCTTCGCGGCGACGCAGACGACAGCGTCCGCCACGGAGCAGACGGTGCGCGGCCCTCGAGCAGACGAAAAACGAAGACGAAGGTCTCTTGGCTGCCGGCTGCGTCGCTTCTCGCCGATTGGCTAGCTGATTCCTTTTCATTTCTCTTTTGCCGATACGACGCCGGTGGAAAGCCGAAGCGACAGCAGTTTTGCTCCGCGCTCTACTCTCCTCGAACTCGCCAAGAAGAACACACGAGCGGACCGCGCGGAGGCAGAAAGAAGGGAAAATTTAAAGACAACAGCCACACTACTATGCGCTTCGGTAGCGCCTGCCAAGGTAAACAAGGGGAACCGTGTGCGAGGCCCGTGGCAAAGACAAGCGCCCGGGAGAGCCCCGCAGTGGTCTCAACCCTCTCCTCTCCGTTCTCCTCAACACTTTCCGCTCCTTCGAATAACACGGGGCGGTTGCGTGGAGACGCGTTATCCGTCACTGATTGCGACGTCGGCAGCGTTTTTCCTTTGAGGCAAGACGGCGTGCCTTCCTCCGCTCGAACGCCGTGCTGCACCGTGAAGGCCAGAACGAAGTCAGGACAGGTCGAAGCCAGTATCGGGGAAAGTTTGGAAGTTCGAATGTTCACACATCATTCATGTCAAACAATCATGGACAAAATGTCTGAATACTGGAAAACTGTACGGTATTATTATGGAAACATTAAAGATAACGGTTCATTCTGTCGATGTGTAGAAAAATATTTCTTTCAGAATTTTTTCCTTCGCTCGCATCGAGCAGTTAAGACTGCCATAAAAAAAAATGGGGAAGGCTTTTGACGATAGCAAAAACGTTAATAGCAAAAAAAAAATGCAAGCCTGCCGACGGGAGATCTGCGGATATATTGATTGTTATAGTGAAACCTTACAATATATAAAAAAAATTGCGTTCATAAAGTCTTTCCCGTTCAAAAATGCTTTTGTCCAGAATTGTTGGGCATGCTCACAGAAGAAAGTGATGAAGATTGCCGCTGACGGCTTTACAGCAAGACTGATAATATACAAGAGAAAACAATAAAGGAAGACATCCAAGAAATACATTTTATCTGGGAATGAATGCGGGAAAGTAAACTGTAAAGGTGGAGTTTTAAACTTCCGCAGGGACACTTGGGCTGTGAAGGACGCCCAAAGTAGATTTATATTACAGCTGTTTGTTATTAAGTGTTACTGAAAACCTAGCTGAAAACAGGAATGGACACAAGCACACACAGGCAGACAGACATATGCCCACAAACCACAAAATGTTAAAAAATAAAGACCTGTAACTTATGTTAAAGTCAGAAGTTGAATTCCTTATTAAACTAACTGGCAGAAGGTCTGCACTCAGTGCATCCACTGCATGCTATTCGCCGTTATCATCGTCTTTGCCATCGAGGCATCAATAATAGCCGGCGGCTCAATAATGATTAATGATTCTGCTAGACTAACATCGTCTCGAAGCAGGCGAGAAGTGATATAGCGTTATCAAACGACTGGCGATGATCTGCGCTTAGGTGAGCCTAGGGGAGAAGTTCAGTACCGCGCAGGACTCCATAAACATAGCTTGCGACTTGTTCGACTCGACCGGTAAAAAACTCGGAAAGGTTACGGCAAGCTGAAAGGGGGCAGGTTGTTCGAACAAGTAAACCTAAAGAAAAGAGTCTCACGTAAAGAAAATAAATCAGGGGGCACTTTGTTTGACGGTGTAAAGTGCGCGAGGCGAAAGCCTTTCCATGTCTTTGGCTGATACTGTGAGTTAGATTGGCTATAGATTGGCTAGTCATGACTAATTAGCCATGACCCATGACTAACTAGGCATGACTAACTAGTCGTCATTAGTTAATGACTAACCAGTTATTACTGATTAATGATTAACTACTCATGACTAATTAGTTGATGGCTAACTGGTCATCAATGGTTAATGACTTACTAGTCATTACGAACCAGTCATGACTGCTTAATGACTAGTTAGTCCTGACTTGTGACCAGTAATGGCTAGTTACGACTTTCACTTCAGATGTAACAGATGGACGGACGGACATAGTCATTGGTGTGAGTATGAGCGCTTAAAGGCTTTCGCCTCAAAAACAGAAATGGCAGCCACCTTGGAACCCAGGCGCCTGCCGCAACCCTGAAGTGATTCGGCGGCTGTATTCGGTCACGGTGAAAAAGCGCAAGCCAGCCAGCTCTGCAGACACAAAGCCCAGAAACGAACGGGACGACAGGATCATTCCCTCTCCCTCTCTTTTTTTCTGCCGACGCGATTCCTGTGCAGCCGCGGTGGTGGCAGCCGAGAATTCCGTGTCGCAAGCGGGTGACGCTGGGCCGGCGGCCGCCCATAAATACGCGGGGATAAAAAAGCAAGAGAAATAAACACGGAGCCCGTTCGATCGCGCAATGAGTCGTCGCGCGGGCGTCGGCGGAAACAAGGGCTTCCCTCTGTGTCAGCCACGGAGGAGCGCTGGCGTGACTCATCTGGCAGAACGACAAGAGGCCAAGGCGAGAAGACGGAGAAGAGGCAAAAAGCGTCGGAGGGGGGAGGGGGGGGGGTAAGGGAGGGTGTGCTTTTTGTGAAAATTGACGGAAGCCTGAATTATCCATTCTTTGGGATCCTTCGCAATGAAGTATATGCCTACGACAGTTATCCTGTTAACTGCGCACGGTTTTGGAATGTAATTATTCTGTCTTCCAGTTTTGGCGAACACTTGCGCTTATTGAAGTAAAAAAAAAGCTTTCGTTCGACCCGGCTGAACCTAGCAGAAACAAGCCACCGCTTCTCCTGGTTTGAAGGTCAAATTTCGTAGCCACATGACCTTCACCTTTGTACAGGAGGAGTAGGGCTTTCGCTCTGAAAAACGACAATTTCGTTCAACCACCCTCTGCAGCTAAGAGGAGTATACTGCCAAAGGCACGCTTCAATGCGGGGAAATTCGAAAGGATGCCACAGCCAGGCTCCGTCAATTTGCGCAAAAATAATTCGAAGTTATCGACCAATAAGTTTTAAATATCACGTCAGATAGCTGCTTCTGTAAAGGTGTTACCTACAGTTTTCAGCGATTTTGTTTTTCATATGTTGTATGAGAGATGTCGGAATAATACCACGCATCTGCCCCGCCGTGGTGCCTCTGTGACAAGGGCACCCAACCGGTGAACTTGACGACGCGGGTTCGATACCGGCCGTGGCAAACTAGATTCGATGGAGGAGAAACGCAAGGCGCAAAGCAAGGTGTAAGTGCCACGCATCTGTCCTCGTACCGTGAATGTCTGCAAGTGTGGAAGTCTACTTATTTTGCGTGTTCTTTTCAATAAACGCTATTTGCGATCTGACGCCTTATGTATTCGGGCCGTTCAGTTCTTAACAGCGCTATTAGTGCTTCATAAGAATATACGTGAATAACACGTATAAATCACATCTGTATTCGTAGTTCCAAATACTTCCGCCTAAGATAATATTTCCGGTACTCATCCGCTTCTCAGAACGCTAATCCGCTTAAATGTCACATGACTCGGTTGAAAATTAAATGGGGGAATATGGCTTCATTATCTATCGCCCACTAAAGTAAAGAGGTGCGGGAAATTTAAATCGATAGCGTACGCAGCCAACCAAACGTCGAGCAAAAAACTGTGTTTTGGCGCGTCGGTTTGTCGGCGCTTTTGCGTTGCCCACAATACAATAAATATCAAAAAAGGCATGCTTAACGAACGAAGAAGTTTCTCCAGATATTTAACCCCCTCTATCGGGGTGGGGATATGACACCAATAGACAGGCTCCGCCTCAACTCCCTCCACAGAGGCACACAAACAAAAAAGTCTCCAAATCTACGGTCCTCAAACAACCGGTCTTCCTTGAGCTCGCGACCAATCGCAGAATAAGCATAGAGGAGAATTCTGCACGGAATACGGTTTGCGACCTCCAGAGACAAATCTGACAACGCCCTGTGGGTATCACATCACACCGTCTCCAACTAACGCCGGTCCTGGGATACGTAAAATGGCACCGTCTCGAGCACGATGTCGTGACAGCGCGAGCCCCTTCCTGTCTCAAGAAAGTTTCCTGCCCGCCCGAAAGCGCCTGTTTCAGACAAAAATAAAACAAAAACAAGTGTAACGGAGCAGTTAAGGACGGCGCATGTATGCTGCAAGCGGTCGGAGCGCAGACTCGTATGTGCGAGGAGCGCCAGCCCACAGGCATCACAGAAAGACAAAAAGAAGAGCAAAACGATGAGGCAGCGTATGTTTGGTTTGATTTATCGGGGTTTAACACCCCAAAGCGACTCAGGCTATGAGGTACGCCGTAGTGAAGGGCTCCGGAAATTTCGACCGCCTGGGGTTCTTTAGCGTGCGATGACAGCCCACAGTACACGGGCCTTTAGAATTTATCGAAATTGTGTCGAGCGTTGGTAATATCGAACTAATATTGTGCCATTAACCACCTTCGCTATACCTAGTACAAATTTTTCTTTATATCCGGATATCTACTTTTTTAATGCCAACGTATACAGCGCAAGAAGACAAATCTTTTTACACCACTTCGAATGTCCTACGCCAATTAGTTTGGCCGTAACTGACGTTTGGAGGTTCAAGAAGTCATGGTTTGGGGAACTAAAGGTCGTCGGTGCGAATCTCTGCGATAGGTTGCACTTTGATTAGACTAGTAATCTTATCCTCCCATAACGCGCTGAGTCGTTTGATGTCACTCCGAGCATTCCGCCAATTAGGTGGTCCACAATTTGTGTACCAGTGGTACCACCCAGTGGTCCCACTTGAGTGGCCTTGTGTTTCACACTAACGCGACCTTGAGTAATACAAGTATTACAGCTAACGCTCTGAAAGAAGTGTCGCTCGTGGGTGGCGCAGCCCAGACGCTGAGCAAGACGAGGGTTCCTTTCCAGACGAGTCACACTAACGCTTCCCCCAAGAAAGCTCGTTCACGGGTGAAAGCTCCGAGGCAAACATTCGCATTTCGTGAACGGGAAAAGATTTAGAGCACCAGGTCCTGATTTTGTAATTATGACAGCATATTCACGTGCATTAACGCAAGCGCTACAGTGATTTCATATGTTTTCGCCTTGCCATGACGCTTAGTTTAAGCAACGGAAAGCCATGCAAGACTAGGTCGAACTTGGGGCCAATTTTTGCGTATCTTGTATGCTGTAATCGAAGATAAGGGCACACTAAGTGGACAGTAGCTGTACCGTGACTCACCAATCATTGCGTTCCAAAAAAAGCAGCGTTATAAGCGGTACGATTCGACACCGTAATTATGTTACGTTAAAACGTGCTCACGTTCCTTACAATGTGAAACGTAAGCCGCATACAAACAAAACCGTAGCTTCGCTTGCAAAAACCAGCTAAAGCACTAGTCGTTGCTGTGTCTTCGCTCAGGAGTTCTGCGTAACGCGATGCTTATAAGC